>NW_024070208.1:74679315-74930803 GCF_014754425.2 Oryx dammah
TGTTTTCTCAGTCCGTTCCTATTTTGACTCTAGCCTAGATGAGGGATGAATAATAGCTGTTTTCCGGGGGTGACTCTCTTAATCACCTTTCAAAGTGATTTTGCTTATTTTCAGTTTCTGTGCTATTGAAATACGGATTCAGACCATGAGTGCCTTTATCGCATAGAAGGCTTTTGACCCGAGGTTTTTGGTTAAAAGGGCAGGGCTCTGAGGGCGACAGACGCTGACTGACCCGCTAACCCACTGTGACCATCCTGGTCAGGGCTGGGCTCTGGGCCAGTGTGACTGATGGCAGCTTTAGTGAAGAAGACTTGTCTGCGCTGCCTGCAGCTTTTGACCATGGGGTATTCCCCAGGGGATAGGAAGAGCTTTTGGGGGGTATTTTTTCAGGGGACAGGAAGGCACCAATCTACTATTCTCTGGAAATTACTGTCTGGACTGACAGCAGAGATGTTTTCTCAGTGTGTCCAGTACTTCCTGCCAAGCCTCTGTGGTGTTTGATTTTCTTAGCCACTCACTTCTTCTTGAAGCTCTGATGGCTCTGTGTGGTTCCTCAGACCACCAGCAGCAGCAGCATCTGAAAACTTGTTAGAAGCCCACACTTTCAGGCCCAGGCCCAGACCCACTGGACTGGAAACTCTGCAGGGTGTAGGGGGCCACCCGGGAAGCTGAGGTTAAATGAGCCATCGAGGTGGCTCTGAAGCTCCCTGATTGTCTGAAAACCAGAGTCAAATCTGTTGCCATCTGCTTATAGCCTTGTCTTAAGGGACTTACCAATCTTTCTAGCTGCTTCTTCACTTCCGTAACATCTTACAGAGAGGCCACAATGAATTTTTTGGCCAAGCCAGTACATATTGACTCATTGGAAAAAAACTGATGCAGGGAAAGATGGAGGGCAGGAGGAGAAGGGAGCGACAGAGGATGAGATGGTTGGATGGCATCACCAAAACAATGGACATGAGTTTGAGCAAACTCCAGGAGATAGTGAAGGACAGGGAAGCCTGGCGCACTGCCGGCCGTAGAGTGGCAAAGAGTCAATTTAGCAACTGAACAACAAACAGCAATACATATACATGTATATACATATTCATGCATATGTACATATATGCAGTCTTGGGCTCTGGGTCTCCTGTTTTTGTTTTTCTCACCTCCACAGCATGACCTACTCATGCAGCTGTATGAACCTCTTGTTCTTGGCAGCCCCCATGGCATGCACCCAGCACAGCTGCTCTGTCCTTCCCTTCGATATGACTGGTCTGACTCCAGTCGCCTGCTCCCACAAACTGCTAGGATGCATCCTTGTATACCTTCTCTTACAGACCGGGGTAAACTTCCTGAGTTGCGTGCAGGCATGGGATTGCAGGCTCATGGGGTGTACACATAGGAGGTTTGCTGAGCTCTGCTGAGCTGCTCTCCAGAAGACAGCAGAGTCTACCTGCCCATCTGCATTGCATGCTAATTTCCACCTCCTTAGATCTTTCTCAACAATTGCTATCATCTGACTTTCTAATTTTTCCTATGGTGTGGGTGTACAGGGGGAATCTCCTTTTACATAATTTGTGTTTCTCTAACAGTGAGGTTGAAGCTCAACACTCAGAAAATTAAGATCATGGCATCTGGTCCCATCACTTCATGGGAAATAGATGGGGAAACAGTGTCAGACTTTATGTTTTGGGGCTCCAAAATCACTGCCGATGGTGATTGCAGCCATGAAATTAAAAGATGCTTACTCCTTGGAAGGAAAGTTATGACCAACCTAGATAGCATATGAAAAAAGCAGAGGTGTTACATTTCCAACAAATGTCTGTCTAGTCAAGGCTATGGTTTTTCCAGTGGTCATGTATGGACGTGAGAGTTGGACTGTGAAGAAAGCTGAGGGCTGAAGAATTGATGCTTTTGAACTGTGGTGTTGGAGAAGACTCTTGAGAGTCTGTTGGACTGCAAGGAGATCCAACCAGTCCATCCTAAAGGAGATCAGTCCTGGGTGTTCATTGGAAGGACTGATGCTGACGCTGAAACTCCAATACTTTGGCCACCTCATGCAAAGAGTTGACTCATTGGAAAAGACTCTGATGCTGGGAGGGATTGGGGGCAGGAGGAGAAAGGGACAACAGAGGATGAGATGGTTGGATGGCATCACCGATTTGATGCACATGAGTTTGGGTGGACTCCGGGGGTTGGTGATGGACAGGGAGTGCTGTGATTCATGGGGTCACAAAGAGTCAGACATGACTGAGCGACTGAACTGAATTGAACTGAACAGTGAGGTTGGGTTTCCCTGGCGGCTCAGTGGCAAAGAACCTGTCTGCTAATGCAGGAGATGCAGGTTCGATCCCTGGGTCAGAAGATCTCTTAGAGTAGGAAATGGCAACCCATTCCAGTGTTCTTGCCTGGGAAATCCCATGGACATAGGAGCCTGTTGGGCCACAGTCCATGGGTTGCAAGAGCTGGACATGACTTGGTGACTAAACAATAGTGAGACTGAGCGTGTCTTCCTATTTCCCCTTTTATATCCTTGGCCTATTGTTCTACTGGATTTCTGACTTTTTTGGTTCATTTCCTTGTGTATTCTAGATAAGATGTCAGTACACTGTAAAAGCCCAGGCAGTATTTTAGGCTTTGCTGGCCATCTGTTCTCTGCTGCACCAGTTCAGCCATGCCGCTGTAGCACCCAGCAGCCATAGACGGTGCGAAGTGAATGAGTGGGGCTGTGTTCCAGTAAAGATTTACCTACGAAACAGTTGGCAAAGCTGAATTTGGCCTGTGAACCACGGTTTTGTCAACCTCTGTTCTAGATATGACTTCCTTGTTGGATTTTGACATCACAGTTCTCTTCTCTTGCTGTCTGTGGTGTCCTTGGTTGATTATTTCATTTTGATGGGTTCAAATCCATTTTTTTGTCTCACAGTTTAGAATTTATGGAGTTCTTTTCAACCTCAAGATAACAAATGTATCTGATTTTTTTTTTCTCTTGGTTTTCTGTTTTTCATTCATTCATTCATTCACTAAATCATGTCTGAGTCTTTGCAATCCCATGGACTGTAACCCGCCATGCTCTTCTGTCAGTGGGATTTCCCAGGCAAGAATACTGGAGTTGGTTGCCGTTTCATTCTCCAGAGGATCTATCTTCCCAGATCAGGGATCAAACCCACGTCTCCTGCGTTGGCATGTGGATTCTTTACCACTGAGCCACTATGGAAGCCCTTTATATTTTTATCTTTCACACTTTAGACTATCCAAAATTGACCCTTTTGTGTGGTGTCTATTTTACTCTATATAGTAAACTGGTTTCCTAACAGCATGGATTTGTGGTGTTGAGAATCATGCATCATTTCCCACATGTAAATGAATCTGTTTTCATTCTGTCCCACCAGCTTATTTATCTGTTCCTCTGCCAACACCACATTGCTTTTGGGGCCTTGTCCCATTTTGTTTTTTCACTGTGGCTTTGTAGATCTTCACATCTCACAGTGTGGCTCTTGTCACGTTTCCTTTCAAAAGCCCATGAATCCACGTCTATTTCAACAATGCAGACTTTTTGCCTTTTCTGCTGCCATTTGGCTTCAAGGCCTTTATAGGAAGAAGCATGAAATATGAAGTCGGGCAAGCTCTAAGAGTCAGTTCCCTATTGAATGCTGTTCAGCTACTATTTCTTGAATACCTGCTGATTTAGGACTCTCAGTTTCAAGAGCCCCAATCCCAGCTCAAACTACATTAATTAAAAATGTAGACCCAGGGTTTCTCTCTCTGCAGATATTTCCCTTAGAATAATGTTTTTAATCAGTTCCAAAACCTCTTCCACTTGTTTCTTGAGAGGACAAGGTTAGAATTTGGATTTCTAACACCACTTTTGAGGCTCTATTGCTGAAGAAATAAGAAAGAAATTTTTTCTATAGTGCATTAGAACAGAGATGTTAAAACCGATTCTTGAAGCATGCTTTATCTAAAACAATGATTATTTGAACAGTTTAAATACAAATGTGTGTTCAAATCAGTCAGTCAGTTCAGTTCAGTCTCTCAGTCGTGTCTGACTCTTTGCGACCCCATGAATTGCAGCACGCCAGGCCTCCCTGTCCATCCCATCTCCTGGAGTTCACTCAGACTCACATCCATCGAGTCGGTGATGCTATCCAGCCATCTCATCCTCTGTCGTCCCTTTTCCCTCCTGCCCCCAGTCTCTCCCAGCATCAGAGTCTTTTCCAATGAGTCAACTCTTCGCATGAGGTGGCCAAAGTACTGGAGTTTCAGCTTTAGAATCATTCCTTCCAAAGAACACCCAGGACTGATCTCCTTTAGGATGGACTGGTTGGATATCCTTGCAGTCAGTATTGATCTGTAATTATTATATTTTGAGCATATCACCCTTTTAACCTGTGCCTAACACCAGTACTTAATTTTTTTTCTAATGTAAAAATATTATTGCCTATAAAGGTTTTCCAGAGCCAAGTGATGGCAGTGAAAAAGTCTTTGGCAGTTACATGAGAAAATTTATTGAAGGAGATTCCCTGGAGGTCCATTGGTTGGGATTCCACGCTTTCACTGCTAACGGCACAGGTTTGATCTCTGGCTGGGGAACTAAAATTCACTGGAAAAATAGGTTTGGATTATGCCAGAATCCCATGGACTGAGGAGCCTGGCGGGCTACAGTTCATAGAGTGGCAAAGGGTCGGACACAACTGAAGCAACTGAGCGCAAGCACTAGCCATTTCTAAAGTCAACTATTACAGAATCCTCAGTAATATGCTTTGAATTGACTTTGTCTCAGAACTAACTGTTATATAATAAATACATTAACCAGGAAAAAAATATATATATATATAGGGAGTTCCCTGGTCTCAGTTCAGTTCAGTCCAGTTGCTCAGTCATGTCCGACTCCTTGTGACCCCATGGACTGCATCACCAACTCCTGGAGCTTACTCAAACGCATGTCCATCGCGTTGGCGATGCCTTCCAACCATCTCATCCTCTGTTGTCGCCTACTCCTCCCTGGTCTAGTGGTTAGAATTTGGCACTTTCTCTGCTGTGGCCCAGGTTCAATTCCTGGTCAGGAAACTGAGATCCTGTAAGCTGCGCAGGCAAAAGGGGAAAAGTATATATATATATTTATATTTATACACATAAATGTATTATACACACACACATGCAAATACCAGCTTATGTAACTGGAAAGTCCAGTAGATGGCTTTGTTAGATCTAGGGGTTCAAGCAACATCACTGGGGCTTTCTATCTGCACCTCTCATCTCGGCTACCTGCATTATCAGGCAATTTCTTTCCCTAAAGCAGCCTAACTGAACTGAAACATTCACTCAGTTGTGCCCAGCTGTTCAGGACACCATGGACTGGGGCCCATCATGCCCCTCTGTCCATGGGATTCTCCAGGCAAGAATACTGGAATGGGTTGCCATTCCCTTCTTCAGGGGATCTTCCCAACCCAGGTCCCCTGCACTGCACGCAGATTCTTTACCATTTGAGCCACCATCAATATATTCAAGACTTGTACTGTCTTTATGGTTCCTAACATTAGAAATCTGAATTTGGCAATAACGAGTTCATGATCTGAGCTACAGTCAGCTCCCGGCCTTGTTTTTGCTGACTGTATAGAGCTTCACCATCTTTGGCTGCAAAGAATATAATCAATCTGATTTTGGTGTTGGCCATCTGGTGACGTCCATGTGTAGAGTCTTCTCTTGTGATGTTGGAAGAGGGTGTTTGCTATGACCAGTGCATTCTCTTGGCAAAACTCTATTAGCCTTTGGCCTGCTTCATTCTGTATTCCAAGGCCAAATTTGCCTGTTACTCCAGGTGTTTCTTGACTTCCTACTTTTGCTTTCCAGTCCCCTATAATGAAAAGGACATCTTTTTTGGGTGTTAGTTCTAAAAGGTCTTATAGGTCTTCATAGAACCGTTCAACTTCAGCTTCTTCAGCCTTACTGGTTGGGGCATAGACTTGGATTACTGTGATATTGAGTGGTTTGCCTTGGAAACGAACAGAGATCATTCTGTCGTTTTTGAGATTGCATCCAAGTACTGCATTTCAGACTCTTTTGTTGACCATGATGGCCACTTCATTTCTTCTAAGGGATTCTCGCCCACAGTAGTAGATATAATGGTCATCTGAGTTAAATTCACCCATTCCAGTCCATTTTAGTTTGCTGATTCCTAGAATGTTGACGTTCACCCTTGCCATCTCCTGTTTGACCACTTCCAATTTGCCTTGATTCATGGACCTGACATTCCAGGTTCCTATGCAATATTGTGCTTTACAGCATCGGATCTTGCTTCTATCACCAGTCACATCCACAGCTGGGTATTGTTTTTGCTTTGGCTCCATCCCCTAAATCTTTCTGGAGTTATTTCTCCACTGACCTCCAGTAGCATATTGGGCACCTACTGACCTGGGAGTTCCTCTTTCAGTGTCCTATCATTTTGGCTTTTCATACTGTTCATGGGGTTCTCAAGGCAAGAATACTGAAGTGGTTTGCCATTCTCTTCTCCAGTGGACCACATTCTGTCAGACTTCTCTACCATGACCTGCCCGTCTTGGGTGGCCCCACAGAGCATGGCTTAGTTTCACTGAGTTAGACAAGGCTGTGGTCTGTGTGATTAGATTGACTAGTTTTCTGTGATTATGGTTTCAGTGTGTCTGCCCTCTGATGCCCTCTCGCATGAAATTAAAAGACACTTCCTCCTTGGAAGGAAATTATGACCAACCTAGAGAGCACATTCAAAAGCAGAGACATTACTTTGCCAACAAAGGTCCGTCTAGTCAAGGTTATGGTTTTTCCAGTGGTCATGTACGGATGTGAGAGTTGGATTGTGAAGAAAGCTGAGCACCAAAGAGGTGATGCTTTTGAACTGTGGTGTTGGAGAAGACTCTTGAGAGTCCCTTGGACTGCAAGGAGATCCAACCAGTCCATCCTAAAGGAGATCAGTCCTGGGTGTTCTTTGGAAGGACTGATGCTGAAGCTGAAACTCCAATACTTTGGCCACCTGTTGTGAAGAGTTGACTCATTGGAAGAGACTCTGATGCTGGGAAGGATTGGGGGCAGGAGGAAAAGGGAACAACAGAAGATGAGATGGTTGGATGGCATCACTGACTTGATGGACATGAGTCTGAGTGATCTCCAGGAATTGGTGATGGACAGGGAGGCCTGGTGTGCTGCAATTCATGGGGTAGCAAAGAGTCAGACACGACTGAGTGACTGAACCGAACTGAACTGAACTGAATACTAGAAGAGACACTTTTCTCATTAAACATTCATATCCACCCCACCAAAGTGGACTCTCATTGTCTGATTGGATGAATCATAGGGGCAGAGAAGGTGGTCACGTGCATGATAGCCCCTTGGATTTCAAGGGTGGGGCATCCCCAAAAGCAGAGAAGCTAAGCAGACCAGGATGCCCATCTCCTCTTAGCTGCCCTGTCTCCAAAATCCTGATAGCTCTGAAGAAGACTGCTGCGGGGGCGGACACTCAGGCTCAAAGAGTTTGTGTCACTTGGAAGAGCCCCATGATCAGCAAGAAATCAAGCCGGGACTAGTGAGCTGGTCTGTCTGTCCCTGTTAGTCTCTCCTCTACCCCACACGGCCTTGTGATTATACTGCTGTTGCTTCAAACCCACCGTGGCACCAAGTGAGCTTGTTGTTTTTCCCAAAATCACATCCAAAGTCCCCCATAGCTACTGCCATTTCCTGTCCACAGGTGTGAGATTCTGCTGTCTCCTTCCTCGAGTCAGACTCTTCTTTCATTCTCACGGCCAGTCGTCAGTCTCTTCCCTCACCCTGTGCCTGCCACCTCCATGCTTGCTCCAGGCTCATCGTCTGACATCCAGATGACAATCCTGTCTCTTTCCCAACCCAGTCCGTCCTGCACATAGCCACATGTTAAACTCCCTAAAGTATAGTTTCTTTTTTTAAAAAAATGCTTTTAACATATTTAATTGGATGCACCAGATCTTAGTTGAGGCATGCATGTTCTTAGTTTCAGCATGTGGTATCTAGGTCCCTGACCAGGGAGCAAATCTGCATGGTTCCCCTGCATTGAGAGCATGGAGTCTTAACTCTGGATCACCACGGAAGTCCCTAGCTTCTTAAAAAAAATTTTTTTAATGATTTTTTTTGTGGGGGGAAGAGTGGTTAAAAGTGTGTTTCAGTTTGTATGACTGCAATGACAGCAGTAATACAAATACAGTAATACCTACACAGCACAGCAGAGCCCTCGAAAACTCAGGGGCTTACCACATGGGTATTTATTGCTGGCGAATGTTTATCCGTCTGCTGAGGCTCAGCCAGTCTGGACTGAGCTGGGGGCTCTGCTTCCCGTTGGGGCAGCTTTGTGTCTCCTGCAGGTCTGAGGGGGCAGCTCTGCCCACAGGACCTTCCTCCCCCCACTGCCTCCTGTCCAGAGGGTGGGCTTTGCCAGAGGGTGCTCTTCTCACGGCAATGAGGAAACGCAGAGACTTCCCAAGGCCTAGAGTTGGAAACTGACACACCATCATTGGCCAAGCTCAAAGTCAAGGGACCAGGAGAGATACTCGATCTCTGCTGAGCCTATGGAAGGGTGTGGACGCAGAGAAAAGGGGAGACCTGGAGTCATTAACCCAATCTACCGCAGAGTCCACTCTAGACTCTACCGTCTGGATTTCAGAGTCTTCCATTGTCTGATCTCCCTCCAATCATCCATCCAATACCCTTTGGGCTCTTCATCTGGGACATGATTCATGGACCTTGGGAATCTTACAGAAGCCAGACAAGATTGGGCAAATTCCAGACAGCAAACTATATTCACACTGCAGGCCAAACTTAGCCTGCCCCCTGCTTCTTTCCCACCACACACAAAAAAGAGGGGAATTTTATGGGTCTACTTGTTATTGGTAGGCTTTACAAAATAAACAAATGTTAACAATTTTTTCCTCTAGGAAATAAACTAAGCCAGAGATCTTCTTTATGACTTTTTTGGGGGGGTAGTTCTTTGGGGAAAAACAAAATCTCAAGGAATTATTTTCTCAATAAACAGTGGCAACAGTTTATTTTTGTTGGCTTGACTTAAATCCTCCCCCACTTTCTTTTTTTGGATTGAGAGGTTGACTACAGAAATGAGAAAGAGATCATTTTTTTTATTCTTTTTTGTGTGTGTGTGGTTTCTCTGGCTGGAAAAGAAAAAGTCTGCATTCTTACTGTATTCAGTGTACTTCAAAGATATAAAAATTTAGATATCAGGGTTATGGTTGTTCTAGATTTCAGTCTATTTATAACTTCCTCATATTTCACATTTGTTTGACCTCAGGTTAAAGGAATGCTTTTGAAAAGTATAACGATTTGATCCTAGCAATGGATGTAGCAAAAATACTGGGGTCAATAAGTTAAATTAAAAGGCTTAAAAAAAAAAAGAAGAAAAAAAAGAAGAAAAACTAGACTTTGCAAACTTTAAGCTTAGGATTACATGACAATAGGAGAATCTCCTAGCTCTGTTCCTACAAAAAGTTTATGGTGCGAAAAATATTTTCCAAAGTTAACCAAAGTAAAGAAAAAAATTTGAATTAGAAGAAACTGATTTCCTAATATTTTGAACTCATTTTCATGGCTTACATAGGACCCTTCACTAGATTTGTTTTCAGTATTTTTACATATGTATTTTATTTCTTCTCACTTCCACAGAAGAAAATATATGAATATTTCCATGTGTGTTGGAGTGTTACAATATAACCTTAAGTATATGTTTTAGTAATTAATTGAGAGCAAAGAAAACAAGTTTTAAAGCAGCATGTATATGTGTTGTATTTGTTAAGAGTGTTGTTGTTCAGTTGCTCAGTCGTGTCTGACCCTTTGCAACCCCATGGATATATGTGTGTGTGTGTGTGTGTGTGCGCAAATCATCTATCCATCTATGAGAGAGAGAGAGAGAAATACACACACACAATAGAAAAATGCTTAAGAATCTATCTATAAGGAAACCATCAGAATATTAATAATTACCTTTGAATGTTAACTTTCTCCCCATGCCCCTGTTGATTTATTTCCATGTTTCAATCAGTCTATAATGAATATATAGTGAATATTAAATGGGATTTTAAAAGAGAGAGATGGGCTTCCCTGGTGGCTCAGTGGTAAAGAATCCGCCTGCCAATGCAGGAGACACAGGTTTGACCCCTGGTCTGGGAAGATCCCATGTGCCAGGGAGCAGCTAAGTCCGTGCGCCACAAGTGTTGAGCCTGTGCTCTGGAGCCTGGGAGCTAGAAGCACTGAAGTCTGCACGCCCCAGAGCCCTGCTCCACAAGAGAAGTCACTGCAATGAGAAGCCTGTGCACTGCAATGAAGAACAGCCCCGGCTCATCACAGCTAGAGAAAAGCCTGCGCGGCAGTGAAGACCAGCACAGCCACATAGAGATAAATAAAACTATTTTTAAAAAGAGAGAGAGACATGTAACAGTTGGGCCTTTTCAACCTCTGGAATCCTAAAACTCCTCTATATTGGAGAAAACTAATGATGAAATCTTCAGGAGAAGCCTTGATTTTGAACACTGGAAATCATCTGGCTAGCTGTATTGCTTCATTAGGCAGAAAACTAGAATGAGGAATATTATACATAGAAGAGGATGAATTGGGGTACCAGTGATTGTTTCTTCATCAGACAGGTCCTCATTGATCCCTAGACTAGTGTACAAATACAGAAGAGCAAGTGACCCCTTCCCCTACCCCTCCACAAAAAAAATGTAGGAGCCCAGAATTCCCTCCAAGTCCAGGCTTTTGCATCAGTTTCAGGAGCAACTTAGAGGAAAATAGTCAGAAGACCAGAGTCACACAGATTAATATTAAGGGATATTGATATTAATATCCCTTATATTAACTTATGCTTGGAGATTTTTCTTATGCAGCAATACTTGAAAAAATAGCCACATTCAATGACACATTATGAATAAGATTAAATACTCATAATATGCATAGGTTAGAATTCGGCAGGGCATTTTATTTCTCAGAAATCAAGAGGAAGGACAGAGCTAATGTAAATCATTCATTATTTGGGTTTCTAAATGTAGTTCGCTAACATTTAGATACCAGAGAACATTTCACTGGAGAAATGATGGTAGTTTATGAACAAGGCAATCTCACAACTGGTTTTGAGAATCTACAGTGCGCGAGCTACTATACCTATTGCAAGGAATACAGAGAGGAATGAGGATATGGTCTTTGCATTCAGAGAGCTCAGCTTATCAGACATATAAGTTCAAGATGTGCTTTGTCCTTTTGTTTTAAATAATTCTTAGAGCAACAAATAAAAATAAAGCGCCATGACCAGTGAATGTTAGCCACAGGAACAGGCTCTTTTGTTAGATGGACCATTTTTGCTCTGGATCAAGGCTGTTTATGTCATCATGAGCTGGGGAGCAAAGGTTTAGAAAAGGGGGATTAAGAAATCATTCAGAGAAATAACATCACATAAAATCCCAAATGCCCAGTTTATCAGGATGAATCTAGGTTTGGTTCCTGTTGCTAAAAGAAAAAAAAAAAAAGCGACTCACATGTTACTTACAAGCAAACCTTAGGGCATACCATTCATTATCAGCAATAAACAGATCTGATTCTTTTGTAAACGAGATTGTCAGGGCCCAGGGGATTTGTCAGAGCCTGGATAATCCTCAAATCGTCTGCCTGCCCTACCAGGGACGGGAGGAATTGTCAGTAATAAGGCTGGTTAGCAGTCTTCTTGTCTGGTGCATTAAAGATTATTCCACAAAAGCCAAAGGGTCTTAACCAACCAGCTTTCATCATAGGGTTCAGTGTTACACATTTTATCAAGTCTCCTGTCCACAGAGGCTGGGAAGACTCTGTCAACTGTGCAAGTCGCTGGGCCCTGAGTCTGGGAATCAGAGGCTGGGACTTCGGGAGTTTTCAAGCCAGTATGGTATACGAAACAGACCCAGAGCTCTGTGGCCACGGAGACGCCAGCATGCATATGGTACCCCACTGTCCACAGGCAACCGTGGTGCAGGGTCTCTGTGTCAGGCTGCGTTAGGGACCTGGGTCTAGGAGGGTAAGACTGTGGCTTCTCTTCTTCTTTTTGACTTATTGTTCATATGATTTAAATTTAACGTTTTGAATAAATAATACATGTAAATGGTTCAAAAGTTTTAAAATTGCCGAAGGGATATGGTGGAAACCTTCCCCATCCCCATCTCCATGTGCCTTGTCCCTGCTTCCTCCAATAGGTAACCCCTATCATTTAGAAGCATTATTTTTCCTTTTGGGCTTCCCTGGTGGCTCAGATGGTAAAGAATCTGTCTGCAATGCAGGAGACCCAGGTTCCATCCCTGGGTTGGGAAGATCCCCTAGAGGAGGGCATGGCAACCCACTCTAGTATTCTTGCCTGGAGGATCCCATGGACAGAGGAGCCTGGTGGGCTGCGGTCCACCAGGGGTTGCAAAGAGTCAAACACGACTGAGTGACTAACACACACACACATTTTTCGCTTCAGAGTTTTTTTCTTAATTATGCAGTCAAAATTTTAATAACAAAAAATACTATTTTTTTTAACATGGTCAAAGATTCTTGGATAACTCCAGATTTTGAAAAAAAAAAGCCTAGCCCAACAGTACAATGCATCTCTGTACAGAACATTCCATAGATCAACAGAAGATATGTTTAAGCACAAAAATAAGAAATATTTAAAAAGAATCTCTAAGCAGCATTTTATTTCTGCAAAACAGACATATAGTACTGATTAAATACTACAAGTGGTTTTCATTTACAAAAATATAGCTCAAGCTCTGCACCAGGAGAAGCCCTCACAATGAGAAGCCTGCACACTGTGACTAGAGAGTTGCCCCAACCTGCTGCAACAAGAGAAAGGCCTCACATAGCAACGAAGACACAGCACAGCCCAAAATAAAACAAATTTAAAAATTAATAAAGTGTGAACCATATTTTTATTTTAGTCTTCTTTTTACACAAAAGATAGAATATAATACAATTGCTCTGTGGCGTGTCTTTTTTTTCCCTTGCAATGCATTCTATTGTAATGAAACTGCTTCTGTATTAGTACATTCATAAATTAGTAAAAAGAATAAGGACATAAATATTAAGGAAATTCTTTTTATGGTTGCATACTTTTCTATTGTTTCATGTACGTACTTTAAAAAATTGGCCCCGTGATGAAACATTTAGATTTTTTCCCTAATATTTTGCAATAACAAATCATGATACGGTGAATAGCCATGCACATTAGTTCCTTCACAAGTTATTACTATTTACCTTTCATAGGGCTACCTGGTAGTAGCCAAGACAGGGCCTGCTCTCCTTGGCTCCATAAGTTAATAAATTAACTTATTATTTTGTTAATAAATTAACTTATTATTGTTAATTTAATAGATTTCTAATAGATTTTTAAAAATTGAAGTATAGTTGGTTTATAATGTGTTAGTTTTAGGAATACAGCAAAGTGATTCAGTTATACATTCATACACACACATATTCTTTTTCAGATAATCTTCCCTTATTGGTTATTATAAAATATTGAGTATAGTTCCCTGCTATATGGTAGGTCCCTTTTGGTTTTCTATATATATATAATAATGTGTATATGTTAATATCAAACTCCTAATTTATCCCCCCACCATCCCCCTTTTGTGAAAGTGAAAGTTGCTCAGTCCTGTCCAACTCTTTGCGACCCCAAGGACTATAGAGTCCATGGGATTCTCCAGGCCAGAATACGGGAGTGGGTAGCCTTTCCCTTCTCCAGGGGATCCTCCCGACACAGGAATCGAACCAGAGTCTCCTGCATTGCAGGTGGATTCGCTACCAACGGAGCTATCAGGGAAGCCCTTTGGTAACCACAAGCCCCTTTTTGGTAACCATAGGTTTGTTTTCTACATCTGTGGGTCTATTTCTGTTTTGTAAGCAAGTTCATTTCTGTCATTTTTTTAGATTTCATATATAAGCAATATATGATTTTGGTTTTTCTCTGTCTGACTTACTTCACTTAATTTGATAATCTCTAGGTCCATCCCTATTGTGGCAAATGGTATTATGTCATTCTTTTCATGTCTGAGTTGTAGTCCATTGTACACATGCGCCACATTTTTACCCATGCCTCTGTTGAGGGACATGTAGCTTGCTTCCCCATCTTGGCTATCGTATACAGTGCTGCAGGGAAAACTGTGGTGCATATATTTTTTTGAATTAGTTTTCGGCTGAAGATGAAGCTCCAATACTTTGGTCACCTGATGTGAAGAGCCGACTCATTGGAAAAGATCCTGATGCTGGGAAAGATTGAAGGCAGGAAGAGAAGGGGATGACTGGATGAGATGGCTGGATGGCATCACCGACTCAACGCACATGAATTTGAGCAAACTCAGGGAGATAGTGAAGGACAGGGAAGCCTGGCATATTGCAGTCCAAAAGTCAAACATGCTTGAGTGACTGAACAACAGCAACCAGCTATTCCACGCCAGGAGTGGGATTGCTGGACGTAGTACATTTTTATAGGTATCAAACGTCCTCTTTATTTCCTAAATGTGTAATCTGTGACGAGTCGGGCAAGGAGTCATTTCAAAGCCTGGCTATAACTTCCGTGCCTCCTCCATTCTTACTCTTATCCTTACGTGACTCCTTCATTTCCTCTCATCACTCAAAACTAACAACCTGGCCAGGTTGCTCAGTGGTAAGGAATCCACCTGCTAATGCAGGAGACACAAGAGACGCAGGTTTGATCCCTGGGCCGGGAGGATGTCCTGGAGGGAAGGGATGGCAACCCACTCCACTATTCTTGCCTGAAAAATTTCACGGACAGAGGAGCCTGGTGGGCTGCAGTCCATGGGGTCCAAAGAGTTGGTCATGACTGAGCACGCACTGCATTTGCCCTCCCCCCTTGAATCTCATCATTTTCAGCTGCATTTGAACTGCTATTTGTCTTCTCTTAGAGGTAGGACAAAGTGGTGCTGAAGGATTTCTTACCTCTCCTTAGCAAGTCAACTTCCCAGCTATTCACTCAACATTTATTTAGCATATACTGGGTCTCAGCATCATTTGAGGCATTGAACACACAGTGGCAAACAAAGTAAACTCAGTTTCCACCCCCACGGGGCTTACATTCTAATGGAAGGCAGCAAATGAATGACAGTAACGACAGGCAATAAGCAAGTAAGTGTATAATGTGACTTCAGGCAGTGGTAAGTGCCTTGGGTCTCAATTTAAACAGTTCAGGAGTGGAGAATCCTTTTCAAATGACATACAGAGGAAAGATCCCAAAATTCTGGCTTGAAAAAGTACTGAAGCTGCTCTCTTTAGAAACTTTCAGTCAAGGAGGTTCTGGCCAGAGCGAGAGTTTGATGATTCTGTCTGACACTGATAGAGATGTTTGCGGTCATCTGAACCAACTGTGCCACTTTGGGCTTGAAATTGGCTGGTTTGTATGAAGCAGTGTGCTTGGGCAGGTTTTATTTTTACTGGATGTATTCGCTTCTTCCTGCTGCTGTACTAAATGACCACAACCTTGGTGCCTTAAAACAGTACAGCTTTATTATCTTACAGTTCTGGAGATAACAAGTCCAAAATAGCTCTCATGGGGATAAAACTGAGGCGTCAGCAAAGCCATGTTCCTCCTGGCAGCTGGAGAAGAGAAGCCGTTTCCTCGCCTTCTCCAGTCTCTGGAAGATGCCTGCATTCCTCGCCTTGGGCCCCTCATCCCTCTGAACTTGAGTCTATGTCATATCTTGTTGTTCTGACCCTGACCCTCTTGCTTCTCTGTCCCAAGGACCATGTGATTACATTGGGCATAGCCACACAGTCCAGAATAATCACCCCATCTCAAGATCCTTAATTCATCACATTTGCAAAGTAACATATTCACAGGTTCTGGAAATTAGCATGCAGACATTGTGGGGGCTATTAGGCAGCCCACAGCACAGGCAATTAAGAAAATAAAAAAACGGGACTTCCCTGGCGGTCCGATGGTTAAGACTCCATGCTTCCAATGCATGAGGCAAGAGTTTGATCTCTGATCAAGGAACTAAGAACTTGTGTGCTGTGAGTTGAGTCCAAAATATAAAAATTTTTTCAAAATTAAAAAAGAAACAGCATATATATTAAGATAATTATATACTATGATAATTCCATATTAAGATAATTATATATTCTATATAATATATATTAAGAATTATATATTAAGATAATCCTTAATATAAAAAGTGAATTAAAGTGACAGGGGTTCCCTTATCTGCACATCCTCTCCAGCATTCATTGTGAGGTGGGTGAACCCAGAACCTGTTATACAGAGTGAAGCAAGTCGGAAAGAGAAAGACATGTATATTGATGCATGAGTAGGGAATCTAGAGGGATGGTACTGATGAAGCTATTTGCAGGGCATTAATGGAGAAGCAGCCACAGAGAGGAGACTTGTGGATACGGTGGGGGGAGGAGAGGGTGGGACGAATGGAGAGAATAGTATGGAAACATATACATCACCATGTGTAAAATAGATAGCCAGTGGGAATTTGCTGTGTGTCAAGGGGAGTTCAACCCAGTGCCCTGTGACCCCCTGGAGGGGTGGGATGGAGTGAGAGGCTGGGTGGGGGGGGGTCCAGGAAGGAGGAGATATGTGCGTACCTGTGGCTGATTCAATTTGATGTATGGCAGAAGCCAACACAATATTGTAAAGCAATTATCCTCCAATTGAAAAAAAAAAAAAAGCAACAGGGAAAATTAAGCAAAAGATAAAAATCTTGGCAGAGGATGCCTCAAGATTGAAACTTCCAGTTTGACAAATTAATTCTAAACGTCTGTCAGATGCCAGGCTGTGTTCCGGGGGCTTGGGATACATCAGTGAACAAAACAGGCAAAAATCTCTGTTCTCACAGGGCTTACATTCAACAGAAGCATCGCAAATAATATCTAGTTATTTAGAAGTGCTTTGGTAAAAGTCTGTTAACCTTTGCCCTGCTAAATTTTGTACTCCAAGGCCAAACTTGCCTGTTAATGCAGGTATCTCTTGACCTCCTACTTTTGCATTCCAGTCCCTGAGGATGAGGGCTTCTCTGATAGAATCCTCCTGCAATGTGGGAGACCTGGGTTTGATCCCTGGGTTGGGAAGATCCCCTGGAGAAGGGAAGAGCCCACTCCAGTGTTCTGGCCTGGAGAATTTCATGGACAAAGAGTCGGACACGACTGAGCGACTTTCACTTTCACTTTTTCCCCTAGGATGAGACTGAACAACAACAAAGAGCTTTGGAAAAAAGGAAGTGGATCAGGGGAAGGGCCCCTGAGAGTCCCAGAGGGAGAGTGTGGGAGGTTGGAGAGGCGAGGGGGGGGTGGGGGGGTGGGAAACCATCTGCCTGAGACACTAGGGGGCGCTGCAGCACAGTTTCAGAGGCTGAGATTCGAAAAGAATCTTATACAATCAGTATTTGGGAGCCAGAAGGAATTTTAGAGGTCAGCTAAGTCTAACTTCCCCCACCTTATAAAGAGAAAGCTAAGGCTCAGAAAGTCCACAGTGTGGTCTTTAGTTCGTTTGCATTTGGCCTAAATTTGACAGACAGTCTCCTCTCTCCCCAAGAAAGCCAGACACAGTCATCACGTTATCAAAGGCAGCGCCTGCCAGGAGGTAAGGCTGGGAGGGTTTTGTATTAGAGCAGCGGGAGGCCTGGATGGTTTCAGAGTGTAGTTCTATCCATGCCACTGTTGAAAAATTATTCTACAGAACTTCTAATATGCTTCTTTCTAAGTGCAACATTCTGAAGTCTTGAATCAGTGACACTGGCCTCCAGCCTTTGAGATGCAACTTTGGTGAAAATAACCTACATGGGCCAGACACCCAAAGGAAGGGGAAAATGGATTATGATAAAGAGCCTTTGGTGTTTGTAACAAAGGAATAATGCAGCTTCATTTTCCTAATCGGCACTGCTGTAAGTGGTTATTTAAGTTATTCAAGCTTGAAATGATTACAGTAAACCATGGTTGATTATTATTGTTATTCAATATCTCCTGGGGTGTGACTGTTTTCCAAAAGTGTAGCTGAACCAATACAAAAATTCAGTACCTCAAAGATTAACAGTGAGAGTTATTCGAGTTTCACGACAATTATT
This sequence comes from Oryx dammah, assembly GCF_014754425.2. Classification (NCBI taxonomy): domain Eukaryota; kingdom Metazoa; phylum Chordata; class Mammalia; order Artiodactyla; family Bovidae; genus Oryx; species Oryx dammah. The sequence goes on from NW_024070208.1 coordinate 74,697,390, forward strand.
AAGACCAAGTGGAGTAGATTGAAGAGACAAAAAAAAAAAAAGACCAAGTGGTGGGACTTCCCCGGCAGTCCAGTGGTTAAGACTCTGCCCTTCCAATGCAGGGAATCAGGGTTCCATCCCTTGTCAGGGGACCTAGGATCCTGCATTCTCTGCTGTCAGAACAAAAACAAAAAGACCAAGTGGTAACAATGTACCCTGTTTGCATTCAGGAGACCCTTATGTTGGAGGGCAGCCTTGCTTGAGACTTGGGCGTTCCTGTGGTTTCCAGTCTGGAGCAGTCCTCTCTGCTTGCTCCGGTCTTCCTCTAACGTCTCAGGCTCACTCCCCACGTCGTCCAGTTTTACCCCTTCTCTGCAGAGCCTCCTTGTTTCCCTGCCCCTCTCACACAGAAGGAATTGCAGCATCCTTTCTATTTCCATATTCCCCTTCCCACATGGACCAGCAGACTCAGAGCTCACTTGTTTTTCCCACTTACCTGGCTGCCCCTTTCTTGCTGCTTTTTAAAATCATTTGTTTTTCTAAAGAATTAAAAACAGAACTACCATATGATCCAACTATTCCACTCCTGGGTATTTATCCAAAGAAAATGAAACACTAATTAGAAAAGATATGTGCACACCGATGCTCATAGCGGCGTTATTCACAATAGCCAAGAAGTGGACCCAACCTCAGTGTCCATTAACAGATGACCAGATAAAGAAGATATAGTGTACACATACCATGGAATATTACTCAGCTACAAAAAAGGAATTTAAAAACTGCTATTTGCAAAAACATAGATGGACTGGAGGGTATTATGCTTTGTGAAGTAAGTCAGGGAAAGACAAGTAAATACTGGATGTTTTCACTTATATATGGAATCTAAAAAACAAAACATGAATGATTATAAGAAAACAGACTCATGGATATGAATGACTTTAAATGGCAGGTAATATATAAAAATATTGAATTACTATGTTATACATCTGAAACTATATAACATTGTAAGTCAATTATACTTTAAAAATAGGTAAATGAAATCTTTTTTCTTATTTGGAAAAATATGAACTTCATAAAATTCACCATTTTAACCGTATTACATGTACAGCTCACTGGCGTTAAGTACACTCACACTGCTGTGGACCCATCACCATCCACCCCTAGACCTCTGTTCATCTTTCAGAAAGACTTCATCTTTCTGAACTCTGTACCCATCAGACACTAGCTCCCTATTTCCCTTCCCTCCAGGCCCTGGCAGCCCCCATTCTCTTTCTGTCTCTATGAATTTGACTACTCTGGGAAACTTCATATAAGTGAAATCGTGTATAGTACCTGTCCTTTTGTGACTGGCTTATTTCATTTAGCATAATGTCCTCAAGCTCCATCCGTGTTGTAGCTCGTGCCTGAACTTTGAGATCAGGAATCATGTCAATAAATGTTTGTCTGAGTTGGAAAAGAATGAGTTGGATTTGAAGGTAAAGTCATGAGATCTGTTCAGTTCAGTTCAGTTGCTCAGTGGTGTCCTCCTTTTTGGAACCCCATGAACCACAGCACGCCAGGCCTCCCTGTCCATCACCAACTCTGGAGTTCACCCAAACTCGTGTCCATTTAGTCGGTGATGCCATCCAGCCATCTCATCCTCTGTCATCCCCTTTGCCTCCCACCTTCAATCTTTCCCAGCATGAGGGTCTTTTCAAATGAGTCAGCTCTTCACATCAGGTGGCCAGAGTATCGGAGCTTCAGCTTCAACATCAGTCCTTCCAGTGAGCACTCAGGAATCTGTAGATAGTCTCAAAAGAGAGGAAGTAAACACTGACTGCCCCATGTCAACAGGGTGAGCCTACAGGACCTGGGGCTTCACCTCCACCTTCCAGAGCTCATGCGAATGTCTCTTGTGAACAACCCCAACCTGGTATCCCACAGGCAAGGAAATTCTGGGAGTAGTAGTCCCAGCCAAGCTGAGCCAACGCTGTGAAAGCCATCACGATGCTATTAGAGTATATTCCACACAGGAGAGAGCTTCCATATTGGCCAGATAGAGAAAAGGACCAAACCCTCTCTCGACAATTTTACATTTCTGGTGACTGGAAGAATTTTCCACGGATGGTCTCTGGCTCCATGCCCTCCAGATTCTGTTTTTCTTTTACTACACACGCACTGCGGGGGCCAGGTGCCCAAGGGGCACGTTCTTACTGGGATATGACCTCTGAACTTTGCATCTTTATGCACACAAGTCAGTACAGTGGGCAGCAGAATTCCTGAAAGTCATTCTTAAACCAGAACTGCTCATAATTAAACATGGAAGTGACTGCAAATCACACAAACGTATTCTATTAAATCTAAGCCAAATATGTCCCAGCTCAGCTTTTCCTTAGCTGGACTCCCAAAATACATGCAGCCGTTCCAACGCCTTATATCTGAGAGAGGTACAGTTGGAGTAGACGAAGAAAGTGTCTTAACCATTGGTAGTTAAAATATCTTACTTTGGTACAGTTTACAAAAACAAATGCCCTTGTGCCCTGGTGGACACTTGGAGGGGACCAGTGCAAGTCAGCGGCCCTGAGGTTAACTGGCTTTGGATAAATTTGCATCTGGATCTTTCTATGCAAGGCATTATTTGAATTGATTTTTAATTTTTTGTTAAGAATATTTTTAAACATATGTAAATTGAGGAACACATAATAAACCCCACTCCCACCCATGTACCCATTTCTCAGCTTCAACAGTGATCATCGTTGATTGGTTATTCTGGTACCCACCCTTGTCACCCGTAAGCCCAGTGTGCTCTGGAGTTGTGATGCTTCTGTTAGCCTTCCTTCTTATCTTACCAGATTGCTTAACTCAACAAGGTCTCACAGAATTATTCAACCTGCTAAATTTCATTTTTTTAGTGCCCTTGGAGCAAACACAATTTTCTTTCAGTTTTGGAGGCTTGAGTAAAGACAGATTTGACTAGCTCCAGGAAAAGAACTCTATCCCTTTCTCTATTATATCTGGAAAAATAGTTTCCTCCAGGAATCCGTATACTAGGTAGATGAAGTTAATAAAGTCTACCAACATTAGGAAGTGAAGTGAAGTGAAGTTGCTCAGTCGTGTCCGACTCGTAGTGACCCCATGGACTGTAGCCTACCAGGCTCCTCAGTCCATGGGATTTTCCAGGCAAGAGTCCTGGAGTGGGGTGCCATTTCCTTCTCCAGGGGATCTTCCCGACCCAGGAATCGAACCTGGGTCTCCTGCATTGTAGGCAGACGCTTTACCATCTGAGCCACCAGGGGAACAATCCTTAAAACCTACAAGTTAGTAATCTCACAAGAGGTTCAATAAAACCACAGTAGTCCTGGTTAGAATGGGCATAGCTATAATTTCTTCAAGCAGAATTTGAAAGAAATTGGAATCAGTTAGCAAAAGAGTCACTGGAGGTTGTATTTTACCTAAAAAGTTCATAAGGCCCGGGGCATTTTTCGTAAGGATAACAACACACGGGGCAGCTCTCAGAATTATAATGAGGCCAGAGGGACATTTTCATCTGACATTTATTAAATACCCACAGGTGGCGAGTCACTGGGCCTCGCGCTGGGGGCACACAGCAACGACAAGATACACTGGATCCCTGCTCTTAAAGAGGTCACATTCTATTTCTATAGACAGCGTTTCTAGAGCAGAGCACTAGCAGCCTTTCTCTGAGTGGGAAAGTCCAAGCATCCCCTAGCCCTACTTTCTAAATGAGAACCACACTCTCCCAGACCCATCCGACTATGGGCATACTCCCTCCCACCTTGAGAACCACGGGAGGAAGGGCAAGAGTAAGAAAGTAAATTCACAAGTTGGTAAAGAAACGCTGTGATGCGGGCTGTGATGGAGACGCTCAGGCGGGTGTGCCAGTGAAACAGACCAGGAGGGTGCTTTAGTGCGGGTTGTCGGCTCAGGCTCTTCGAGCAGGTGGCAGGTAGGGTATGCGACAGTCTAGCCATAAAAGTTCTGGGGATGAGAAACAGCATGTGCCCTGAAGTGGGAGAGAGCTTATCATGTTAAAAAAACAAAACAAAACAAAAAAACTTCCCTGGTGGTCCCGTGGTTAAGACTGCAAGCTTCCAAAGCAGGGGATACAGGTTCCATCCCTGGTCAGGGAACTAGGTCTCTACATGCTGTGGGGCTTGACCCCCCCCCCAAAAAAAAAACCAACAAATCCCTCCTCCCAAAAAAACCCACAGAAAGAAGATAGGTGGGGCTGAGACGAGGTTGAAGAGACAGGCAGGGGCCAAATTAGAGTACGGGCTTCAGAGTCACGGTGAAGAACTGGGGTTTTATTCTAAACGCTGTCAAAAGTTGATAAGTAACAGAAGTAAAACCAACGGATGCCCGAGGTAGTAATTGGTGAAAGTTTATTGTGGACAGACCGAAAAGACGTCTTGCAAACTGGAAACACTCAAACCAAAGCATGGAATGAGACCAAGCAGCTCATTTAGTGAGAAAGTAGTGACTGTTTATTCTTCACAGTGATTAGTTATGATATTTATGGTATTCGGCTTTTCTTCAATGATAAGGAATTGAGCAGCGGTTACCTCATATCAACCTTGGGAAGTAGTTCAAGTTTTGCTTGTGATTTCCAGAGGCATAAGCAAGAAATAACCTAGGTCAAGTTGTCTTGCAAAATAAGTCAAATTAGGCTTTGATTGTACAATGAAACTTTCTTTGTCTACTCAGAATTTTCAAGGTGGGTCTTCATTTGTTTTTTAACACTTCTCATCAGATGTCACTAAGAAGTGTTAAGAAAGGAATTGGTGTGATGACAATAATAATAAGTAGTTAACATTACTGAGCATGTGCTCTGAGCCAGAAGAGGTTCAGCTTAAGCTCTTTATATACATTAATGCAACATATCCTTATAATACCTTATAATTACCCTATGAGGTGAGTACTATTTGTATTTCCTTTTTACAGGAGGAAACTGAAGCAGGGAGAGGTTAAGTAATTTGCCCAAAGTCACACAGCTGGTAAGCCGTTCAATACCTTCGTATTCTCCTGACTGTGAAGCTAGAGTTGTATTTCCTATCTGGCAGGAAGGAGTCAGAGTGAAGGGTGGTGTGTGCTGTCCAGCGTCTTCAACAAGCATTTCCCTGGCCCAGAAAACTGCCGGCAGTAGCTATTCTGACCCTATTACAGGCATAAATGCCCCATAAAGGATTAACTGTTAACCGAGGCACGCACAAGGTGAGGCTCACAAACTTTGTTAGGTAATATTTAAACAAAACCAACAAAGAAATCCCTTGAAAATTTGGGTATGTTGGGCTGGGAATATGCAAGGTCTCTCAAAAGCCACCCTAAAAACCCAGAAGCGTGGGCAGGGTTGGATTCAATCACCTAAAGACCCGCTCAAGAAGGAACCCCTCACCCCTCCTTTAGACTTTGCTTTGCGTTTCAGCCTGGAATCTGTTAGTATCCAACCTGAAGTGAAGTGAAGTGAAAGTCGCTCAGTCGTGTCAGACTCTATATAGTTCATGGAATTCCCCAGGCCAGAATACTGGAGTGGGTAGCCTTTCCCTCCTCCAGGGGATCTTTCCAACCCAGGGATTGAACCCAGGTCTCCCACATTGCAGGCGGATTCTTTACCAGCCGAGCCACAAGGGAAGACCAAGGGAAGACTCTTGAGAGTCCCTTGGACTGCAAGGAGATCCAACCAGTCCCTCCTAAAGGAAATCAGTCCTGAATATTCATTGGAAGGACTGATGCTGAAGCTGAAGCTCCAATACTTTGGCCCCCTGATGCGAAGAACTGACTCATTTGAAAAGACCCTGATGCTGGGAAAGATTGAAGGCGGGAGAAGGGACGACAGAGGACAGGATGGTTGGATGGCATCACCGACTCAATGCACATGAGTTTGAGGAAGTTCCGGGAGCTGGTAATGGACAGGGAGGTCTGGCGTGCTGCAGTCCATGGGGTCGCAAACAGTCGGACGCGACTGAGCGATTAGACCGAACTGAACTCAGCCTGGAAGCTCTGACAGCCCGAGGGGGCAGCTCAGAGCGCGGGGGCGTGGCTTGCGGGGAGTGGGCGGGGCGTGGAGAGGGGCGGGACGAAGTGGCGACGGACAGGGCGGGGGCGGGGCGCGCGCGTCGGGAAGATGGCGCAGCGTTTGCTGAGGAGGGCGGCGCGAGGAGCGACGGCGGCGGCGGCGGCGGCGGCGCTGCCTAGGCTGTGAGTGCAGGTCCCCAGTCCCCCGCCGCTCGCCCGTGCTCGCTGTGGGTCGGCATTCGGCTCGGCGCTGCGCAGGCGCGGCCTCCTCGGCCCCTGGCGGGAAGCCCCGCGGGCCGCGAGCGCCGAGAACCTCCCGAGCGCGCGTGCTCGACCTTTGCCAAGGTCGGCAACGCCCCGCGGGGGTCGCCCCCACCGCCCGCAGTGTCGGCGCCTCAGTGCGGGAGGGCCGCAGCCTGAGTCTGGAAAATGGGTACAAACGTTCGACCTCTCAAACCCAGAAAACAAAACTCGCGGCCCCACACAGGGAAGCCAGGAACGTAGGGCCGGGAGGCGGCTCGCCTCTACCTGTTTGTTCACGCAGCGGTTCCCAAACTGTTTGGTCTCAGGACCCCTTTACTCGCTGAGAAATTATTGAAGACCTCGAAGAGTTTTTGCTTATATCTGTTGATTTTTTTTTATTTTAAAGTTTCGTCATTTTACAATCACAAATCCATTTAAATTGAACGCAGATTGCATCTTTAATGAAAAATATTTTAAAAAAAGAAAAGTGGCGTGGTTTTATATTTTTAAAAATGTCTTCAGTTTAATTAAGGACAGTTGGAGTCGCATATCACCTGTCTTGGAGAACGTTTACCTAGAAATTTCCAGGCTCATGCACAAGTCAGTTGGAAAAGGGAAGACCTCGAAGACCCTTTCACAGGGTCTCAGGGTGCCGCCTCCTCACCCCAGGTGTCCTCAGATGACGCTTTGAGAACCGCTGGTTGAGATTTGCTTGTTTGCCAACCACATGCACATATATATTCCCTCATTCTGTTTCCTGATCACCATGGAAAGAAGCTGGGTGACTCATTAATAAAGATGAGGAAACCAAGGCTCGCAGAGGCTGACTGACACTCAAAGCAGAGAATGGCAGAGTTGGGTTCAAAAACCAAATCAGAGGCTCCTGCTCTGGAACTTGGTTTCGTCTGCTTGCTCCGCACTTCCTGACTCACTGGTGTTCCATGCCAGGAGCCACCTGGCTTGTGCATCCCACCTCCCCATTTCCTAGATCCTGGCCTGGTAATGCCTCTGGGTTCTGGGGTCAACAGTGAAGCCAGAGGAGCCCCTGAAAGGGTGTACTCAGACCCTTCCAGAAAGTCCTTTTCTGGCCTATGAAGGGGCCAGCTTCTGTGGCCTCTTCAACAATGGGTCCAGTGACCACACCCGGTCACTGACTTCTAAGGCTCCTGGGGCCAAGCTCATAATGCACTTCGTTCCTCTTAGCACGCTGGCCTGTTCTCAGCACTCTTAGACACCCCACCAAGGCTGTGGCAGCAGGCTTTCATGCAGACCCCTTCCCAGGTTAAATTCTGTGGGTCCTGGCGCCTTCAGAACACACGGGGATGGGAAAAGTAAATGTGCCCAAGGTCAACTTAAAAAAGTCTGCCTGCAGGGGTCTTACTTTCTATCCCAGTTGTTGAGCACTTCCGCTTCAAGCCAGTGGACTGGCTTCTGGTGGCTTTTCTCTTGTTTTTAGAGCATCAGCAGCGTTGCTGATAGGCAGTTATTGAGCCCTCTTCCCGACCCTCCAGCGTTCCCCTCTGTTGCAGAGGTGTCCCTGGTGCTTCCCTGCCTTTCCTTTCTCCAGCCCAGCAGCTCTCTGCTGCTACCGACCAATTTACAGAAATACCCTGCCCTCATTGGGGGCACATAACTGCCCACAGCTAGGAATGTCTTTTAAATCCTCTCAGCTGGCAGAGCAAAGAAATTTGTGTAAATTTCTGTAAATTGTGTAAATTTGTGTAAATAGTAATCCATGCATATGTACAGATCTAGAAATATTTCTCATGTAACCATCTGCATCTATATTAAGCTAAAGGTGAGTTCATATTATATTCTAATCCATTACCACATGGATCATTCTAGGCTCCTCACCTGGCTTGTTTGTAAATTTTCACCCCAACAGTGAGAGATCTGGCTCCCACCATCCACTATCCAGTCACTTAGTTATTCAATTTCAGTGTACAGGTAGCAGTGTCTGACTTGTTAGACCATACTTCACGGGAAAAGACTTTAAAAGTCCGGAGCTTAGGTACAGTTCCTTTCCCTTTAGTTGTAGAGATTCCACTTATTTCCAGTTACTTGGGTTAGCACCTTTTCTCCCCAGCCCCTCCAGTGAGGTGATTTCATACATTCGTAAAACAGTAAGATTCTCTTTAGCCTGTTGATGTAGCAGATTATATTAAGTGATTTCTGAATATTGGGCTAGCCTTGTATACCTGGAATAAATCCTACTTGGTCATGGCCTACAGTTCTTTTTATGTATGCATTGTTGGATTTGATTTGTGAATATTTTTTGAGGGTTTTACATCTATATTCATGAGTGACATTAGTCTGTAGTTTTCCTTTCTTGTAACATATTTATTTGGTATTGGTTTCTATATGTTTCATCTCTTTTTATATTCTTTTACTGTTGCTTTCTTTTGCATTAAGTGAATATTTTCTTACATGATATTTTTTATTTCTTTAATGATTTTTTTCACTATTTTTTTAGTGGTTGCCCTCAGGCTTACTATATGCCTCTTTAAAAAATTGTGGTAAAATATGTATAACAAGCTTTGCCATCTTAACTATTTTGGGTGTACAGATTAGTGGCATTATCATATTCACAGTGCTTTGCAGACATCATCATCCCCCCAGTTTTTTCATCACTCCAAACAGAAACTCTGTACCTATTAACAGTAACTCCTCGTTCCCCAGCACCTGGTATTCTCTAATCTACTTTATGTCTCTCTAAATTTGCCTCTTTTAGGTATTTCATATAAGTGGAGTCACACAATATTTGTCATCTCATTTCTGGCTTATTTCACTTAACGTAATTCAAGAGTCTTCATGATATGTAGCGTGTATTAGAACTCTATTCCTTCCTATGGCTGGATAGTATTTCATTGTTTGTATATTACCGTATATATCTTACCAGAATCTACTTTTGATTTATACTGACTTAACTCCAGACAATAGAGAAATATTATATCTATATAGTTCCCTTTTCTTCTTTTTTATGATATGATTGTTTTTTCGTATTGTATGTATATAGAAAGCTGTCTCATCAGTTGTTATCTTCTTCAACCCTGGAAAATCTTTGCTTTCAGGTCCCCAGATGACACGCAGTTCCAGTCAGACTTCGCACTTTATTCAGGGGTGTCACGTGAATCCAGGAGTCTGTTCCTTGGAGTTTGATGGCACAGTGGTTGGTTAGCAGTGTCTGATAGGGGCCTTTCCAGTGAGATTGAAGAGAGTTCTGGAGGTGTCTTTTTCAAAAGATGAAATCTCCAGGTTGCAATCAGCGTGTGATGCTTAAGGTCTTCATTTCCTGAGGGCACACTGTGAAAAGATTGCTCTACCAAAACATGGTTACTTTTAACAGCACCAGTTAGGCCTTTGCAATATTGGAGTATCTCTGCTTTTATCGGCTATGGGTCAAAAGAAGCAGGAGTCAAGTGTATTGGACATTCTGTGACTGTTCCAAAGGTTGTGAGTTTATGAGTTCCAAAGGAGTGGATCTGAGATTTAGAAATATCATTGGAATGCTTTTGGCCAAAATAGTTGGAGCGTCTCTACACATTTTGCCAATTGAGTCATAATAATGATGTTGGTGTGTTTAACTAAACAAGATGATCGAGGGCGGCAAGTACAATGAAAGTGCTGTAAAACCAAACAGACAGCACATACTTGTTGAAGTGCCTGGCCAGTAAACATGGATTCCTCAATGACTATGAAGTTTGAGAGAAGTTCTGCAGGGGAAGCCTTTGGTTCAGTGGGAAACATACAGGCCGTGAGTGAAACACATTTATATCCACTAGATGGAGTAAATGTATAAAATTCATGTGCCAGACCTCAGATGGTTCATTAAACAGGTTAAGATACCTGGGAGCAATAAGAATGGCTTCCCTGGATTGTACTTTGGACTGTGTAACAGGTGAGGCAGACACCGTTTGTGGCCTTGTTAATTTCCCCACCAGCACTGATGCACGAGGGCTGTCACCTGTCAGTTGTTGTTGTGTAGTCGCTCAGTCGTGTTCAACTCTTTGCCACCGCACGGACTGCAGCCTACCAGGCTCCGGTGTCCCTGGAGTTCTCCAGGCAACAATACTGGAGTGGGTTGCCGTTCCCTTCTCCATCGTTTGTCGGTAGACCAGTGGTTTAATGCAGGTATGGGGGTGAGGAGTGGGAATTTTAGCGTCTTGGTAGGACTGGGTTGTTGTTTTGCCCAAACCAGAGCTTTCTCTTTTTATCAAACCAACAGTTATGTAATTTCTGGATTTGTTTTCCTTTTTCTGAGGCCAGTTGTTGGGCTTCTCTAGCCAATTTTTCTAAATGATCATTTGTGGAAATATCCCTTTGGATCATAACAGAAGTTTGGCTGCTGTTGGTTCCTTTAAGGGCAGCATTCCTTGAATTATTATCAGCAAGGTGGTACACTCTAGCTTCCAGAAAATCAAGCTTAGAATGTCCCAGAACCTTGATAATAGCTAAAGCAGCTGGTAAGAGTATTGTATGCAACAATTCTTGAATACAGAATTGTGCAGCCCATCCCCATGGGCCAGTTTTAGGTCACCCCCGAATTTCTACCATCCCCCAAGTTCTCCTGAGCCCTTTTGCAACTAACCCTCACTCCTGCCTCCAGCCCTATCATCCTTTTCATGTTCATATTGTCAGTAGTGACTTGCTCTCTCTGCCTGATATTTGTAGTCCTTTTTTCTCTGCTTTTTGCTTGATCAGTCTGGCTAGAGTTTTCAGTTTATTGATCTTTTTAAAGAACTGTTTTTGGTTTTATTGATTTTTCTCTATTTTCTGTTTTCAATTTCATTGGTTTCTGTTCCAATATTTATTATTTTCTGTCTTCAGCTTACCTTGGGTTTAATTTGATCTTTTAATAACCACTCGAATGGAGGATGGAGATGGGAGAAGAAGAGTGCAGAGGGGAGAAACTGTAGGGCATACAAGAATGAAAGCAGTGAGTGAGCAAGGGGAAAAACCTTTATAGAAAGAATGGTAAAAAGGAGGCCAGGGTTAAAAAGAACAAACTTTTGAGTGAGCATTTTGAAAAGAACTCAGAATTCTAAGAGTATGTGTACTTTGTCACTTGATATTAAAAGCTCAGTGCGAAGTGTTAGGTATTTTTAAATATTTGTTGGCATCATTAGAAATTGACTTTAGTTGCCCAAATGCATAGTGAGAAGCTAAATGGGATGCTGTAAACAAAAAATGATGTTTTGGGTTATGAGGCAGAAAGAAACTTTAGTTCAGGGAGATAGAGGGAACAACTGTCCCAACTTGCCTAGGACTACTGTCCTGGTTTTATCGTTGAAGGTCCCACATTCCAGGAAGCTCCTCTGTTTCAGGCAAAGAAGGATGGTTATTTACCGTAGAGATAGAGAAAGGAAGGGCTGAAGGATGGAGTAAAGATGATCTAAGATGGTAGACCAGAGGTCCAAGAATTGGACCTAGAGCCTTCTAGAAGGGCCTCCTAAAAGAATGAGATGGGAGGACTACGGTCATTGGGTCACAAAGAGTCAGACATGACTAAGCAACTAAAAGAATGGGATGGCAAAGAGTATTTGGAATGCTTTTTTTTGAGGAAAAAGAGCCTCTGCTAGGAGTAGGGCTGCAGAGAAGAGGTGAGAGACTCTGAGGAAATAGGAAATACCATAAGGGGGTAGATAGACCAGGTGAAGCCTGGAGGCAGGGCACATGCCCGTGGCCTGGACAGAGGAGTTGGTGGAAAATGTGGTAAAACCAGAGTCAGAACTAGTGGGCAGTAACCAAGCTGGCGAGCGAGAGCTGAAAGCGGCAGCTCGGCCTGTGCTGGGAGATGCACAGGCACGTGGGTGGTGCCTCCTGGAGCAGATGTCGCTGGAGGGAGATTCCCAGCCAGGGGCTGTGCGCCAGCAAGGCTGTGCCAAGTCTGCAGATTAGCATAAGCTTCGCTGGTGGACCCATTCCAGCTGTGTAGGGCTTCCACTCCCATTGTACCGTTTGTACATTTGCTATAGAGTTTTGCTGTGGGCTAGAATCCTGAGAGGAAGGTCACTGGGTTGGCCAAGGGAGAGGCTGAGGGTAGGGAGGAAAGGCGGGAACGGGAACGGGAATGGAAAAACCTTCACCTGCTCACTTCCGGGCCCCATGGATCCAGAAAGTCTTGGAGGACAGTTTCATAACATGCGCTTTTCTTTATTCTACTTGGAATAACTGTAGCCATCAAAGTCTGTCCTCTCAGGGAACTCTCCTGAGCACCCCTGCTTCGTGGAATGTTTGAGTGGCATCAGCACTTCTTATGGCATAAGTATTGTTCTAGAAATACTCCATAATGGGGCACTGAGGATGGGTATTCTCTGGTCACATCCGAGTCTGAGAGGTGAGTGCGTATGCTCGGGTGTTGGTGAGCGTCACACGGTCAGTGAGGTAGCGTCTGGGGAGGCTGACACTGCTGAGCATCGGCACTTTTCCTGAAGTGGTTATTTTCTCCAGCGATGGCTTTGCAACAGCCAAGGTCTGATGGATGTAATTTCTGAAAACAGCCTCTGGTCACAGTTTCCTTAACTAAGTGTTGCAGAGGCCGCTCTGTAGGAGCTGCCATTTTCTACATGCCTGATTCCCTGTGGGGAAGCGCACAGGTGCATGTGGCTGAGATGTCAGGAAGACAGGGAGAAGAAAGTTGGGCTCCTTGGGGCGTGGCTGTTGGTGGGCTTGATGAACATTCTTAAGAATGGAAGAGTTGTTAGTTGTAAAAACAAATGCTTTCTTGCCTCTGAATGCAGCTGGGCTGTGTTCTGTTGTTACATGTTTCTTATTTATTCCTCTGTGCATTGCTCATGATCTTGACAGGTTAAGTTTAAAACTTTACTAATCAATAAAGAAAATTCCAAAGAAATAGTATTTGTGTTTTCATATAGGTCACTTGGGTGTACATTTAAATCCATTATAATTTATAAAAGTTTTAATTTATTTCATGTTGTTACTTGAAGATACCTTATCAATTAAATAACTCATTTGAATGATAGAGACAATAAGTGGGTCCCAGAATTGACATTCCTTTCTTCCTTCTTTCTTTATCTGGCTGCATTAGTTGCTGCGCAGGATTTTTCTTTGCGGTGCAAGGATTCTCTAGTTGTGGTGTGTGCGCCTAGTTGCTCCACAGCATGTAGGATCGTAGTTCCCCAACCAGGAATCGAACCCGTGTCCCCTGCATTGCAAAGTGAATTCTTAACCACTGGACCACTAGGGAAGTCCTGCTTCCTTCCTTTTTTTTTCCTTCCCTTCTTTGTCTCATTTTCCGTTCCTTCCTCCCTCCTTTCCTTCCTTTTTCAATTATAAGCCAGATTTCAGATGACTTTTTATTTAGTTGCTTTCATTTTATGTTTTGGTTAAAGTTTAGGAAATGGCAACCTACCCCAGTATTCTTGCCTGGAAGATTTCATGGACAGAACAGCCCAGTAGACTCCAGTCCATGGGATGGCAAAGAGTCAGACATGACCGAGCACACACGCTAATCTTCGAGCACTGGTGTTTACTGTTGTTCCACAGCCATCACATATATATTTCTCTGTGTATAGCCGCAGTTGTTTATTGTGTGTATTTCCAAGTTTTTTTTTTTCTTATGCCCAGATAAATGTCCCTATATTCAGGTCTCTGTGGCTACCCTTACTTAAGTTCTTGGAGGTGATCTTCTATGTGTGAACTTGCTGGGTGAAAGAGTGCGGACATCTTAAGCCTTTTGATGCTTGTTGTCAGATTGCCCTCCAGAAATGGTTCTGGATATACCTGGATTGCAGTATGTCTTTTGGAGGCCTACTTGCACGTTTTCCTTGGCATCAGTAGACTCATGCACAGTAAAATAAGCAGAGACTGTCTTTCCTGCTGGTCAGACAGCTAGCGGTGCCAGGTTTAGAGAGAGCCCCGTCTCCTGACTGTAACCACTGGTGGCTTTTCCCTCTGTGGCCTCAGCGTCACACTGACCCAGCCTACAAGTGTTTCTGTAAACAGCCACGTAGTTAAACTTCTAGTTCTTTTCAGAACTACACTGCATGTAACGTCTTCCTCTAAGGCTTTGAGACTGACAAAAGTGCTTGATTCCATAATAAAGGAACCAAAACCAATTTCCATGAGAAAGTAAGGATTCCATTTTAATAGGCTGCTTGATGTGAACAAGTCTGTCTGAACTGTTTCCCCATGCCGTATTCTTTTTTTTAACATAAAAAATTTCCCACAGTAAATTGATAAGTGCCAAAAAGAGGTTATAAAACTATACATATAATATGATTTAAATCTTTCTGACAAACTTTGTATGGGATTGTATATAATATACAAGCTATATACATAAATGCAAAGTAAAAGTTCCTAAAGTTTATACTCCGAAATGTAAAATGTAACCATCATTTACTCCATGCTGTATTTCTGACCAAGAAAGCATAGTGACCAAAATTCTTTGTAAGTATATGCAGGTCTCTTCAAATATTGATATTTAAACCCCAAAATACTGAAAAATTGTAAAGAGAGCACTTGCCACCCCTAGTAAAATTAGCGTTAAAATTTAGTGGTAGATTGTGTTTGCCTTTTAGCTGAAAGTTGTACTTTGCTAAAAAAAAAAAAAAAAAAAAAAAAAGTGCATTTTAAAACATGAACCTTCTAAAAGTTTATATAGTCATTTTACATCATTGCATACATATGTATATGTTGCACAACCTTACAAGTAGCGCAGGCTTATTTTAAAGCACTTCCACTTGACCTGTCTTACTTAATCTCACAGGATTCTTTGTGAGCAGGATGATATGCCCACTTTACTTTTTGGCCAAATACCAAAATTTAGGAGGGAAAAAAAATAATCCGTGCCCGGTGCTGTTTTCATACGGAGACACTGGAGGGCGCTCTAACAATGAACGATGTAAGTTGTCTCCTGAGAGGCATGCATCTTAGTAAAAGATAGGGGAATTGGTTTTCCTGTTCATTTTAAGGTGGATGAGACACATAGATGTAGAAGGCGTATTTCTTTCTATACTGACCTCTAAACGGTCCCTTTGACAATTTCAATTCCGTTCAGTCGCTCAGTCGTGTCCGACTCTTTGCGACCCCATGGATATGACAGTTTATGAGACATTTAAGAAGTAGCTCTGGGCTTCTTTATTGCCCCCTCCCTCCTCTTGCCCCTTCCAGCTTCTCGGGGTCGTGGGTCAGCCCGCAGCACTCTTTCCCTTTAAGTCTGCTTAGACGTCACCCGTCGGAGGGGTATTTCCCAACGAAGCGCAGCCTCACCCGCTACACTCCCTCGTCTCACCCCTTTAGTGCCTTTTCTCCGCTGCACGAGCTTCCACCCGCCGTTCTGTGTGTTCATCTGCTTGTAGGTTGTCTGCCCCGCCCCCAGCCTCCGTGTCCTGAGAACGTGGGCTTGGTCTGTTTATCCCGCTGCTCTCTGTACCTTGGCCCTGAAGCAGTACCTGGCCCACAGTAAATGCCCAATAGAGATTTGCTGGATGAAAGATACTGCATCTGGAGATTAGTGCCTTTTTTATTGTGGTAAAAATACACATAACATAAATTTACCATTTTAAGCACTTTAAAGTGTACAGTTCAGTGGCATTAAATACAGTCACCTTTTTTATTTTTATTTATTACAATCTTCACCACCATCCGTCTCCAGAACCTTTTCCAAATCCGAGACTGAAACCCTGTACCCATTGAACAGTGACTCACCATCCCCCTACCCCCAGTCCCCTTAACTGCTAGTCTCTCTGTCTTACAAATGGCTATTCTGTATTCTCCTGTGAGTGGAAGCAGGCAGTGTTTGTCTTTTCCATCTGGATTATTTCACTTAGCATAATGTCCTGAAGGTTCATGCATATTATGGGGAATCAGAATTTCCTTTCTTTTTAAGGCTGGATAATATCTCATTATGTGTCTATACCACATTTTGTTTATCTGTGAATCCATCAGTAGACCTTTGAGCTACTGCCACCCTTTGGCAATTGTTAGTGCCTGTTTTAGACAGAGCTCGGAAGCCGGGTGTTAAGGGTTTGAGTATAAAGTGGGTTTCTTTGAAACAATGATAACATCTTTAAATTGTACCAGTGAGTCACAGGTCACCCTTGGGTGATTTCTGCCTTCAAGAAATAGTTCAGATTAAAGGAGAAAGTATTCAAGCTCCTAAAAATTGGAGTTGGTCTAATATCTCTTATTGATGCTATTCAGGGTTTTCTTACAAGTCAAAAAAGAAAAAGCAGTTTACAAGATCAGATTTCTAACTCTGTTATGAGCAGGAAGACCCTGGATAGATCCTCTAGGGTTCCAGTCCATCGCTGACCCTGCTGTTAGCCCTTGACCTCGTTCAAGGCCCTTGTCTAAACTGATCCTTATTTCCTCACGGTTAAAACAAAGAGGGTGGACTAGACGCCTCCTGCCTACTGACATTCCGTAATCTAGGAAGGAATTATTGACCTCAAGCAAGAGGACTTTGGAGAATTCAGAAATATGAAATACATGGCTTTTTTGAGCTATGGGTTATTTTGGTCCATTTGAGTTCAATTTGACCAGAGATTGAGGATAATAAAAGCTCTGCTTCCCCTAAATTTAGGGGCACAGCCTGGATCGGTTGATTTGTACCCTTCCCTCCTGCCATCTTGGGAGATGTTTGTTCATGCGTTATTCATCCTCATGCTTTAGGTCTCAGGTGTCAGGAGGTGTTTTCACCGTTTCTCCCTCTCTCTCTGCAGTAGGGACCTCTGGCAGGCGCTCTGTCCAAGCCCTCAATCAAGTGACTGCTGACTGCCGCAGTACAGAGGGGCTGTGATTCTGAAGTAATTGGGGTATAGTGGGAATACAGAGCCTAGAAGAACTCAGGAGTAAGAAGAGGCATGTGTCTTAAATTAGTGTTATCTGCAAGAATGACTCGGAAAAGTAAAGATGTGATTTCTGCTTTCATCCCATCCCCCTCGAGTTTCCTTCTGCCCCACAAATGCCCCAGTGCTCGAAGCACAGTGTTCTTAGTTCTCATAGTCAGCTGTTCACCTAGTGATGCCCAGAAAGGGAAAGTGCTGGTCCTTCAGTCGTGTTTGCCTCTTGGTGACCCCATGGACTGTAGCCCACAAGCCTCTCCTGTCCATGGGATTCTCCAGGCAAGAATACTGGGATGGGTTGCCATTCCCTTCTCTAGGGGATCTTTCCAACCGAGGGATGCAGCCCAGGTCTCCTGCACTGCAGGCAGATTCTTTACCATCTGAGCCACCAGGGAAGCCCAGTGATGCTCAGAGACTGACAAAACCAGAGTGTGCAAACATGGCGTGTCGCCCCACCAGAGCGTTGCACATTTTAACAAACGTCCTACCTGCAAGAGCCGGCCGGCAAAGAGAATCTTTCCTCTGCCAGGGAAGCAAGTGTGGGCATCAGAGAGGCTTGAGGTGTCCCTCCCCCCTCCCCCATCCTCTGGACAAAGGTCCAGCCTGTGAGTTTGGGTAATCAGTCTCTCCTGTGCTGTAGAACAGTCTGGATTCACCAGGGGCCTGGACACATGCCTGAGAGTGGGGAGAAGCCTTACTCTCAGCAGCCCCACACTCAAAGTCGCGTACCCACTTCTTGCCTAGCTTCCTACAGGTGGCCTCCAGTCCTCCTACCCGCCTCCCCAGATGGCATCAATTCCCTGATGCCCTCCATCAGTCTGCTGCCTGGACCCCTCGGGATGGCGGCACAGGCCCCCTCATCCCTCACTCACCTTGCCAGTGTTCCTCCCATCCCCTTGGGCCATTCGGCCAGAACTCTCACCTTCTCCACACCCGCCCGGCCCTGTCCCCTCTCCGATTTGCTCACATTCTTCCTCCTGCCTCTCATCTCAGGACCGTCACAGATGCCACTTCCTCCTCGAAGTCACCCTTCCCCAGACTCTGAGGCAGCAGCCCTCTGCCTCTTCCCTCTGCAACGCAGCCCCTCTGACGGCACTCGCCCCTCTGTCCCTTCGTTAAGGGCATCTCGGGCCCGACTCCCCGTCGTCTGGGGCACCCTCATCTCTCCTCCCACCCATGCCCTGTCTGTTGCCAGGCCTGTTGATTCTCTTCTTCAGCTGCCAACTCTTCCCCACTGTGTTAGTTTCCTATTGCTGTAACATTATCACAAACTTGGTGGCTTAAAACAGTACAGAATTTTTACTTTACATTTCTGGAAGTCAGGAGTCTGCAGTGGGTTCCAGTGGGCTGAAACCAAGGTGTCAGCGGAGCTGCACCCCTTTGTGGAGGTCTGAGGGGAAGGTCCGTTTGCTCCTCCGGCTTCTAGCGCTGCCCAGATACTTTGGGTCGTGGCCCCTTCCTCTGTCAAGAGCCAGCAGCCATGGGTCAAATTCTTCTCAGGCTGCCATTTCTCTGGTTCTCTTGCCTCTGCCTCATCCTTCCACTTACAGGGATGTTTGTGTTTATGCTGAGCCTACTGGATGATCCAGGCTAATCTCCCCGTCTCAGGGTCATCTGATTAGCAACCTTAATTCCACTTGGCCATGTAACCTGCCACATTCCTGGGCTCCAGGGGTTAGGCCAGGGATATCTTTGGGGGCCATTATTCTGCTTGCCACATCCGCTCTCCTCGCTTCAGGTTTGAGCTCATGGAGTAGCTTTGTGACTTATTGCCTGCCTCACCACCCTCCTCACCTCCCATGTTACGTGCCGCCTGCAGAGGTACTGGCATGTATATTCTATTATCAAGACTTGTTGGGTCTGCCTCCAAAAATGTCTCGTGGTTCTGTCTCTGTCTCCAGTGTCACCTTTCAAGTGGGCATCGCCCATCTGGACCTCTATGAAGGGGGTCTTGCACATCCACTTATACCCCTCCAACCCATTTTTTTAAATTGAGGTAACATTTACATAATATAAAATTAACCATTTTAAAGTATACAGTGTAATACATTTAGTGTTGTACAACTATAATCTCTATTCCCAAACATTTTCATCACCCCAAAAAAACCCTGTGCCTGCCAGCAGCCACTCCCTATTCCTCCTCCTCCAGCTCCAGGCAGCCACTAGGCTGTTTCCTCCTCTTTTGGATATCTCATACAAGTGGAGTCATGCAGTATGTGGCCTTGTGTGACTGGACGTTTTCAACTAGAATAACAGTTTTGAGATTCATCCGTATCTGTATCATGTATCACTCAGTATTCTGCTCCCCATTATGGCTGAACAGTATTGCATTGTAGGCAGATGCTAATTGTAGGATTGTAGGTATAGGCTATATTCTATTTATCCGTTCATCAGTTGATGGACGTTTTACAGTTGTGAATGGTGCTATTGTAAACATCCATACACAAGGATTTGAGCACTGGTTTTCAGTCCTTTTGGACATGTACCTGGGAATGAATTGCTGGGCCACGTGGTAAATCTGTGTTTAACTTTCAGAGCAACCACCAAACTGTTTTCCACAGCTGCTGCCCTGGCCACTGGGCGGTTCCGCTGGCCGTGCACAAGCGTTCCAGTTTCTCTGTATCCTTGCCAGCGCTTGTTATTTTCCATTGCTTTCATTGTCGCCATCCTAGTGGTGTGGAGTGGTGTCTCCTTGTGGTTCCTCCAAACTAGTTTTAAATACACAAGTTGGTTCATCTCACTTCACTGCTTAGCACCCTTCCAGCACCCTCCTGTGGCCCTCCAGGGTGTGTCTGGTCTCACCCCTTCTCTGTCTCACTTCTCACCCCCTCCCACCCTTCTCACACACTCATCCCAGCATCATCGCCGTCTCTTGCTTCCTTAAGCGAGGAAGCTTTGAGGACCAGTGGGGTTCAGACAGTTTACCAAGACCCCAGACCTGAGACAGAGCCCTGGCCTTGCCCCTGACTAGCCAGCTCCTTCCAGTCCCCTCATCTGTCAGAGGGGCCCATGATAGCACAGAGAGTGGTTAGAATGAAATGAAGTTGGTGCTGGGCATGGCGCCTGACTTTTAAGAACACCAGTAAACAGTGGACATAAGAGAAAGAAAGAAGACAGATGCATGAAGCCACGCCCACACTCCCCTTGGCCCCTCAGGCTGAAGCGTGCCCGCCCTCACCCCCCTTTCCGCCTTCGGCCTCTAATCCCTTCACATCTTCAGTTTAGTCTTGGGATGTGTATGGGTGCACTTCCTTCTTACGTTTGGTCTCTTCCATGAAGCTGGAATCTCTGCGTTCACCCCTCTGTGCTTGTGCCCAGCACAGTGTCTGACACATAGTAGGTGCTTAATATAAAATTCCTGCATGAAAAAAAAATCATCAGATAGTCACAGTAAACAATTCATTAATTATCCACTTGACATGAGAGGGTGGAAAGGCAAGCTTTTTTGGTGTGAGTGTGGGTGTATGTATGTTTTCCTCGATTATAGATTTGTCTAAACATTGCTGCTAATTTAAGATGTCAAATCTGAAGGTTCTTTCTTGGCTTGAGTTTTTGAACACAGTCCAGGGCTGTTTTCAGCCTCCTCAGTATTCTCCTTTTTGGGAAAGAGTGTTCGAAAGCATAAAGGGGGTGTCTTCTGTGTGTGCTTGCCTACAGGATTCATTTACCAGCGCGAGCTGTGGGGAGGGGGAGATGAGATCTTGCTGGCAGTACGTGGCTGTGACCCAGCACGGGGGGTCACTGGGAGAACCCCCTCAGTCCAAGTCTGTGGGGTTGAAAGCGCTTCCTCAGCCAGAGTTTCTGTCCCAGGTACATTCCGTTTATTTCAGAATTTCTCACCTGTGGAACACACTTCTTTTCTTCAACTCAGCCTCTGGAAGGTGTATTAAAGAAAAGTCCATGGTCTTTCAGCTCAATGGAGGAACTTTAGCAGCTTTCATTTGGAAATCTTTTCTGCTTCTGTTTTCCCCGCTACCCCTCATCATTCCCCTCTCCTTGCCCAGATAGCCCGCGGTGTCAGCTGAAGTGAGGTGTCATAGGAAGTGTGCACCTCCCACTTTGATTGTGGACTCCTCCTGGCCAGCACTGGAGTTACTGAGTTGCTGTTGGAAGAGTCTCTCATCTTCTCCATCCAGAATTCAGGAAGTCATGGTTGGATCTGGGGCAGAATCCCCCCATTTGGGAGGCCCACTGCGCTGTGTGCTCCTGGAGGACAAGGTGCCGCCTTCCTGGATTCCTGTCCCAGCGCAGCGCCTCGGTGGAATGGGGCGGCTAGCTCGAGAGTTTCTAAAACCAGCTGGATGGCTCCACACGTTCTGTTGTGTGTGGAAGCCGCTGAGCATTAGCAACTAGCCAGTGACCAGCTGTGATGAGCAGTTTTTAGGCTCCACAAATGTCTAATGTGCTAAGTGAGGACCCCAGGCCTCAGCTGAAGAAACGACTTTTAAAAATGGAAATAGGACTGTTGACACAGGTGCCTTTTACTAATTAGTGTACTGTTTCTGAGGAATTAGTAGCAATGTTAGCATTTCCAGGATTGCTGTTAATGAGGGATGAGGAAACTTATCTTTTTATTTCCACAACCATATGGTTTACTGCTTGATGTGATTCTCTCGCTCTCAGTGTTTTTAAATTTGATTTTTATTTTAGTTAGGACAAAAGCATTTTTTAGCAGAGCTCATTGATTTTATTATGCAGGTAAATGGGAAAAGTATTTTCCTTCATAGAATGGTTTTTCCAACAGGAAATTCTGTAACATATCAATGGTATTCTTTTTAAGTAAAAGTACCTTTAACACATCTCTTTTAATTATTCAGTCATTCATTTATACTTTCTCCTGAAAAGAATGAGAACTATATCCCTGCTAAGTCCTAGGCCGCTGCTAAGAAGGGGGAATGGGAGAAAATTTCCCAAAGTTCTTTTTGGTGGCAGACACCTGGAGGTCCTTTATTTGGTACATTTCATGTCAGATAGGGACTTCATTCTAAGAAGTGTATCATCTAAATGGGAAGAGAGGGGGAGTGCCTTCAGAGGACTTGGGGTCCATTCACAAGGAAGTGGACCTCTGAGCAGCTCTGGAAGGATCACTGGAGAGGGCAAAGCCTTCCTGGCCGAGGAACTGTGTGTGCAGAGCCCAGCAGGGGCCGTCAGACGGGTCCCTGTGGAGTGTGGGTGCCTTGTGGCAGCAGGGCTGGACGTGAAGCTTGCTGGCCAGTTGGGGTCAGGCTGTGAAGGGCTTCTAAGCCCAGACCAGGATTTCAGATTTATATCCCATCGGTAACCCGGAGGCAGTGGAGATGTTTCAAGTCTCTCGACCTCCAGCAAGTGAGCTCTTCACTCTGTGCTCTGGTCTAGGTGGTAGTCCCGTGTCATTTCATCTTCTTGCCTCTCTCTTTTCCCTTAATTACATTCAGAATGTGCTGGGACACCTAACGGGAGTAGAGAAAAAGGGATGAGGCTCTGCAGCCCATGAGGCAGGCCAGCCCATCCTCTCCTTCCGAGGCACTTACTATATTTAAATACTCGTAGTTACTGGGAGCCTTCAGGTGACTTCATTTCTCTGAGCACTCTACACTTCGTTTCCAACATCTGTAGTTAATTTCTTAAGAGACCTTAATGAGAAACTTCAAACAATTTAAATGTCAATTACCAAAAAAGTGAGGTTTTCAAGTTCCAGTAATCTGCCTATATTGGTTGTTGGAACACAATCCCAGGTGGATGTAATTTAAGACAGATGCCATTCCAGAGCTTCAGTTACAAAGAACTTATATATTTTCAGGACTAACAAACCGGGTCTGTTGTCACTACACTTAGAGGACTGTCTACAGTTCTGGCTTATCTGGCAGGAGCTCGGTTCACTGCAGTCACTCTGGCTCTGTTTTGGCTGGTGCTTTTGAATCTGAAAAGATCCAAAAGCTACTATGTATATAAAAACGTGTTGAGAATACAGTAGATGTTGCAATAAATCCAATTTTTAATCCTACATATTTGAGAGGAAAAGAGTATTTGTGTTGTTCTTTATTGTAGATTTATCCTTAATGAAAAGGTTAATCTTAAATTTCTGACTGAGAAATCCTGATGTTTGTTTCTTGCCACTTGCATTTTCCCCCTCTGTGGTCCTTCCTTTGCCTCTATTTTTGATTAGGATAAAATGCCCGAAGAAAGAGTTGGATATGGTGATGAGCATTATTTTAACAGAAAGTAAAACGGAAAGCATGCAGAATAAATTAACCTTGTATTTTCTCTGCAGGTCACTTAGTGGGTGTTACATCCTTTGTCGTTTGTGCTACAAAGTAAATAATTTTTGGCAGCTGGTTTGGTTTTCACCACTTCTAAGCCTATGACAAACGATCTTAGAAGAACTTTGGTCTTAAAAAGGAAAGCTTTTTGTGTGTGAATTTTGAGTTTGAAGGCTTTTTAACATATAAGCCATTTATGTGGAATTTTGTTTTATTTGAATGTGAAATTTTTTTTAAGTTTTGAAAGTAGTTAAAGCCTGCCATATTGAACTGTTTTTACATTTAGACATTTAAGTTAGTTTGCCTTTTCTATTTTTTAAAAGGTACTGAGAAACATCCTCAGCTCCCACCACTAAGCATTCATTATTTATTAGTCAGCTGCTTTTGAAAACTGTGAAATTACTCTTAATTGTATAGTTTTAGGCTTTTTAATTCCCCTAGGAGAAATAATGTTGTAAATATTTTTAGATTTATTAATACCATCTACGAAGAGTTGACTCATTGGAAAAGACTCTGATGCTGGGAGGGATTGGGGGCAGGAGGAGAAGGGGACGACAGAGTATGAGATGGCTGGACGGCATCACGGACTCGATGGACGTGAGTCTGAGTGAACTCCCGCAGTTGGTGATGGACAGGGAGGCCTGGCGTGCTGCAATTCATGGGGTCGCAAAGAGTCAGACACGACTGAGCGATTGAACTGAACTGAACTGAACCCATTTATCTATTTAGCCTGTCATAAATCACTTCCAGAGGTAAGAAATAGTCATACAAAGTTAGATGTATCTGAACATGTGAACTTCATGTATTTGTGGATAATCAGCCCTGGTTTAAAGGTTTCTTTCAGAATCAGCTCATCAGTGCTGATTTGGCATGTGGTGTGTGGTTGAAACTTCAGATGAATGCAGAGGCTCTGAACTGTGCAGTGCACAGGACATTTTCCTTGAATGCTGACACGACCTCTTTTCTAAGTAGAGTGATCTGATCTTGGTGGTGTGAGACACAGGCATCATATATTGGGTTGGCGAAAAAGTTCTTTGGGTTTTTCTGTATCAGCATATGGAAAAACCCGAAGGAAGTTTTTGAACAACCCAATATGATATGTACAAAATGGATGTTTGTCTGGCTTACCTGATTGAAATGTGAAATGGAACATTTTCCGGTAGTTACTTCCCAACATGCAGATTGACTGATACCCACTAAATGTATCAGTTCAGTTCAGTTACTCAGTCAGGTCCGACTCTTTGCGACCCCATGAATCACAGCATACCAGGCCTCCCTGTCCATCACCAATTCCCAGAGTTCACCTAAACCCACGTCCATTGAGTCAGTGATGCCATCCAACCATCTCACCCTCTGTCATCCCCTTCTTCTTCTGCCCTCAGTCGTTCCCAGCATCAGGGTCTTTTCCAATGAGTGAACTCTTTGCATGAGGTGGCCAAAATATTGGAGTTTCATCGTCAGCATCAGTCCTTTCAATGAACACCCAGGACTGATCTCCTTTAGGATGGACTGATTGGATCTCCTTGCCATGTCAAAATGTATGGGGTCAGTGGTTTTATCAACTTCATAAGTGTAAAGTTAGGAAATGAATTTGAGTTCCCTCTCTGTGCTGAGGGACTTGGTGGCTTACTCCTGCTTTCTCTAAGTAACATAGTAGAGCCTGTTTGGCTTCAGCAGCAGCCTTGGGAGTTAAAGCCATCATTTGAAACCCTGAGTGGAAAAGTTGGAAAAGTCAGGAGGCCAGGAGTGAGAGACAAGTCTTCATCCTTTCCCTGGTGGCCCCTCACCTGCGAGTTCACACCAGGGTGGTAATAAAATTGTAGGAGCTCATTTTATGTGAAACCATTAGCAGCCTGAGAATTTGGGGCAAGCTTCCTCTCATAGTTTAAGACACTGGAAGGTGTCATTTATAAGCACAGAGAGGCTGAAGGAAGGCAGAACAGGCTTGTAAACCTTCGCTTTAGGCTCTGGACGGCGGTCAGCTTCTAGTCTTGGGTTATCAGAATCACAAACGTGCCTTTAAGCATTTAGGGCAAATCCCGTGAGACATCTGACTGCAAAGGCCGAGACAATGGCCAGCTCTTTGCTACTTGTGAAGTTTCATTTTCTTACTCTGCCTTCCTGAATGAGGGTGGAAAG
Source organism: Oryx dammah (assembly GCF_014754425.2). Taxonomy (NCBI): domain Eukaryota; kingdom Metazoa; phylum Chordata; class Mammalia; order Artiodactyla; family Bovidae; genus Oryx; species Oryx dammah. The sequence continues at coordinate 74,722,810 of NW_024070208.1, forward strand.
GAAACGGGCCCTGCTACAAATGAAACAAGTGTAACTGAATACTTTTCGTTAAATTAAAAATAAATGTGGGCTCTGATGACAGTTGCCTCACGGCCAGTATGGAGGTTTTACCTTGGAACGGCTATTCCTGTACGGTTCTGGCACCTTTGTGTGGCCGACTGAGTTCCCAGGCTGGGGCAGGTGTGAGTCACGGAGAGGGGCCTTAGCGAGTGGAGAATGGGGAACCATTTCCAGCTTCCATTGGCTCATGAGGTGGAGAGTCACCACATGGGGACGGGATTCAGGTTCTTGGCTGCCTGTGGGAATGACAAAACGGCTCTCACAGTGGGCCGGCCCAGCTTCAGAATCCCTGCTAACAACCCTTTAACTGAAACCACGAGGAAAAGCAGAAGATTTGGGGAGAGTTCAACAACCTGTCGATCAAGAAAAGTCTGCAGAATCCACCTGGATGTAATGATGTGTGTGACCAAGGTGCTCTAGGCTTTGCCCCCCAACGTACACGTGACACTAAATCTCAGTGTGCCCAGTCCCCGCCACCTCCCCTCCTCCAGGAGTAACATACTTAGTTAATTGCCTCGGTCTGCTCAGAGCTGTCCCTGGTGCTCAGTGACACCCTCCTGTTCTCGTGGCCTGTTACAGTGAGAGCCTCGGGTCCTTCTGCAGCTCGTCTCTTTTTCTGGCCGGTAGGAAACATTCTTCCTGATTCCCACGGGTGACCCAGAGGGACTCTGACAGTGGAAACGGTAGGCATTCGGTAGTATTTCCATCCTTCATATCAAGCCCAGGTCTTTCCAGAGACACAGATGGGTCTGGGCTGCAGTGAGGTGGCCCCACGCCAGGAGACCAGAGTTATCTGGGAGAAGCCACTGGTCCCTCTGGCTTCTGTGGCTCCAGGTTCCTGTTTTCAGTCTGGTTTCTTCTGAAGACTTCTTCCTTTCCCAAGGAGATTTCATGCTGACCCTCCTCTGAGGCTCTCGGAATGTCCTGGTGCGTGCCTCTCTCTTGGCGCGGGGTTTATTCATCTGAAGGACTCTCTGCCAGTGCGCCTGTTATGAGTCACCAGGCGGCCTTCTTCATGATGTGGCAGAAAGCATTTCTTCCCCCGCTGACCCTGACCTGTGCGGAGGTGGTTGGACGTGGCTTCTCTCCCTAGGTAGCTGTGCTCCACATCGCTGTGAGCTGGGGCCCACCCTGGAAGCGGATTGCTGCCATTGAGCTGAAACAGGCTCAGATGCTGGCTGCACAAGCCTGTCCTCTTCTGCCAAAGCAGCTTGGGGCATTCCTAGCGGAAGTATCAGGTGGGCTACCCCAGCACCGCCTTTTCTAGAGGGAGGGGGTGGATACTGTCCTGCTGAATCGTGCAGTGCCTCTTTCAAAGCCATCCCTTTCTGCCAGGCCTCCTCCCCTTTCTTTATTCTGGGAACCACTTGTAGTACACACCTTAACGTATTTGTAAGGACAGTCTTCTTGGGGTTGGGAATAGCTTTAGAACGGCTGATGGTTAGTATAGCCTCTGAAAAGAATTCCTAGTAATAACGCAGGTACCAGGCTGGTAGGAGCCCAGAAGTTTCAGAGAAATTCTTAAAAGTAGAAGAGTTGTGGGCAGGGCTTCCACACATGTTGACTGAAGTGTTCTGAACGAGATACGTTTGATGGAATCTTCCCTTGAACAGAGACCTGTTATTTTTGGCCTCTCTTTTTTCCTTCTCTCCTCTTTTCTTCTGCCTTCCTCTGTGACCTCCCATCCCACTGGAGCTCTCATCCCCAGCATACTGTTCTCTTTATCTTGACTCCATCTCTGCCCTCTTTTGGATCCAGGTGTTTTTTTTTTTTTTTTTGATGTAATTTTATTTATTTATTTTTGGCTGCCCTGGGTGTTTGTTGTGGTGCGTGGGCTCCTCACTGCGGCGGCTTCTTGTCGAGGAGCACGGGCTCTAGGTGCACGAGCTTCCGCAGTTGTAGCGCAGGCTCAGTTGTCCCATGTGGCATATGGGATCTTCCCTGACCAGGGATCCAACCCGCGTCACCCGCACTGGCAGGTGGGCTCTTACACCCGCTGTGCCACCAAGGAGGTCCTGGATCCAGTTCTTACTCTTGGGGAGGACTACATTGTTTTGAGTTCTTGCTTCATTGCAAAGACTGTGATACATTAACATTAGCATGAGGAAAGTATTCTTTTGGCTGTTTTACAGGTGAAGAACGTGAGATGCAGAGAAGTAAGGTGAGTTATCCAGATTTACAGACCTACTGAAGAATAGAGTAGGAGCCAAATGCCTGTTTCTGCAGCCTGCTTCAGTTCAGTTCAGTCGCTCAGTCATGTCTGTTTGTGACCCCATGGACTGTAGTCCATCAGGCTCCTCTGTCCATGGACTTCTCCAGGCAAGAATACTGGAGTGGGTTGCCATTCCCTTCTCCAGGGGATCTTCCCGACAAGGTTTAAAGGAGAACGTTTGTGATTATCTCTTGTAACATGTATAGCAAGCCTTGGATCTGGTTTTCTTGGCTAGTGCGTAGGTAAAATGGTAGTTCTGCTGGCAGTTAGGAAAAATGCATGGCTCTGGATTCTCTCCACGTCCTTACCCGTTTCATTATGGTCACGGTGGCAATATGGAGCGTCAGGCCTCTAGATACGCAAATCACTACGCTCTAATCATCCACTGCTTCATAAATGCTGGTAACTATGACAATAAATACTTGGCCAAATCCAATTCTAGAACATAAGTATTTAGAATCATTCTTAAAGGAGTGCCCCGGTGCTGTCACAGTTGTTTAAATGCATTTATGTCAATATATAACAAATGAAAGCCCCAAAGAGAAGAAAACATAAAACCTATCCTTTTAGCTTATTCAAGGTGACTGTATTTTTAGAATCACAAATTGGTTCCCACAAACCACACGTGACTTGAGTATGTTTATAGAAATGGCTAATTGGACAAAATACTTAAAAATGAAATTATCTGGAAAAATTCCAGATGTGTGATTGATGTATGCTTAGTTGAAAATTTATATTTTCTGTGTACTATAGTGTTTAATTAAACAGAACAGTGTGATTTTAATCTAGCTTTTGATACTATAAAAGTAAAATTTGAATTGGTTCATTTATTTTTGGTGTTCTTTTAATCATGAAAATAATGCTTAAAGCACCTATTAAACCAATTATTTTTTCAAAGGCAATTTAATAAACTGAACAGTTGCGTGGTAAACTATTTAGTATTTTGTTTGTCTCATTATGGGTTTTAAAAATTGCTTAGCTTAGAGCTGAATATATTTCACTGTTGTTTTTTATGTAAATTGTCATCTTTAATGTTTCACTAGTTTCACCGTGTTAGGCTGAAGGTATTTTTGGTTGTATCAAATATCCTTATATATTTTATTTAAATCCATATCTACTTGCTTTAAATAGCTTGAATTACTGCTGACTAGTGGAAAATATTTTAAGCATAAAAATGTTTTTTTTCCCCCACCATGTGCTTTTCAGTTGTTGGTAGATGTGAAAAACATTTAGCAGGTTTCCTCCAAATCCACCCTTTATTAAGTTGTGCTTCCAAAGAAATATTCGTAGGAGACTTGCTGCAGTGTGTCAGAAGCACTGCTGTGTGACAGATGTAGTGTCATCTAGAAGGAAAAATCGAGTGTGGGTTTGCAGTTGACAAGCGATGAAAGTAGCCCTGAAGTTGTCAATTAGGAGGTGAAGGCCTGGGACCGATGACTTAATGGGCAGTGCCCCCTGCTACTTTGTCTTCAGGACTGTGGGATTGTTGCTGCTCTGGAAATAGGTATGCACGTACCCAGACATAGACATGCACAGATGTATGTATAGGAATGTGTGGTGGGAGGTACGGATTCAAACTAGTCATGCTGATGTGTTTCCTAGAGATGTGTCCCTTATGAGAGGACTTAACAAAAAGAATAAGTGCCTAGCTTTACTTTGTTTCACGTTTATCATCTTTCTAACATAGGATTTTCATTGCTTGGCTTTATAAACCATGTTGCCAAACAACAAATATATAATTTTTTTCTGTGGAGTTTTCTCTGAAAATTCTTGCCTTCAATTCTGCTGAGAGTCTTTTCTTAGATCACCAATGTAAGCCTACAGTCATACATTATTTGCAATTGATATAACCCCAGTTGACATAGTATGCTTTGTGCTGATTTTAAAATAAGGGTAGAGGGAGGAGATATATGGCTTCCCTGATAGCTCAGTTGGTAAAGAATCCAGCTGCAATGTAGGAGACCCCGGTTCGATTCCTGGGTTGGGAAGATCTGGAGAAGGGATAGGCTATCCACTCCAGTATTCTTGGGCTTCCCTTGTGGCTCAGCTGGTGAAGAATCTGCCTGCAATGCTGGAGACCTGCGTTCGATTCCTGGGTTGGGAAGATCCCCTGGAGAAGGGAAAGGCTACCCACTCCAGTATTCTGGCCTGGAAAATTGCATGGACTGTATAGTCAATGGGGCGCAAAGAGTCGGACACGACTGAGCGACTTTCACTTTCATAGCTGATTAATGTTGTTGTACAGCAAAAACCAACTCAACATTGTGAAGCAGTCATCCTCCAACTAAAAAAAAGTTTTTAATGTGGGTAATTAGTCATTTATAATCTGTAGGTTAAAATGAGTTGTTAGTGGATAAAGTTAGGAACCCACATGAACCAGAGCTATTTAGATTGTGATACTGACACCATGAGCTTCCCAGGTGGCGCTAGTGGTAAGGAAGCCACCTGCCAAATGCAGGAGACATGAGCGACTCAGTTCGATCCCTGGGTCGGGAAGAACCCCTGGAGGAGGGAACGGCTCCCAGCTCCAGTACTCTTGCCTGGAGAATCCCCTGGACAGAGGAGCCTGGCAGGCTACAGTCCATGGGGTCACACAGAGTCAGACACAACTCAGCGACTTAGCACGCACTGACACCTGATGCTGTATGCATCTTGACATTACTTATCATACGCCCTTCATCACTTTATTTCTTTAAAAAGCCCCACAACAGAAGAAGGAAAGACAGCACAGAAATAAAAGGTTCAAGATGAACTCAGTGGAGTGAGATGTTTCCGAGATCCATGTATTTTCCTTTTGGAAACATTAAGTCAAATTAAACCGTTTAAAATGGGACTTCCCTGCTGGTCCAGTGGTTAACACCTCACCTTCCAATGCAGAGGGTGTAGGTTTGATCCCTGGTCGGGGAGCTAAGATCCCATATGCCCTATGGCCAAGAAACCAGGACATAACATAAGCAATATTGTACAAATTCAATAAAGACTTAATTTCTAAAAAATAAATAAATAAATAAATAAACCATTAAAAATTTAATCTTGAAATCGTGCTCCCCAAGCTTTTGAATGGAATTTAAAAATAAAATGTGACGGAATGCAGAAGATGCATACCTATGGTGATGAAAACCCATGGGACATGTTTCATGGAGAACCCCTCCCCCTGGGAGGGATGCCTGTAAGGGTCCCAGGGTCTCAGACACGATGCAGGGTGGTTCTGACAGGTCATTGGGAAGAATCCTCAAGCTTGGTTGGAAAGCTCACACTCTTTGGGGAGGGATGGGGGCCTCACAGGCTTCTCAGGTGGCGCAGTGGTAAAGAACCCACCTGCAAACACGGGGCTCGCTCGCTGGGTCAGGAAGACCCCCTGGAGAAGGAAATGGCAACCCACTCCAGTGTTCTTGCCTGGAGACTCCCATGGACGGAGGAGCCTGGCGGGCTACAGTCCACAGGGTCGTAAAGAGTCGGACACGACTGAGTGACTGAGCGCACACAGGAACCTCACACTCTAACCCTTCAGGACTGCAGCTTTGGCTACTGTGAATGTGTCCTGTGAATGTGGCCCTGATCACTGGGGATATCCCGTCATTGTCAGCCTCAGCCAGGTGTGGGAGGGCTGGCGGCGGTCATGGCATTGGTTGGGGCTGGGGTGGGTGGGGGGGCGTTGCTCGAATCCATCACTAGGCTGAGAGCCAGAGTACTGCCTGCCTCCTTTCTCATCCACTGAACTCAAGTGCGCACTGGGCCTTCGTGAGGACTTTGCCCCGGGACTCGTGGGGCTCCTCTTGGGTACTTATGTGACCCTAGAGTCACCAGGGTCGTTCCTTCATCCAGAATGTTTGGGCTTTTTTCGAGAGAGGAAAGTGGTAGGTCTGTACCAAAAGGGCTAGAAGGCTCGGGATCCCGCGCCTCTCAGCCTTCTGTGGCGGCTCCTCGGGGGTGGCGCCGACTGGTTCCGCTGCGAGCCACAGTGTGTGCGGCGCTGTGCTGAGAACAGCCCAATCATTGAGTAAGTGGCAGCTCAGTGTTCTGCGTAGCCAGAACACTGGCTTTCTTTTAAAGTTTACACATCTTCCATCTTTTCATCAGTGTGATTGGCAGTCTCTGTCCTTGTTACCTAGCATCTGTAATTATCCATATCCTCAGCTTTTCTGCTAACACCTAACATCCTCGACAAGGTAGACAAAGAGGAGGAGAGAATTGACCAGGTGGGAGCCTGAACCAAGGGACGCATGAATTTCTGACATATTTGCAGGAAATTGTCTCATTTTAATCCTGTTATTCATAGTCACATTAAAGGTTAACCGTACAGTATAACAAGTGGAGGGAATACACCTCAGCACCCACCACTCTTTGCACCCTGGCTCCTCCATTTGGGCCGTTCGGGGCAGCGGTGGTTTAGACTGTGGGGGTCCCCACCCATCTCAGTGCTCAGTTATGTCTGACTCTTGGCGACCCCATGGACTATAGCTCACCAGGCTCCTCTGTCCATGTGATTTCCCAGGCAGGAATACTGGAGTGAGTTGTCGTTTCCTCTTCCAGAGGATCTTCCTGACCTAGGCATCGAACCTGGGTCTCCTGCATTGGCGGGAGGATTCTTTACCACTGCGCCACCTGGGAAGCCCATCCCAACCCATAGCGAGCTGTAAATATATTTATTGGGTCATGACGAGCATTTGAAAAGATGAATCAGAATAATGTAGAAACTGTTCTAGTCAAAGTACATCACAGGTTAAGCTTTATTTTATAAAAACGTTTATTTCTTCTAATATGTGGGGGATGTGTGTGTTTATGGGCTCTCCATCGGAAATGCTTTTTCTTGTGGGCTGCAGTAAAAAAATTTTTTTCTTTTTTAAATGCTGCCTTAGAGAAATTTCTGATACAGGGAGATGGCTTTGTTTAGGTGAGTGTGAGGCATCCACAGGCTATGAGCTGTGTCCTGGGTGTGTTTGTTCCTGTGGCTGTGGAGTTCCTGAGTTTACATTCAACATGCCCTTCCCATGAGTAGGCTGTTACAGAGAGTGGTGGGTGTCGTTCAGCATTCTGGAACAGTGTGGGGTCAAGTGGGCTTTTGTGAGCCCTCCTGAGTGCCTGGCCATCCTTTGTCATATCTTTACCATTGGGAAAAAGTCATTTTCAGTTCCAAAGAAGCAACCTCTTGGTGAATTTCTTTTTAAAAAGGATTCGATGAGTCTTTTTGAGCATAGACATGTCATACATTAAGCTCTGCTTTTATACACTTTCTGTTTTATTTAATAGTAAAATCTGTTTGTACCTTATGTGGTCTGTCACACTTCCCTTACCTCTTTAAGTCTCACTTCTGATGAAAAGTGAAGTGTTACAGGAACTTAGGAGGGGTCTGGGGTGCATAGCGTTGCTGATGGTCAGCTGAGGAGGGAGGCCGGCAAGTCCCAAGGCCAGAACGTCTGTGTGTCTGCGCCCCCAAGAAGTCTTGGTAGAAAGGCGTCTTCCTGCACATGAAGGATTTCCAGTCCACTTCATCAGGTTCTTTTTACTACTGAAGCCAAGATGGCCTTATGAAGCCTCAGTATAAGGCGCTCTTTACCAAGGTGCCTTCACAGGGGATCCGCCCGCTCTTCTTTCTGTAGCATTTGTTGAGCACCCTCTCCGTGCGAGGCCCTCTGCTAGGCCTTGCGCTCCAGTGGTTAGTGAGGCGGGCACGAGCCTGCTTTCGGGCCATTGCACACTCTGCCCTCTTGTCCCCTGGGTTTGTGGGGGCCTGAAGACCACTCTGGCCTTACCTAGGTGGACCCAGATGTCCAGTGTGTGACAGGATTATAAGAGAGAAGAAATTTCCTTTTGGGGAAATGGTGTGGATACTTTAAAGAACTAAAGCCTTAGATTCTAGGGGCCCCAGCTCAACAAAGCAGTGGTTGGGGCACAGACTTGTCCATTGACCGTGGCCAGAGAGGACATTGTGCATCACATCAAGATTTATTGCTCTGGTCTCTGAAAAACCCTCCTAGGAAAGCCTTCCTCCCACCGCTTCTATGCCTCCCGTTTCCACAGAATGTAAATGTTTGTGAAATCTATCCATGCCATACCACCACCAACCCCCCTGCCCCTCACCAAGCACAACTCCATACTAGGAAGAACTTATTTTTCCTGAGGTTTATAAAAACAAAATGTGTGAAGGGAATGTATGCTGAGTCTCTTGGGACTAATTAAACAAACAGATTCAAGGAAAGAAAGCAGAGAAAATTTAGGATAGCTCAGATTTAAAAATGTAATTTTCGGGAAAACAGCCGTCAATTTTTCCACTCGAGTGTTTTTCCAAAGGGCAGAGGGCAAGAAGCATCTTACGTCCTCTCATAGCTGAGACACATTTCAACATGGAGATATTAGAAGCAAATTTGGTGCCCAAGACAGGTGCCAGATTTTAATTACAGTTGGCATTTCTGAGCATGCTTTTGGCAGAGGTGGCCATCTTGTTGGAAAAGCCATCGATTTTGACACTAGCAGTATGGGTGCCCCGTTGAAAACGATGGAAAATAATTTCCCTCCTATTTTCATCATGTTGGTTGTAAGCGAAAACTTCAGTGGTTAATATTTAAAACAAGATATTCTCTGTTCAGAGAAAACAGTTGTTCATGGGAATTGTGTTGGTGACTTGGTGTGTTAGCTCTGGGGGTAATAATTTCTATCTTAGAGCCTTTGAAAAACCCTAGTTAAAACAATAAAAATGGGATGTTTCATTATAAGAAATGAAGTTGGCATGCACCAGGTTTTCCATTAAGTTCCAGGTCACAGACAAATAAAGAAAGTATGTTAGGGGAAAAAAATCCTTTTTAAAAATAATTAGGGAGCTGTCTGTTTTGTTCACCAGATGGAAAATCCGCAGTTGTGGGTGGTCCGTGTTGGAGAGGGCATCTCACAATTGGCAGGACCGTGCCTTTAACTTTTCAAGTCCTAGGACAAAAACCTGAACGCCGTTGACTGTTCAGAAGAATCCAAGTATGTATTAGCCCCTCTAGGCCCCGCTTCCTGAATTTTACCAGTTTTCTCAAAGAGGGTGTAGGTAAAATGATCATGGAATGCCAAAATAAGGAGTCCATTGTTCTTTGAATCCTGAAACAGCATCTTGTCAGTCCTTGTTTTCTGTGACTTCTCTCACTGTCAATACATTACGATGATAATCTGATTAGTGGAACTGCCTGTGTTACTATTTAGAAGCGCCTTTCTATTACATTAATGTATTCCAGAGCAGATAGGATGGCCAAGTGTGCCTAAGGCTTAACAAATTAGCCTTGGGCAGTTGCTTATTGAGGAAGGATATTGTACTGTCGTCAGTGTTTCAAGTCTGTTATAAAACTTACTTTGATATTCTGACAAAATTCCGCAAAAAGGTAGGCTTTTCTTATGGCTTTCTTGGATTGATGGTAGAAAGTTAGCCATCTTGCTTCACAAGGAGTTTTCTAAGAACTAGTCATTTTTTTACATGCATCAAAGTCCAATTTTTTTCCAGCTCAGTCATAGGTATGATGAGGCTTTACTTCAGACTTTGCAATGAATGTTTTATGTTAGAACATAAGGATGTATATATGTTTATAGTAATATTCATTCATAAATGTAAACCTTCTCAAATTAAAAAAAAAAAACCTGTTAATGATTACAGGAGAGTTAAATTAATAAAATCATTTCAGATGCCTAAATGCGTAAACTTTCAAATCAAGTGGGAAAAAAAAGCCCTGGAACGTAAATCGTTTTTCTCGGACAGCACATGTTCGGCTTTGGACAGACTATCGTATTCTGCCTGTGCGTAGTGAAAATGGCAATGATTTACTAGTTCCATATCCCCCCGCACAGATGCTGCACAGTCTGTCCCTTTTCTGGGCACTAAACAGTGGGTTTTAAAAAACATAATTTCACTCAAGTTTTCCGCTTGCGTTCTGTGTTGTGCTATTAATAGAAACCCTTTGTTGTTCATGCCAGCTCACTCCTAGCATAAGACAATGATGTGCAGGAACTGGTTTTAGCCAAAATACTTCTAATTGGCACCCATTTTTCATATGATAGTCCAAATGCAGTTCTGGAAGAATATAAACACTCTTAAAAATTGTGTCAAAAAAGCTAAACAAATGTAACAATTAAGTAGATTTCAGTGAGATGTACCTTTACAATGTCATCATTTCTTTGGCAAATCTTATGTGTTATTAAAGGAGATAAGGGGTGGGGGAAAATTTGAAACCGTGATGAAGGATTTATGTGTTAAATGTTCTCAAATCTTCATGAAAAAAATTTTTGAAGAGGGGAAGTAGCAGAGAACAGAGTGTTGGTCCACTTTTACCATTTCTGTCTGCCTGGGAGTCAGAACCTGTACCCCTAAGTTCCTCCTTAGGGGTGAGGTTGAATCTTGGTTTGGCCACAGGTAAAGGTGCCCTTCTGAGGAGTAAGGTAAGTGGGGAGGCGCCGTCCTGGCCTTTCCACCCCTCAAGGCCTTGGCTCTGAAGCCACGTTTCCTTGCTTTGTGGCTGATGCCTTTGGAATTACCCTTGATTCCAGCCAACCCCCTTCATTTTTTATATCTTGGCCATGGCTTCTGCCATCTCTTCCTCGCGGCTGTCTTGGCCCCTTGCTGTTGCCCTCTGGCTGGCCCCTCCTCCCTCCTGTCCATCTTCCAGAAGGAGCTCTCTGCGTACAGAGCTCATTGCTCTACTCTCTACAAATTCCAGTAGCTCCCAACACTGAAGACTGAAGACCTTATGTGGCCACACCGTGTCTTTTACATCCTGACCCCAAATCTCCTTCCCAGAATTATCTCCTTCCCACCCCTTGTGCCAGATCCTCTAGTCACGTTAAAATTCTTACTGCAATGAGGCAGCCCCATTTCTGCCGTTGCTCAGGCTGTTTCTTCTGCCTGCGGGGCCCTTCTCCCCATTTTCCACCTGGTGAAATCCTGCAGAGCAAGTATCGCCTTGCTCCTGCGAAGTCTTGCTGGTCCCCCACGCCCACCCTGGCTGGCTCACACCCTTCCCCGGCACCCCTGTGGCTTTGCTCACGTGTGACTGCGCTCTGTGCACCCCCTCCTGTCCCCCATGTCAAATTAAACCTGCGGAGGGAGAGAGCCCTTTACCTGCTTTCAAAAGGCAGTTGCCTCGGTGCTGAGTGCTTGGCGAGACCTGAATAAATACTTTTTGAATGAAATGAAATTCTGGGTTTTGACTTTCTATCAGGTAAGATTCTTGGTTAAAAACTTATGGTTACCAAGGGGGAAGTGGGGAAGGAATCAATTGGAAGATTGGGACTGACGTGTACACACTGCTATATAAAAAATAGATTCTAAGAGCCTACTGTGTAGCCCGGGGAACTCGACTCAATACTCTGTATTGACCTATATAAGAAAAGAATCTAAAAAAGTGGATATATGTATAATGGTTCACTTTGTTGTACAGCAGAAATGACACAGCCTTGTAAATCAACTATACTCCAGTAAAATTTAGTTTAAAAGAAAGATTCTTGGACCTCCCTGGTGGCCCAGTGGCACTGTAGGGTGCATGAGTACAATCCCTGGTCGGGAACTGAGATCCTGCATGCCTCGAGGGAGGTGTGACCGGAAAAAAAAAAAAGAAAGAGTTCTTGGTTAAGCAACAGATTGAATCTGGCTCTCAGGAGAAAGGGGGACTTATCGGAAGAGTATGGGACACTCACAGAATCGGGGAAGGTGGCTCAGTCATCTTGGCGGCAGCACCACCATCTTCCCCAGCTCAGCCACCAGGCTGGATGTGCTGCCCCCACAAGAGGCAGGGTCCAGGACGGGAGTGTCTGCCCGCTCTAACCATGTCCACCGCTCGGCTCTGAGAGAGCTGGGCACCTTGATGATGATTCCAGCAGACGAGGCTATGGGGCTTCCCTGGTGGTAGCTCAGATGGTAAAGAATCTGCCTGCAACGCAGGAGACCTGGGTTTGATCCCTGGGTTGGGAAAATCCCCTGGAGGAGGGCATGGCAACCCACTCCAGTATTCTTGCCTGGAGGATCCCATGGACAGAGGAGCCTGGCGGGCTACAGTCCATGGGGCCACAGAGAGTCAGACACAACTGAGTGACTAACACTTACTTAAGCTGTGAGCAGGATGAGGCAGATTCTCAAGAGGTGGAGTGGATCTGGGGCCGTCAGTAACCACAAAGTGTTCACATGGAACGCTCTTCCATTTCTAGCATTTGAGCACCCAGACTGGCCATTCTGTGTGACTTTCTAGGGAGTCTGAGCAAGCCTTTCTTCTCCCCAAAGGGACATTCTTTTGAAATGCATTATACCCCTGGGAGGGGTTGCTAACACAGCCCCTGCCAGCCAGCATCACTTTGCCAAAAATAGAAACTGGGGGTTCAGGGTGGAGGAAGCAGGGTGGGCAAGGTGCATGGGAGACTGCTCAACGGGTCACGTCCTCTTTCCCTCTGTGTGGAGACAGTGGGGTTCTTGGTTGGGCCCTGCAGGCGAAGATGCCCCTAAAGTTTATTTCTCCTTTTAAAGCAATCAGTTGAAACAATGGCTACCGCTCAACCAGGTGGGAAGGACTGAGGCGGCCACCTGGGGTGGCTGAGAGAAAGGTGGGAGGAGCTGCAGTCATGAGCAGGTGGCGACAGAGTAACATTTCCAGGATAAGTAGGCTTTGAACGCACGTGGAAGAAGGCGGATAACCCTGGGAGATGGAATTCTGTGAGCACAGTCACGGAGGCACGAGGGTGTGCCTTGTGCTGGGAGAAGATTAGGAGATGAGATCAGAAAGTCAGGTTTGGGTCAAGTGTGGGGAGCCTAGACCGCTGGGCTAAGAATTTTATCTATCTATCTTGAAAGATTGAAGGCAAAAGAAGAGGGTGACAGAGGGTGAGATGGTTAGACAGCATCACCGATTGAATGGACATGAATTTTTGCAAACTCCGGGAGATGGTGAAGGACAGGGGAGTCTGGCAGGCTGCAGTCCACGGGCTGCAGAGAGTCGGACATGACTTAGTGAGTGAGCAGCAACAACAGTCTGTCATCTGTCTATCTACAGTCAGAGCACACGGGATCTTAGTTCCCCAGTCAGGGACTGAGCCTGTGCCTCGTTCAGTGGAAGCACGGAGTCTTAACCGTTGGACCACCAGGGAAGTCCCGAGGCTAAGGATTTCAGATGTTGCTTTGTAGGCAACTAGGAGCACCTGCAGGTGTTTCAGAATGCAAGCATTGTGATACGTGCTGTTTTTAAAAGAGCGGGATTCAGTAACGGGACACTGAGGAGTCCCTCTCTTGAGGCTGATAATCTAGGGACAAAAATAGATGAAAAGTAAAACCATCTATGAGGGGGAGCACCTGGAAAGCTTGGAATCTTGACTTTAAGTCACTCACTGTTAACTCCTTTGCATGTGTCTGTGTCTCATTTACTCATCCAAGGGTAATGGTGTTCATTTGCCAATATAATAACCAGCTGAAATGACCTGCCTCTTGAGAAACCTATATGCAGGTCAGGAAGCAACAGTTAGAACTGGACATGGAATAACAGACTGCTTCCAAATAGGAAAAGGAGTATGTCAAGACTGTATATTGTCACCCTGTTTATTTAACTTATATGCAGAGTACATCATGAGAAATGCTGGGCTGGAAGAAGCACAAGCTGGAATCAAGATTGCCAGGAGAAATATCAATAACCTCAGATATGCAGATGACACCACCCTTATGGCAGAAAGTGAAGAGGAACTAAAAAGCCTCTTGATGAAAGTGAAAGAGGAGAGTGAAAAAGTTGGCTTAAAGCTCCACATTCAGAAAACGAAGATCATGGCATCTGGTCCCATCACTTCATGGGAAATAGATGGGGAAACAGTGGAAACAGTGTCAGACTTTAATTTTGGGGGCTCCAAAATCGCTGCAGATGGTGATTTCAGCCATGAAATTAAAAGACGCTCACTCCTTGGAAGAAAAGTTATGACCAACCTAGATAGCATATTGAAAAGCAGAGACATTACTTTGCCAACAAAGGTCCATCTAGTCAAGGCTATGGTTTTTCCAGTGGTCATGTATGGATGCGAGAGTTGGACTGTGAAGAAAGCTGAGTGCTGAAGAGGTGATGCTTTTGAACTGTGGTGTTGGAGAAGACTCTTGAGAATCCCTTGGACTGCAAGGAGATCCAACTAGTCCATTCTAAAGGAGATGTTCATTGGATGTTCATTGGAAGGACTGATGCTAAAGCTGAAACTCCAATACTTTGGCCACCTGATGCGAAGAGTTGACTCATTGGAAAAGACCCTGATGCTGGGAGGGATTGGGGGTAGGAGGAGAAGGGGACGACAGAGGATGAAATGGCTGGATGGCATCACCGCCTTGATGGACATGGGTTTGAGTAAACTCTGGGAGTTGGTGATGGACAGGGAGGCCTGGCGTGCTGCGATTCATGCGGTCGCAAAGAGTCAGACACAACTGAGCGACTGAACTGAACTGAAATGATGTTTCATTTTGAAGTATCTTCTCAATCACCTACATCTACTTGAAAATTCAAGAATACCGCACATGAAGCTGCTAGGATTATTTCCTCCCTTCCTTGGCTTTCCATCTGTTTTCTAGTTTTGTGTTGGTTTTGGCCATGATGCACAGTGGTGGGATCCTAGTTCCCTGACCAGGGATTGAACCAGCACCCCCCTGAAGTAGAAGTGCAGTCTTAACCATTGAACCACCAGGAAAGTCCCTCCTGGTTAGTTTTTGTTAACCTCCTCCTTTACTTTGTAATCCCACAGTGATCCAGTGTCCATGGGGATCAGCAGAATAGCTTTGGTTTACTTGTCCCTTCTGCTCAGAATTAGATTGAGTCAAGTGATAACATGCCAGACACGATGGGCTCAGTGCCCATTTCATTCAGACGCATCCAGTAACTATAGAGTTTCAGTCAGGATATAGGTTTGGGTGTTGTGGTAAAAAAAGGCCACAAAAAAGGGTGCCTTCATCAAAGATAATTTCTCTGTCACTTAAACTGGGAGTAGATGGAGGAGGACTCACACGGAGGCTCAATGAGGACCCAGGTTCCTTTTATCCCGTGGCTCTTATATCCTCAGCACACGGCACACGTCTTACCCAAGACGGCTGCTAAGGCCCGGCTCATCACACCGGAAATGGGAGGACACGCTCCTTCCTTTTAGGGGGCTCCATATTTCTGCTCACTCTGGCCAGACCTCATCAACCAGAACATCGTCCCAGAATATAGCCAGACATAGGAGGGACTGGGAAATGTCACTGTCAGCTGGGCATTGATAGATGGCCCATCTTAGTGTGCTGACGCTGTCAGCAGTAGCGTTGGCACCCCAGACCAGAGGGTAACTGAAGGGTCGGGCAGGCCTGGGGAGTGAGGCATGGAACCTGGGCACGCACACCGGCATGTCCACACAGGCAGGACTGAGCCAGGCATGAGGAGGAAGGGCTGGCTGGGCTGTGCACCCTCACTCTCAACCCTGCGTGTGGCAGGGCGGGCCGGGCCAACCCACATCTTCTGGCCCAGAGTCTTCTCCACCCGTTTATATTCTGCTGCTTACGCATCACCGCAGTCTTGCTCATTAGCAAGGTCTTCAAAGCAGTCACAGAGCAGTGGGTACAGGTGCGTGGAGCACAGAGCCTCCAGCCTCAAAGCCAGGGGTGAACCACACTGAGACAAATCACAGTTTTGTTTTGTTTTTTTTAAAAAAAACCTTTTATTTTGGATTGGGGTAGAGCCAATTAACAATGTTGTGGTAGTTTCAAGTGAACATCAAAGGAATTAGCCGCACATATGCGTGTATCCATTCTCCTCCAGACTTCCCCCTCATCTAGGCTGCCACGTAATATTCAGCAGAGTTCCACGAACAGTAGGTTCTGAGACGAGTTACCGCTTTTATTTTGTAAAAACTACTTACCTGTTCATGTGGCTGTGTCGAGTCTTAGTCATGGCATACAGGCTCTCCGTCGCATCGTGTGGGATCTTTTGTTGTGGCACACGGACGCTCTCGTTGTGGCTCACGGGCTCCAGGGGGTGAAGGCTCAGTGAGCAGCTGCGGTGCGTGTGCTTAGCTGTTCCACGGCACGTGGGATGTTAGTTCCCCAACCAGGGACCGAACCTGCAATCCACTCCACTGCAAGGTGGATGTTTAACTTCTGGACCTCTAGGGAAGTCCCAAGTCACAGCTTTTAAATTAAATAATTTGCCCCCCCCCTTTTTTTTGGTCTGTGCCACACGGCTTATGGGAATCTTAGTTCTCTGACCAGGGATTGATTTAAACAGTTTTTTTTGTTGTTGTTGTTCCGTCCCATACAGCTTATGGGATCTTTGTCCCCGTAAGAACTAAGGGGTTGAACCTGCACCGCTTGGCAGTGGAAGCACAGCGTCCTAGCTTTGAACCACCAGGAAATGCCCAGAAATTAAGTAGTATTTTAATAAAAGGAAAATGTCTCGGGTCCTCACTGTCAATGTTCAACAGGCAAAACTGAAATGCAGGAAGCTGGTCTTATTAACAACAATGAGAAAGAATAGTGCTGACATGAATCCTACAGGATTAAACCCAGTGCCTAATATCTCCAGCCTCACACTGCCAAGTGTGTGCCAGACTTGTACTCAGTGCTTTACCTATTGTACTTTTATGCCTCGGAACAGTCCTGTAAGCTTGATGCTATCACCAGCTCCGATTTATAGATTAGGGAACATGTTCACTGAGGTTAAGAAACTTCAGAACCTTAAGGTGTTCTTAAGCACTCAGCGGTGCTCAGCTGGCCTGCTTTGCATGGGCAGGGGGACGTGGACAGTGCTTTGGGTCCTTTCAGTATAGCACCCAAGGGGACTTTCCCAGGTAAAGAACCCTCCTGCCAGTGCAGGAGACGCAAGAGTCACGGGTTCAATCCCTGGGCCGGGAAGATCCCCTGGAGGAGGCAATGGCAACCCACTCAAGTATCGTTGCCTGGAGAATCCCGTGGACAGAAGAGTCTGGTGGGCTAAACAGTCCATGGGTCACAAGGAGGCGGACATGACTGAACACACACACGCGCATGCGCACACACAGACACACACCCATGGTGATGCGCACCACTGTCGGCCCTTGGTGACCCCCTCCCTCCTTTCTGTCAGTCACTGAATGTGCCCCGAGTCCCACTCCTCGGCTGCCTCTGAGCTTCGTGAACTCATCGTCTCATTTAAGTCTGATGCAGGACAGGTGTTGGGATCCCTCTTTCAGACTGGATGGACACGAGACCCAGAGAGTTGTATCTTGCTGGGATCACACACCAATGCTTGGCAGAACTGGACACCTGCACAGACTCACTCCAAAGCCCATTCTTTCTGTGTATTTGCTGATCTGTCTCAAGAACCCTCCTCCTTGCCAGGCCTAAGTAGATCTTAAATGTTCTTACCACACTCACACAAATAGTAATTATGTGAAGTGAGAGGTTAACTAACCTTATCATGGTGATCATTCTGCCGTATATATGTAAATCAAATCATTGCATTGTACGCTTTAAACGTACACAGTATTATACGTCAGTTATATCTCAGTAAAGCTGGGAATGGGGTATGGCAAGTGTGCAGTATCGAATCTTGTTTCTGGGTTTCCCAGGTGGCACAGTGGTCAAGAATCTGCCTGCCAATGCAGGAGACACAAGAGATGAGGGCTCAATCCTTAAGTCAGGAAGATCCCCTGGAGCAGGAAATGGCAACCACTCTAGTGTTCTTGCCGGGATAATCCCATGGACAGAGGAATCCGGTGGGCTACAGTCCAGGGAGTGGTCACAAAGAGCTGGACACAACTGAGCAAACACACACACACACTGTCAGGATAGCTGTGCTCTTTGGGGGCATGACTCCCAGAATGAAGCTGGAACAGTGGCCTCTAGCGACTGGGCTGGGAGAGTGGGCTCTGGGCCTCTCACTCGTGTCGGTCCTGCTGGAGGATTAATATCGGCACTGTTTCTCATTATCATTAATAAGACAAGCTTCCTCATTTCAGATTTGCCCAGTGGTTCTCAGAGCAGGAGGGGATGATGAAGGTAGTTCTTATCTCCTGGGTCAGCTGGTGGTGGGCTGGTGTAGCGTCTTCACCATTCTGAGTCACTTGAGCTGGAAAGTGAGAGCTGAAATAGGGACTTTTCAGCTGTAACTGACTACCTCCCTTTCTCTACCTCTCAGGACCCAGTGGAGGAATATTGCTGTCCAGTCATAAAGCTGTTCCCCACACACCCCCGTCCCCTGCCAAGAAAGACGGATGGACTGAAACCAGAGAGCGTGTGTGTGCAGACAGCGGGGCTGTTTACTTAGCCTGGCCCTTCAGGGCTTCTCAGGTGGCACTCAGGGTAAAGAACCTGCCTGCCAGTGCTGGGGACATAAGAGACATGGGTTCGATCCCTGGATGGGGAAGATGTCCCTAGAGAAGGGCATGGCAACACAGTCAACAATTCTGGAAATTGTTGCCTGGAAAATTCCATGGACAGAAGAACCTGGTGGGCTCTAGTCCATTGAGTCGCAAAGAGGCGAACATGACTGAAGCAACTTGGTGCGTCAGGTGTGGCCACAGCAATTCCTTACTGTCAAAACAGCCTCTGGAAGTCTTCTCATGTGGCTTCCCCACCTCCTTGGAGTAGGGACACCTGTGGCTACATAGTTTGCTTCTGGCAGACCCAACCCAACCTTTGGGATCGTCCTTTTTAAACTTGTTTTGTTCGGCAACTTTTGGGCTTTTGTTGTTGTTTATATTAGGACAGAAAAGCTACAGTTATTGGACAGGAGGGTTGGGATTGCTGGAATGAGCCACATGGAGCAAGGAAATGGGGGTAGGGAGCCACATAGAACAGAGCGGTTGTAGGTGCAGGTAGACCAGGGTGCAGTTCTGGGCTGACCACTAGATGGCACTCACACATTGGCGTTAGGACTGGTCCATGCCATGCTTCCACTTTGGGCTGTTGTAAAATCTCTCTAGGGACTAGCCAAAGCTTTGTATCTGTCATCTCCACCAACCATCCACCCATTCACCCCTCTAACCTCTCTTGATCTTCTACAGATAGGTAGATGCGCCTGTCGGTCTTTCTAAAAACCTGCCAAAAATATGTTCAAAGCCTCCCACATTTTTAGCCACAGTGCTGTATTTTTACTGTTCTCTTAAGCACATATTTACGTGGCAGTAAATCCATTTTTAGAGCAGTTAACAGAGGGAAACTCGTTTCTCCTCAGTCATCCTGGGGGTCTGTTCAATGAAAAGAATGGAAATTGAGGGGGAAAGAGTTATTTTAAAAAAGATGATAGGAACAAGAAATGTTTAAAATATTTCCATTAAAAATTACATGGTAGTGACTTATAATGAAATTTTTAAAGTCACTCAATTTTATGAAATTATTTTTCATTGCTGGAGAATTTTCCATAAGCCAAGATTCAAATGTAAAATATCTGGAGATAGTGGGGAGAAGGGGTAGGCAGGAAATCACAGTTGATATTGTTATCTTCATCAAAGTGCATGTTGCAAAACCCGATCTTAAAAAATTCTCTAATCTGTTCTGATATTTAAAGAAATAAGAAAATTAATGTCTAACCTATCAGCTAAAACGGATTCTGCCCCTGCCTGGCTCAGTTCTGTCTCAGCTGTGTGGGCGTCTTGGGGAGCGTTCGGCGAGTCCATGCAGACGTGCTCCCTCCATGCGCTTCTTAGCTGAGATAAGAGGGCTCTGAGCCCCACTGTTAAGGCTCACCTTTACACTGCAGCAGGGCAACAGATGGAAATTCTGGTTTGCAGCCACTGCAGAAAAATAAAAACATGTTCCAAAGGGGAAAGGATCTTGTATTTCTGCGTTTGAACCTTTGATCTGCATTCACATCTGAAGGGAAGGCTAGGCCTTTTGGTGGAGACACATGGCTTTGCATCTGTGAAAACACAGCTGTATATAGCAAAACAAAACTAGTGGAAAATACAATGGTTTTGCTGTGTCAGGCTAGCCGCTAATGCTCAAATTCTATACAAATATTGTCTTTTGATAGTTCTTTCCAAAATCCATCTTGACTTTATAATTGTTCAGGAATGTTTTATTCTTTTAAATTCACATTTTGTGCCTTTTTGAAATGAAGGCACGTGGGTCTCATTCCCTTAGATTTGCTTTAAAAAAGGCAGTAAAAGACTTGTAGTTAAATTGTAGTAACTGTTACCTAAATCTTGACTTAGTTGCGGGAGGGTGGCGGGATAGAGAAAAATTAAACCCTTCAAAAAAGGTGAAGTTCTAACTCCATCCTTGATCCTGAAAATCTTTTTTTTTTTTTTTTTTTAAGATAATATTGCATGGGCTTTGTGCTGCAAGTTACAGCTGAAAGGCCTCTTAAGCACTCCTGAAACTCAGCTGCTTTGTTTTGAGCAATTAAGATTTGTTATGGAGTGCTTTAAGCAGCTCTGCTTTCCTTCATCTTTCAATAGTCGTCTTCAGCTAGTTTCTTTATCAGCGTTTCCCAGTAACTAAGCCAAATTTGTTTCATTAGGAGGCACTTGCCTTGAGCCTCCATGTTTCCTCTCAGCCCCAGACGCGGAGCCCAAGCCTGTGCGCCCGCCTTATCCTGCCCCATACGGTTGGTTTCCTACTATTGAATTGGCAATCTTTTTCCGTCCCTCCCCTTTCCGTTGAAGCTCTGGCCCCCCGTCGGCCCTGCCACAGGAGTGGGGTGCAGAGGGGTGGAGGACAAAAGACGAGGATGAGAGTTGGCCGCGCCAGCAGAAGGCCGCCTGCCTGCCCCTGCCCTGCAGAAGTGTCCCTTCCATTTTTCTGAAGGGGGCCTGGCTTCTTGGGCTGTCACCCTCCCCACCCTGTCTTAACACCAACAGCTTCATCAACAAGCGGCTAAGGAGATGAAAGGTGGTCTTCTTTAAGTGAGATCATTTTTTTGTCAAAAATAATAACAACCTCTGGTGTTAATCACACCGGTGGGAAGAGCAAGAGCGAACATCCTTCCACGCAAGCCCCGGGAAAGTTTTCCCTTTGAAGTGCTGGTTCCCGCCTCACCCTTCCAGGAGGGAAGAGGGGAAAAGAAAACAAGGGTGAAGATCTGAAGCCACTGAGGAATGCTGAATTGATGTCTTCCCTCGGCATCCCGGCCCCTCTCGCGGTCCTCCCCTCCTTTCAACTCCCTGCCCTTTGAAACCGCGGGCCTGGGGTGGCCGGGTCTCCCAACCAGGCCCTCTTGTAGCTGCAGGCTTCCCCCTCCGACTGGCAGCGGGGCGGTGGCCGCGCAGAGAAGCGGGCAGAGCCGGCCGAAGGGGTGGGAGCACCCGGAGAGCCTGCTTAGGCTTATGGCGGGAGGCTTTGCCGTTGTGAGGAAAGAAAAAACAAACAAACCCAAAGCCCCCAAACGAACACAAAAGCCCTCCCCCAGCCCCAGCCCCTCCTTCACAGCTGCATTTTGTTCCCGGGACTGAGGGTGTCACTAGAGCCTCTTTTTTTGCGACTGGAGAAGCTATCCTACAGGACTTGTCAAGACTATTAATTTTTCAGGCAGAACAGATCAAGCCTGCCTTTGATGCTGCTGTTTCCTCATTTAGTATTCAAAGGTAAAGAATCCTACCTTCTCACTCGTTACATAATTAAAAGAGGGTTTTTTTTTTTTCCAGTGGCAAAGAACTTGTCATGTGTAGTATTTTTTGAAGTAAAAGATCTAACTTTTTATATAACATCTGTTCTTATACTCTTTCCTAAATATAACCAATATTTACTTGTTTTTGTTAGTCCTGAGTTGCATACTGTACACCTTGTGTTTTAATTTTCTCAGATGAAGTTATAAACAGTGTTTTTCCCCTCCAGCTCATTCCTCTAAGTTTGAATTTCTGTATTTCTGTTCTAACCAACCAAGAGTACAATTAAAACTAAAACTCTAGGACCAACAAATAGCCCTAACTTCTCTCTTACTCTCGATTTTATTTTACGCTTGCACATTCTAAAGTTCACTTCAGTGGACTTTCACATGTTTCCTTCTGCGGTGTCTAATAGTAAACTGTGGCCCTCAACACCACTTCAGGGCCTTTTGCGTTCTTAGCTGCGTTTCAGAAGTGCCTTGGTTTCTCTGCATTTGCAAAAAGCCCAGCCCCCGCCCACCCCCGCCCCAACTCTCTGTTTGTTGGTGGCATCTTGTTTTCCATTGTTTGGTTCTTGGTGTTGGCAAAAGTCATTCATTTAATGGTGCCAGAGATATTATGCCTTATTCTTTATTGGAACAAAACCTGAAAAGATCCCCAAGTATTTTAAAAATGAATGCCTGCCATTGGAACTGTTATAAATTAGCATAGTTGTATTTTCCCATCCTAAAGTAGATAATATTTTAAAGATACCAGGTAGTAATAGTCACCAGAAGCTGATTAAAATGGCTAGGATTCTATCAAAAACCTATTAGTGGCATAAATAATTGATATCTGGAAATCAAGCAGCCGTTCTGTGTGTATACCACTGCGCAGGCAGCACCGTCCAGTACTTCCACGAGGCAGAGGAAGGTTCCTGGGCGTTATGTCGCCTGGGTTTTAAAAGCTTGATAAGGCCACACACAAACTGATTAAAAAAAAACAAAAAATTCTGCCTGGGAGCAGAATAGTGACATTATTTTCAGGTGTTTGAGCTTCTTAGAGAAAAGGAACAAGTAACAAGACTCCTCAGGAGCCAGGTGTGAATGGAATAAATTGAGGCAGTGTCCTGACCCATCCAGCTTTTTGTAAATGATGTGATTAAAAGGGACATCTGAGAACAAATTTATGAAGTTGTTATGGCAACTGAAACACTTGGGTGGAAATATGTGTGTCTGAAACATGAAAGATTGCAGGAAGCTGGAGGAAGAAGCAGGCATTGTATGTGGGCAAGGCGATTGAACAGTGGCAGCCAGATATGATCCCTCCACCGGTCATCATTCAGGGCTGCTGCCTTGGTTTCCACTGTTCAGAACGTGTGGTGACTGAGGCTTTCCCAGACTGTGTCACCCGAAGTCGTCACGCCTTGCACACGGCAGCCTCTGCACACGGGTCCCTTGACCTGTTGAGAGCACTCTCTCCTGCGTACGAAGGTGCATTTGCCCAGAAGTTTGCACGTCTGTGTTCTCATATTGATGTCCTTGTTTTGTGAATTTTCTCTCCCTGTTTTCATCCACTGTCTTCCCCCACCCAAGCCCACAAACAAACAGCAGCACTCAAAGGAATCAAAATACTTAAATATTCCCGAGGATTCTCTGCTCTCTTCCCAAAACTGTCTTATCGCTTCTCCATAATGTTACACTACCATAATTTCTCATGCTTTTTGATTTTTCTCTCCCATGCTGGCAAGAGTATGAAATAATGGTTCTTTTAAATCACAGGCATGGATATTTAAAATTCTACATATTTTGTACTACAGAGTGTTGGAAAAATCAGTACTTTGTCACATCCAGAATGCTTTAAATTTTTTTATGTCACTAGATTTCAGATATATACAGTGCCTAAAAATTGTTTTAAAAATCACTACATTATTTCCTATATATTTGAGGCTGTTTTGCTTTGAATGAAAAGATAGTTAAATGTCAATTATAATAATTTTAGTGGTTAGACTATTCTATAATAAATATGCTATTTTAATTGAAAAAAGTTTGACCCTAAAAATAAATTTACACCAAAAAATTCTAATGAAAATATTTTCTTTACATTTATTTTTGAATATAGATTACTGCTTATTTAGTCTCCTTGATTTTAAGCATGATACTTTTCACTTTGAATAGTCTTAATTCCTAAAATTAAGATAAGTGAAGAAAAAGAAAAAATTAAAATAGTTTTTAGAGAATGTTATTTTCCTTAAGTCATGAATTGGAGCTTTTCACTCTTACTGAAGTCAACAGTTTTTTAGTTGGACATGAACTTACACAAGAATTGCCCTTATAAATATAATGAGGTGTTTTCCTAATTTTTTGAAGAGTGAGATCAAAACATTTTCCTATTCTATTGTAAAATTAACTGCTGTTAATCTGAAAGACTAATTATTCATTTAAAATATTTAGTTAAACCTGTATTTTTAATCCCTTTTTGCGTAAGGACAAGGAAATGGTTGTGTTTTGATCTAACTTCCTTATTTGCAAAATCCATAGATGGAAGATGATATAAAAATAAAAAAGAATGTTTCAAGAGCATTAAACTAAGAATGCAGGGTCTTTACACACATTTTACAGAAATAAATTTCCTATATCCTTTCTTTAGTCTTTTCATCTCAAGGGTTTTTGGTTTTTCCTTTTTAAGAAAATATGATTTTGATACTTCCAAAGTAGATACTATTTTATTTCAGGTGGTTCATTTAATAGTTTGTTGATGTTTTCAAGGTCTCTAAACAAAGTCTGATGTGTTAACAGTCTTATTAACGATGTTAAAATAGAATTAACAGCTTGTGGATGCCTCCAGAGCACAATAGCCTGTCAACCTCGCCTGCCCCCTTATAAACTGTACCCCTGCTGTCTTCCCTTTGTTTCACGCCCAATCAGCAAACTAAACTTTTGTGGAGAGAGAAGGCAGTTCAAGTGTTCCTGCTACCGTTGAAGGGAGGAGCTAATGTGGAATTTACGGGGAGACCAATCAGTGCTGGAGGGAAGAATGACCCCAAACGGGGAAGAAGGACTTTGTTGACCTGCTTGGCTCCCTGACCTTTCCTTGCTATTCTGTCGCTTTAAAGAGGTTTGCTCTGGTTGTCGCGTACTTTACGATCCTTTTTACCAAAGCCACAGAAGTTTTGGATGTTTGGGATTATTTAAAATAATCCGCACAGCTTTAATTGTGTTGTGTGTGTGTATGTTTTAAATGATTGGACTAGATGTTAACACTCAACATCATTTTTAAAAGTCTGATCCAACTACTAACAGTTTTTCTTATAGGGGAATAGAATTTCATCAATTATCTTGAGCCAAAGTAGATTCTAAATCTCTTCCAGGGTCTCTTCCCCATAGCTGCTTTCATCGAGAATCATTAAGCTACTGATGTTAGGCCATTCATCCTATTTTGTTGAAATTATTCTTTGAAAAATAGATTTATACTTTCTAAGTATTTAAAACATTAGGCAATGATCATAATGAATAGAAAGTAAAGATTTTTTTTTAGGAGAAGGCCGATTTTTCATTCATATTGCTAATTTGACAAATTGTCACATTTAAAAGTACAGATTTATGGGGTAACCTGGCAAATGGGTCATACCACTTTATCTTTTGCCACCATCTGACTTGATAACCTATAAAGTGCAGCACATTTATAAAATATTTCCCAATCTCATGGCACACTTCACTGGTTTTGGTAAGGTATGAGATCTTATTGAGAATTAAATATTGTTTAGGTCACTCAATCACTTATTCATTTACTGGCATTATTCTTCTTGTAATGTGGGGTTTTTCTGTTTACATTACTTTTAAACAGGCCACTGTTCAGTTGCTCAAAATACAAAGAAAAGGCATCTCAGGCTGGATGCAGGACACTGAGCATTTTCTTTAAACCACAGTTAAATAAAATGACTCAGATACACCCAGATATGGAGAGTGAGATACATTTAAATAACCTGTGGTTTCATGATTATTTTGTCAAGGAATATGCTGGAAGAAAACAGGGCAGTACTAGCTTATCACTTCTCTTAGCTCACATTGTGCTACATAGGCGATCCCTAAGGGGAATATTTTCTTAGACTTTATAAACCCTAGAAATGGCATCCTTCAGTTGAACTAGAGCAAACAAGTTGTATGTCTGTGAAACCGGAGCAGGCAGGGCTTTGTTTGATACCAGCCACATGGGCGGGTATAAATATCAATAATAACATTTTCTGGTTGGCATCTTTGAATGCACACTGCCTCACTAAGGTCCTTTCAGCTGGCCAAGGAAGAATGTCACTGTGGTAGTTCCCCCACAACTGGAACTGCTGTAATTTTTACCTGAAGCACTTACTGTTGCCCACCCCCCAGCCCATGGCCTCGTGTGTCCTAACACCCTGCAGCTGGGTAGCAGGACCAGCTCACAGGCAAGTGTAACTGAGCGCCCTTTTGGGGTATGCCCGCTGAGTGAGTGCCCCGGGCCCTGCAGTTGAGGATATGCCTAGAGATGTGGGCACCTCACAGGCCTGGGGACCAGACGTCAGTACTGTGACCACCTGATTCAAGTATCCAGTGTGTGTCTGCCTGACTTGGGGATGCTGAGAAAGCCAAAGGGATTATCGACACACAAAGCTTGACACCTTTGTGCAGAAGCCAGCTGGCATCTCCCGGGGACAAGCTGGGCTGTTCCAGCATCAGGAAACCTGGGTTTGGCTGGGTCTGGTTAGCTCCTGCCATTCCAGGAGCGCGGCAGGCTTGGCCCTGACGGAGGGAGGGGAAGAATACCCTGGGGCTCATACTGGGGCCCATTTCTTTTGTTTCAGGTGAGGCAGGGAGGGGTAGAACTGCAAATATAATGACATTTTAATAATCAGGGCTTTTCTCCATAAAGACTTTGTACATAGCATTTATCCTCCAAAAAGTCTCTCCTCTTTTTGTGATTTCATAAACTTGAAGGAAAAGGAGAAAAGGTCTGTGGTCCCGCACTTGCCTTCATCTAAATGAATAACTCTCGACCACTGATGATTAGCAACATAAATCCTGTTTGAGCTCTGGATCAGCACCCTCAGCCAGAAGTTTTCATATGCCTTTTAGAATTCTTAACTGGCCACAGCAGCTTTTAGGAAAGTAAAGGATACAAATAAAGTTTATAATAATTTGACTGTTCACTTCTGCATTTAAAAATTGTCAATTGCAGAAATTTTTTCTCTGAATCTTTGGAATTCCCCGTATACTTTGAAGCCAGTTGTGAAATGCTGCTTTAGAAAGTTCATATAAATGTGCTTCTTCATTTAATCATAAGGGAGATTTAGAGAAAGGATGTTTTATTTTTCTGTAGTTTTGTTCAATAAGAATATGGAATTATTGTTGTTATGATTACTAATGATACCTTACATTTGCACAGCACTTTAGAATTTTTACAAACGTGATTGCACATAATTCTTGAAAGAGTCTGACAGGAAGATATTATTATCCTGGTTTTATAGACGAGGAATCAATAAATGCACACACATGTAACATACCGTGTAGTTCCAGCATTATATTTCCAGAGGATTCTGTGCTTTAGGAAATATATTTGGTATGTAAAATGGCTAAAAACTACAAATCTAGGACTGAAGAATTTATTTTGGTTTCACATAGTAGCTACAAAAGATGACAAAAACAGGAATACAATCATGTGATAATGTGCAATGCCCCTTTGAATGCACAGCTATCTGAATTTTTGTTGGATGATTGCTTTGTTTTCATCTATTTCACATCTACTATATCATAGCATGCTATATTATAGCATAATACTAAAATATAAAAATAGTAAAATATCCCTCATTTTTAAAAATAAAAATTATAATCACAATATCATAGCAGAATAGTGTTTTCCCATTAAAGGATAGTCTGATTTGTAGTTGACTATAATTTCTTTCTTATGAGATCTCAAAGCAGACAAAATATATTTACTTTTAATATTTTCCCCTGCTTGTTAAAGACTAGGTATTCAGAATATTTGTTTTTGAGATGTTTATTGCTACTGTTCAGAAACAGAACTATGTTATTGGGCAGGAAAATCTGATTAGTGTTTCTAAGAACTATTATAGCATAGCAAGACAGGCAAGCAATCCGAAGTGCAAGGTTAAAAGCAATTTATAAAACCTAGGAAAAGACATTACTTGTTAAAAAAAGAAATACATATTTCTTAAGAAAAATTAAAATTGTCTAAGTGATATTCTTGACTACTTTTTCGTTACAGTACTTTCATATTATTTTCATTAAAAATATTTTCATTGAGGGGAGCAGAGGAGGAAGAATTAAAATGAGAAAGAAGACCTCAAAATTTGCTATTCTGTAAGATCCAAAATCTTATTAATATAGTTATCTGTGAAAAAAATTAAACTTTTTAAAAACTTCATATGATAACCCTAAGAAAAGTCTCCACATATGGTCCCAAAGTTTAAAAAAAAAAATTGGGAAAATAATCATTTTATGGAAAAAAAAAAAGCCTATTTGGAATTTCACCAGGTCTGTTCTTAGAATCAAATTAAGCTTTATTTCTTACTTTAATTGTGATAACCAAGCATGTAATTTGCTTCTAGAAGTTTAGAGGGGGAAAAAGCTATTGATATTATATGTCTGGGGTTTTCTTTAAACAACTCTAACATCAAAATGGCCAAACCGTTGGACTGATTCATGTTAGATAAAACAGATGGGATTCCCAGATCATGCACCATTCAGCCGTTTGATGGAATTCGCGCCACCCTGACCAGCGAGCCCAGATGGCGCTTAAATCTGTCACTCTTTAACGACCCTACTGTTCTTTAAAAATATTTTTATATTTGAGCCCATTCGGTTAATCTGAGAGATTAATCATTTCCAAGATATGTCTGGGGAGGGATTTACTGCGGGCTTCATTTGGAGGAGCTGAGGATGAGAAGAGAGAAGAGACCTCCGTATCCAGGGCTACCTTCTCCAAGGAACTCGGGTCGGGAGGCCTGGGTGATGATGGTCTCTGGGAGGTTCTCTAGGCAGCACCGTTGACAGGCCACATGGAGAGTGATGGTAATGGGGATTAAGGGAAGAAGGGATGGACACTTGAGAATGGTCTAGGAGGTGGAGATAAATAGATTGTCACCTAGAGAACTCTTGCATTGTCAAGCTGAGACCCCACCCTGGGCCGAGTGTTAACTGTGACCACTCCAGAGTGGCTTTCAGCTGTCTGACCCTCACCGAATCCAAGGGGCACCGTGGTGCATCTAGGAGCAAACCCTAGAGATAGAGTCCAACGTGACCAGCCACTCTTGAGATGGTTCTAGAAAGAACCTGTTCTGCACTAGAACTTTTGCAAATCTCACAGGATTTTTCTTCCTTCTTTCTTCAGTTATTATTTTGAATCAGTCAGTCTACTGAAATGCTTCAGTGATTCAGGGCATGAGATGCTGGCAGGCTCCTCCCTCCAAAATCTTTAACCTTGGGTATATTTGCAGAGTGGCTTGGAATTGCTTTCTATTCCTGCTGAGACAGGAAACGGAAAAATGAATGGCTTTTCATTATGCAGACTTTTTTTTATGCTTTTGAATCAGATGTAGCAGGTATCAAAATACAGTGCAGAATTCACACCATTAATGTGAAAATTTCCATTGTCCCCCAAAGCCACCGGACCCCAAAGTCACCTAGATTAACAAAATTTAAAATGAGCTGCTGACTTTAAGGATGTTCTTGGTGATCTTCAGGGCTGTTCTGTGGTGGGTTTCCTGTTTGTCACAGGATGCTGCCTATACTGGGGAGGTCTTGTTGGAAGGCCGTGTGTCTCACTCTTGAGAGTGGCAGAGCACGTGGGAGTGGCATCTCAATGTCCTGGGCCCCAACTGAGGGTCTGCACGCGGGAGACATGTCAGAATTCTGCTTGGAGGGTTTCCACCCTAAGCTAAACGACCTTCATGTAGACCCCAAAACAAGCAGAGAAGCAAGTTGCATTGGGAGGTTTTATTGGAAGCTTTTGGATTCAGGGTTTGTCAGAAATCATTGCCCTGCCAGAATATAGTAGTGCTGACACTTGCAACTAAGCCCCCCACACGCAGTCAGTCTGTGAGTGTGAAGCTAGGTGAGTTTTGAACAGAGTGGAAGGAGGAACATTGAGCACATAATCCATTGTTTTCATCTTAAATCAACTGTAATCTTGCCCCGTCACTGTTTCTCCCCCCTCTTCTCTCTGTCTCACACCCGCAGTCAGATTATGGAAAGGATTGAAGTATAGTCCTGCTTAAAGGATATTGCTTTTTATAGATGGTACACTGCTGTTGGAAGTCTGGAGAGGCCGCCCTGCGTCTCATTCTACAATAGGTTTAGGATTCGAAAGTGATCAGTAAGACACAGTTTCGTGTGTATGTGTTTTGGCCTCAATTTCCTAGATGGTCTTTGGGTGTTTACAGAATAAAATTGAACATTTTAGTGAAACCAATTAACACCCACATTCAAAATTGTTTTTGTGAAGTCACATAATGTATTTGGTATTACCTAAAAGGCTTTTTTTTCTTTAGCTTTTTGACTACAATAGATATTCCTAATAGTCACACATTTTCTCTTAAGTTTTACCAGTCAACTCTTTCCACATTCACCTGATTTCCTCTAAAGATTAAACTCTCCCTAATATTCCAGTTGGTAGTTGGTCTGTTTCAGAACAAAAGAATATGAATGGAATGTGTGTGTGTGTATAATTTGAAGAATTCTATGGCCATCTGAGAAACAAAGCTTTTGCCCATGATTTTTCAGTGAAAATGAAAAGTGAAAGCGTTAGTCACTCAGTTATGTCTGACTCTTCGCGACCCCATGGACTGTAGCCCTCCAGGTTCCTCTGTCCGTGGAATTCTCCAGGCAAGAATACTAGAGTGGGTAGCCATTCCCTTCTTTCCCGACTCAGTGATTGAACTGGGGTTTCCCACATTGCAGGCAGAATTTTTTACTCTCTGAGACACCAGGGAAGCCCATTTTCCAATAATGCTAGCTAAATACATATGAAACAATGAGCAACAAAAATAAAACTTCACCGTTAATGAACCATTGGCCATTTGGAGTAAACAGATGTGTTTGCAGATAAAATGAGGACACCTGCCACTCTCCATTGCCTGTGACAAAACCTCCTCATTGCCTGGACATGAAGCTGGCACAGCATCCCCAGCCCAGGGTTCCTTCTGGAGAGGTGAGCTGAGGGTGGCCCAGCCAGTTCCGAGGTGCTGGAGCCAAACCATGAAATAGGATTAAGGGATGAAACCAAACTCGGAGGCCATGGTACAGTCAAATCAAGATGGTAATCTAGGTGAAGAACTGGAGGGACAGAAGGTAGGTTCAAAGCACCAGGGAGCTGGACAAGCTGGTTCAAGGCGGAAATCAGGAGATGGAGCCCCCAGCAGTGTCTCCAACTGTCAGGAAGAACCACTGGTGCCTTTATGGGCCTCAGCTTTTTTAAAAATATTTACTTATTAATTTAACTATTAGTTGTGGCCCACAGGCTCTTTTAGTTGAGGCATATGAACTCTTGAGTTGTGACATGGGGAATCTAGTTCTCTGATCAGGGTCTGAACCAAGGCCCCCTGCACTGGGAGCTTGGAATCTTAGCCACTGGACCACAAGGGAAGTCCCAGGGTCTCAGCTTTGAATGGGGAGTGAGGTATTAAGGGCTCAAGATACTGTGAAGAACTGTGAGTTTTCCTTCCTAACTTCCTTCCAGAGTCTTCTCTGCTGCTGCTGCTAAGTTGCTTTAGTCATGTCCGACTCTGTGCCACCCCATAGATGTCAGCTCACCAGGCTTCCCTGTCCCTGGGATTCTCCAGGCAAGAACACTGGAGTGGGTTGCCATTTCCTTCTCCAGTGCAGGAAAGTGAAAAGTGAAACTGAAGTCCCTCAGTTGTGTCTGACTCTTAGCGACCCCATGGACTGCAGCCTATCAGGCTCCTCCATCCATGGGATTTTCCAGGCAAGAGTACTGGAGTGCGGTGCCATTGCCTTCTCCAGAGCCTTCTCTAACCATGTGCAAAAAATCCAGACTCTTTTTACAGTATTCTTTAAGAATCAGCAGCGAGGTGGGGGAGTCATAAGCCTTGACAAAGTTGGGTATCCCCAGGAACCCTAGTTTGCAAATAGGAAATGTAAAGTTGGATGATGTTTAAAAATTATTGTTTTGTTTTCTTCACCTCTGAAAGATTTCCTAGTTCACTGAGAGCCAGCCTTCAGTTGCATGGATATTATAAACTTTCTTTTTCATTCCACATAGAGGCCCCTATTTTTAGCTTTTAAGAGCTGTTACAACTGAGATATAAACAATATTCTGCACCCCACACAGTACACATCTCAGGATTAGAAAAAGAGTTCCTGGAACTGCAGGACAAGTTTGGTCTTAGACAATCTGTTCAGTTTCCTTATAGGTTTGTTTTCTCATTCTATTATTTAATTTTAGTGAAAGATCTGTTAGAAATTTCCCTGCATATAAATGATGCTTTAAAAGTTCTCACTATCCAAATAATTTTATGTAGAATTTCCCATGGCATTTTATTATTTCCTAAACTATAACTTATTTACAATTTCTAGACATGTGCTTTGAAAACAGACATCCATCAGCCCCACACTCAATGAAGAATGGAAGATTTAATGAAGGACTTTGGACTATCACATTGGAGGAGTCAGGGCTGATCTAAGGGGAGCCTCTATGAATTTTCAAACTTAAGAATGTGTACAATTGCATGTTAGGAAGATTTATCCATGGCAGTCAGCAAGGTAGGTTCAAGGGCTTGTTGGAGGCAAGGGAAAGACTGGAGACAGCACTTAAGTTAGGAAGTGATTGGGATAGCCCTATCTGTAGGTGAGAAGACCCAGGCTTGCAGGGGGAAGCCATGCTGAGAAACTCCTCTTCTGCCTGGAGTCACTCCCTGAATCAGACTCTTTGCCAGTCGTATCTGACTCTTATCGACCCCATGGACTGCAGCCTACCAGGCTCCTCTGTCCATAGGATTTTCCAGGCAAGAGTAGTGGAGTGGGGTACCATTGCCTTCTCCCTATGGGGGCTACTCATCTTTTTTAATATTTGTGTATAAAACTGAAGCTTCTGGGCAATATTACAGTTTGCCCAAAGGTATATTATAAAGAGTCATATGGGATATATTGAGAAATTTATAAAGAGCTAGTGTAAAACTCAAAGATGTTCACATGTGGGCCAGTTTTACCCAGCGTAGACTGCAGTGGTTCCTGAGGAGCCTGGGTGAATTCCTGCTCTCTTCTTGACCTAGTATTTGGGACAGGATATGGAGCTTCACGACCCAGATAATCACGATAGTGTGATCACTCACCTAGAGCCAGACTTCCTGGAATGTGAAGTCAAGTAGGCCTTAGCATCACTACGAACAAAGCTAGTGGAGGTGATGGAATTCCAGCTGAGCTATTTCAAATCCTCAAAGATGATGCTGTGAAAGTGCTGAATTCAATATGCCAGCAAATTTGGAAAACTCAGCAGTGGCCACAGGACTGGAAAAGGTCAGTTTCCATTCCAATCCCAAAGAAAGGTAATGCCAAAGAATGCTCAAACTACCACACAATTGCACTCATCTCACAAAAGCTTCAGCAATACATGAACTGTGAACTTCCAGATGTTCAAGCTGGTTTTAGAAAAGGCAGAGGAACCAGAGATCAAATTGCCAACATCCACTGGATCATGGGCTTCCCTGGTGGCTCAGATGGTAAAGCATCTGTCTGCAATGCAGGAGACCTGGGTTTGATCCCTGGGTTGGCAAGATCCCCTGGAGAAGGAAATGACAGCCCACTCCAGTATTCTTGGCTGGAAAATCCCACAGACCTTGGAGCCTGTAGGTTACTGTCCATGGGGTCACAAAGAGTTGGACACGACTGAGCGGCTTCACTTTCACTTTTCACTGGATCATGGAAAAAGCAAGAGAGTTCCAGAAAAACATCTATTTCTGCTTTATTGACTATGTCAAAGCTTTTGACTGTGTGGATCACAATAAACTGGAAAATTCTGAAAGAGATAGGAATACCAGACCACCTAACCTGCCTCTTGAGAAACCTATATGCAGGTCAGGAAGCAACAGGTAGAACTGGACATGGAACAACAGACTGGTTCCAGATAGGAAAAGGAGTACGTCAAGGCTGTATATTGTCACCCTGCTTATTTAACTTATATGCAGTGTACATCATGAGAAACGCTGGGCTGGAAGAAGCACAGGCTGGAATCAAGATTGCCAGGAGAAATATCAGTAACCTCAGATATGCAGATGATACCACCCTTATGGCAGAAAGTGAAGAGGAACTAAAAAGCCTCTTGATGAAAGTGAAAGAAGAGAGTGAAAAAGTTGGCTTAAAGCTCAACATTCAGAAAACTAAGATCATGGCTTCTGCTCCCGTCACTTCATGGGAAATAGATGGGGAAACAGTGGAAACTGTCACACTTTATTTTTTTGGGTTCCAAAATCACTGCAGATTGTGATTTCAGCCATGAAATTAAAAGACGCTTACTCCTTGGAAGGAAAGTTATGACCAACCTAGATAGCATATTGAAAAGCAGAGACATTACTTTGCCAATAAAGGTCCATCTGCTCAAGGCTATGGTTTTTCCATTGGTCATGTATGGATGCGAGAGTTGGACTGTGAAGAAAGCTGAGTGCCAAACAATTGATGCTTTTGAACTGTGATGTTGGAGAAGACTCTTGAGAGTCTGTTGGACTGCAAGGAGATCCAACCAGTCCATCCTAAAGGAGATCAGTCCTGGGTGTTCTTTGGAAGGCCTGATGCTAAAGCTGAAAATCCAGTACTTTGGCCACCTCATGTGAAGAGTTGACTCATTGGAAAAGACTCTGATGCTGGGAGGGATTGGGGGCAGGAGGAGAAGGGGACGACAGAGGATGAGATGGCTGGATGGCATCACTGACTCAATGGACGTGAGTCTGAGTGAACTCCTGGAGTTGGTGATGGACAGGGAGGCCTGGCGTGCTGCGATTCATGGGGTGGCAATCAGACACGATGAGCGACTGAACTGAACTGATGGACTCTCTCTATTAAAAAAGAAGAAAAAATTTTAAAAATGAAAAAAAAAAAAAAAGATGCTTGGAAAGAAGATGTAAGCCATGCTGAAGGTCCAGAGGTACAAATCCTCCTCAGTCACTGGTGATTTTATTTTTTAATTTTCCTCTGCACCCCCTGTGCCAGGTGTGGCTGTGAGCACAGGGAAGGTGAGCTGTGCGCTGGAGCTGCCGCCTCGGAGCAGGTGCTGCAGGCCTCCCGGGTGCTGCGCGAGCGTCGCATCTGTCGCATGTCTTCTAGAAGATGTATAGCTGTTTAATACAGAGCTGTATTGTTATTAGCTGTTAGCTATTATTGTTAGGAATATTATTTATGGTAATAACTATGTTCTTATTAGCCCCTGCATGAGCCCTTCTCAAGAAAAAGCATACACACTGTCAGGAACTACTTTGTATCTTTTGCTTTGGGAGGTTTTTGTCAATTAGAAAATGCCAGAAGGATAAGTTTTTTAAGATATAAAATTTTGACTGAGGATACGCCAGTGCTTCCACAGTCTCATCAGAAAATTTAATATAGCATTTCTAAAATTGCAAATTGTAAGATCAATGTGTTCTTTTTTCCTAGACTCAACAACACATTTTGCTTACAAGAAGACCAGTGTTATAAACAGAATAGGTCACTAACTTTTCTCCTTTTATAGCCTGGGCAATTTTCAGACCCTCTATCTATTTCAAGGCCATCTCATATATCACTGCAGGGAGAAGAACCACCAGGGAGAAGAACTCTGAACAGGACGTTCCCTGGCAGTCCAGTGGTTCGGACTCTGCTCCCTCTGCCAGGGGCTCTGGTTCCATCTCTGGTCAGGGAACAGAGATCCTGCAAGCTGAGTGGCATGGCCAAAATACCACCTCTGAACGCCTCAAAGATCAGATGGACTTCTCCATAATCTTCCCTCCTCTCTGCTCCAAGGGCTGACACTTAAGCTCTTAGGAGACCTATACTACAGTGTTCTTCTTCGCCTGTGAATTTCCATTTGCTTATTGTTGTTGGTCAGTTGCCCCGTCATGTCCAACTCTTTGAGACCCCATGGACTGCAGATTGCCTGGCCTCCCTGTCCCTCACCAACTCCCGGAGTTTGCCCATGTTCACGTTCATTGCATCAGTGACGCCGTCCAGCCATCTCATCCTCTGATGCCCTCTTCTTCTTCTGCCCTCGATCTTTCCCAGCATCAGGGACTTTTTCAACGAGTTGTCTATTCCCATCAGATGACCAGAATACTAGAGCTTCAGCATCAGTCCTTCCAGTGAATATTCAGGGTTGATCTCCCTTAAGATTGACTGATTTGATCTCCTTGCAGTCCAAGGGACTGTCAGGAGTCTTCTCCAACACCAAAGTTCAGAGGCATCAATTCTTTGGCATTCTGCTCTTTATGGTTCAGCTCTCACAACCATATGTGACCACTGGGAAGACCACAGCCTTGATTATATGGACGTTTGTCGTCAGAGTAACACCTCTGCTTTTCAACACACTGTTTAGGTCTGTCGTCCTTTTCCTGCCAAGAAGCAATCATCTTCTGATTTCATGGCTACAGTCACTGTCCGCAGTGATTTTGGAGCTCAAGAAGAAGAAAACTCACTACTTCTACCTTTTTCCCTTCTGCTTGCCCTGCAGTAATGGAGCTGGATGCCATGTTCTTAATTTAATATTTAGTCTTAAGCTGGCTCTTTCACTCTCCTGCTTCACCCTCATCAAGAGGCTCTTTAGTTCCTCTTTGCTTTCTGCCATTAGCATGTATCATCTGTATGTCTGAGGTTGTTGATGTTTCTCCTGCCTGTCTTGATTCTGGCTTGTAACTCCTCCAGCCTGGCATTTCTCATGATGTGCTTAGTGTACAGGTTAAACAGGATGACAGCAGACAGCCCTGTCATACTCCTTTCTTGATCTTGAACCAATCAGTTGTTCCATACAGGGTTCTAACTAGACGAGTGTGAATATCTCATCATCCACAATTTCATTGAACACTCATGGAGTTGAGAGAATCTCCTCTGTGTTACCTAGCATGTTTTAGGGCTCTAATATATGTATTAAACAGCAACAGTAACTCTTTAGCTTGATTTTCCCCACTATTGTTTTGTTTAAAATTCCGTGTAACAAAACTTTATGCCCTTAAGTCATAAAGTCACTATTAAACAAACGTGGGCATCTGCTGATGAGTCTGGTCGGATTTTCAACAGTCATTCAGTCATCCAACAAATATGAATTGAGAAACTACCATGTTCTAGGTACTTGAGATCCATCAGTGAACAGAACAAAGATCCACCTTCCTTATAACTTATGTTTTAGAGCCTGACAACAAACAGCAGAGATAATAAACAGGTAAATCATGCAGAATTTTAGAAGATGGTGACAAAAGTTGCAATAGCGCAAAGGAAACAGGTCAGAGCAGAGGTGGGAGTCAAATTGCCACTTAAAGTAGGGTGGTGAGGAGATTTCTCTGGCTGCCCAGTGGTTGGGACTGTGTGCTTTCACTGCCAAGGGCGAGGGCTCAATCCTTGGTCAGGGAACTAAGATCCCGCAAGCCTTCAGGGTTGGCCAAAAATAATAATGATGATGATAATGAAATAGTGTGGTAAGGATAAGCCCAGCTGAGAAGGTGAAATGCTAGCGAAGGCTTGAAGGAGTGAGGGACTTATGTATCTTATATATAAATGCATATATTTGGGAGGAGAGCGCTTGAGGCAAAGGGAACAGCCCTGTGTGTCCAAGGATAGCACTGAGGCCGGGAGGCTTGTGGAATGAGAAGGGTTAAAAGCAATAGGAAATGAGGGGAGAGGCGATGGGGGCCAGATCATCATAAGGATTTTCACCTTTACTTCTAATGGAGAGGAAACCCTCGCAGTGTTGAACAAAGAAGAGACCTGGTAGGACTCTTTATTTTGTTTATTGTATCTTTAATTTTTTTCGCTGCGTCTCGTGGCTTGTGGGAGCTTAGTTCCCTGACCTGGAATCAAACCTGTGTCCCCTGCAGTGGAAACGTGGAATCTTAACCACTGGACCCATGGGGAAATCTCAGGACTCATATTTTAAGCTGATGCCTCTGGAATCTGTGGTGGGGGTTGACTGTAGGGAAAAAGGGTAGAAGCAGTGAAACCTCAAAGGTTTCACCTTGAGCCAGGTGAGAGCTGATGGTGGCTGAAACCAGAGTGGGAAGTGGTGAGAGGTAGTTTAGATATATTCTGAAGCAGAAGCAACAAGATCTCCTGGTGGACTGAATATTTCTCAGTTGTAAATAAAAGAAGTGCCAAGGATGACTGTCAAGAGTTTTGGCTTGAAGCTGCTCTCAAGTGAGATGGGAGAGGCTATAGCATGATTTTCTTGGGTTTGGGGACAAGGAGAGGGGAGAGATCAGTTTAGCTTTGGACATGTTGAATTTGAGATTATCTGCTATGCTTCCCTGGTGGCTCAGACGGTAAAGCATCTGTCTGCAATGCAGGAGACCTGCGTTCGATCCCTGGATTGGGAAGATCCTCTAGAAAAGGAAATGGCAGCCCACTCCAGTACTCTTGCCTGGAAAATTCCATGGATGGAGGAGCCTGGTAGGCTACTATCCATGGGGTCACAAAGAGTTGGACATGACTGGACGACTGAACAGCAACAATTAAAGTCAAAGTGGAGATGCCAACTCAGCAGTTGAATATATGGGTCAGGCATTTAGAACGAGGCCTGGACTGGAGATCGGCCTGTGCACATTGCTAGCATAGACGTGGGATTTAAAGCAGTAAGACTGGGCGGCAGGGCGTGCAAGGCTGCAGAGCCAGCAACACTCTCCAACATTAAGAGGTGGGGTGGGGGAGGTGAGAGGGAAGCA
This sequence comes from Oryx dammah, assembly GCF_014754425.2. Classification (NCBI taxonomy): domain Eukaryota; kingdom Metazoa; phylum Chordata; class Mammalia; order Artiodactyla; family Bovidae; genus Oryx; species Oryx dammah. Next base: position 74,761,476 of record NW_024070208.1, read on the forward strand.
GAAAGAGAGAACGACAACTAAGGAGACAAGGAGACGGTGTCCTGGGAATCAAGTAGGACAGTATATCGAGCGGGTGGAGGTGGTGACGGTGCCAGACGCTGCTTGTGCGGAAAGTAACTTGGGAACTGAGAACTGGCTACTTGCTGAATTTAGTGACAAGGCGGGGGGCGGGGGGCGGTCACTGGTGGTCTCGTTGGAGCAGATTTGGAGGAAGTATGGGTTTTTTGTAGTTTTCTTCAGGAGAACATTTAAATAAAAGTGTATTTGGCGCACTCATCAATGTTGATGCTTGACCCCGGAGCTTCTATTGAAACACGTTAAAGGGGCCCAGAAACGTTATGATCTCTGCTTTAAAAATATTTGTATAACCTTTGTACCTCCCTGGTGGCTCAGATGGTAAAGAGTCCCATCTGCAATGCAGGAGACCAGGGTTTGATCCCTGGGTCGGGAAGATCCTGTGCAGAAGGAAATGGCAGCCCACTCCAGTATTCTTGCCTAGAAAATCCCATGGATGGAGGAGCCTGGCAGGCTACAGTCCATGGGGTCGCAGAGAGTTGAACATGACTGAGCAACTAATACACACCTAACAGCTTTATTGAACTATAACTTACATGCCATACAATTTATCCACTTAAAGTGCACAGTTCAGTGGCTTTTAGTCTATTTACAGAGTTGTACAACCATCACCCCAGTCAATTTTAAAACATTTTCATCACCCTAGAAAGAAACCTCATACCTATTAGTGGTCATTGCCTCTGCGACCCTCAGTCCTAGCCATCCACATGTTTCCTTTCTGTTTCTATAGATTTGCTGCTTCTGGATATTTCATTTAGGTGGAGTCATGTAATAACGTCTTTTGTGAGTGGCTTCTTCCCCTCAGCGTAAGGTTTTCAAGGTTTGTTTGTGTTCTAGAATGTATGAGTATTGATTACTTTTTATGGCTCAAAAATATTCCATTGCATAGATAGACCATATTGTAAATGCCATTGACTGGCTGATGGACACTTGGGTTGTTTCTGCTTTTTGACTCTTGTAAGTAATAGTGCTGTGAGTTTTTGAATACAAGTGTTTGTGTGGACATGTGTTTTCTGGGGTATGTTCTTAGGAGTAGAATTAAATTTCTACTTTCCTACTAACATTAATATTTAGCTTGTATTGGTACTGCCACATTTCAGGGCTCAAGGTGAAGAAATGAGACAGGGTTAAAAAGGAGGACCTGGAATGCATCTCTTTCCTGGTCCTAAGTTCCCAGAGCTTTTCAAACAACAGTTACTTTGAATTACTGCAGTGTTCAATGAATAGATATTTTTCTTTGTTCTGTTTTGGAACATAAAACTGTAGTAAGCCATATCAGAAAGGGTAGAGAGTGAGGGAGTTTACCTGCATTGACTTACTGAAAAATTATGGTTACTTTCAGAATCCAGGTCATTGTTTACTTTCAGCTGCATAAAAATCTTCAAGTAGATCTTCTTACAGCATCTTCAAAACAAAGATGACAGGAAAGGCAGCCAAATACAATGACTTTGAGGAGAGGAAGAAAAGACTTGTAACTGCCTATCAGTCCGTGGATTTACTTCTGGGGAGCACCAATTAAAAATCTCAAACATGTGGCATTTTCAGTGGAATTATATTAATATGAAAGAGTTTTATCAGATATGATTGCATGTGTGTGCATGTGCACATGCATGTGTGTGCATGGTTTTAAACATTTCCATAATGAGTTCCCAAGTGCTTTTTTGGCCATGGTTATTAAAGCTTGTGTGCTTGCGATTTATTTGGCAAAATGCCTTTAGTGAAGAAAGGATATAGTGTTCTCTTGGTTCTTTGCCCAAAGTAATTTTGGAGAAGTCTGTGACTGTATTTAGTTCATGTCATTCACTGAAGACAAGTCATTGTAATAACATTTGATCACAATCAGTTTACAGTTGTTTTATCACGTTTTCATGCTGAATATCTACTCAGACATCATAGCAGAACTTAATGGCTACTGTTTTATTTGTACATAAAATGTTTTATAGCTCTTTTTTTTCAGTACACATCAGGTTTCAATCATCATTGCTGCGTAGTGAGAGGAAAGCAATGGATAAAGAGCTATCAAAAATTCTCAACTACATTAAGTTTTATTTCGGGTCGCCTTGTCATAAAAGATATTGAATGTATTTTGTGGCTTTCCCCCCGACATGTTAACCATGGTAGAAGGGTTACAATATTTGGAGGAAACCATATGAAATGGGGAACTTCACCTTTGCGTTTGTTTTGCATTGGAAGAGGGTCTACCAGTATTCAGAATGGCTCCTAGGTAGCCATAAAGGCAGCATGTTGTTATTCTTGGCATTTACAATCGATGGTCTTCTTCACTGTACGGCTACACATTTTGTCACTGTTGTGTTGCTCTAACACCTGCTTTGTGTGGCAGACTCACATCACAGGATGTCATTTACAACCACCAAATGCTGGAGGCTCCTCTCAGACAGGCCAGGATCTGCTAACTGTGGAAGCCTTGCTTCTCCAGTGAATTTGGGTGGGTTCACTGCTTATCTGCAAAGTGTCAGTTCTCACTGTTCCTTCTTTTCCCCAAAAGGTTGGTCCCTAGGCCTTCTGAAAACTGCTGTCGTTCTATATGTTTGAGTCTTTGTGGTTGAAGAAGCTCCAGTTAGAAAAGTGTAATTAATGGGAAACTTTGACATCCAGCTGAGAAAATTAGTTTGCATCAAAAAAGGCAAGATAGAGGATTAAAGAAATTTTAGTCCTAATCTAATTAACACCAATTAAAAGATGCAGATAAATTTGCACCAACAAATTGTTAATTGTGCACCAATTTGCCTTTTCTGCAACCAGACCAAAATTAGGAAAATATTATTATCCTTTTTTTTTGTTTTAGGAGCAGGTTTGTTACAATCATCTTTTGTATAATTAAAGAAGTAGGCAGTAAGCGTTACTGTGAGATATTTCACTCTCAATATTTTTATGTAGGTTAACTCTTTAAAAACAGAAAGTGCAAGATAATTCTCCCAGCGTTCATTCACTCACCACACATCTAATGAGGACTGACCCAAGTGCTGGTCCTTGCTCCAGGCAGGGAAAAATCGAGTCTGTCTGCAGTGATTGGTTTTTCTCATTCAGAATATTCAAACCTGTTTGTACTGCTAATATGCTGCTCCTTTAGAAAAAAAGCTTTGTGACCTAAATTGTACAGCTAATTAAACTCTGCCCTGAGTACATGTTTTAAAGGGGAGACTGCAGTTTTTTGGGAGCATCAAGAAGTGCTCTTTAATGTTCCAGAACTCCTCTCTAGCAGTGTGGTCTTTTGGAGTATTCTCACTTACACCTTCCTCACTTGGAGGATCTGAGTGAGGAATCTTTACTCAGATGTTCACTGAGCTGGGACTTTCTGTTTACCTTTTGAGTCACTCTTGGAGCCCCTCAGATGGGGATGCGAATAGCTGTGTGTGGTGGGGGGCGGGGGTGGTGGTGGTAGTATTGAAGCACAGACCCGTTATAAATGCAAAGGGCCCGTCTGTCCAGGTGTCGCGTAGTGAGTAACCGCAACCCATTTCATATGAACCGTAATTCTACTGCTTACAAAATGGGAGGAGGATACTGAGAAGGAGATGTCTGTTCAAAATGGAAAGAAATGTTCTAAAGACAAGATTGCTCTTGATTATATATTGCCATTGATTATATACAACATTCAGCAACTGCCTTCAGATTTCCAGGAGCCTGTTCAACTTCATTCGGAGAAAGTATTTGACCCGTCAAGTCCTGATGTGTGAAATGGCATCCTAAATTGTATTATTCTCCAGTGTGCATATTTAGAATTTAAATAACAGTATCTAAATGCTCATGTTTGATTCCTGGGACAATATTTAATATAAAAATTTAGGATGCTCAGTCTGCATTTTTCGATAATTGTTTAGGAAACTTCCATTCAGGACTGTGATGGAAACCAAAATGGTATATAGTGGCTGAGATTTCACTGGCTAATGTTTTTATGGATAGTGGCAGCTAGAAGTTGGCCTCTAATGGGAGAATATCAGTATGGCAATGCCTACAACAGCAGACAGAAGGCATTCTTTAAAAGCAGTGTCTCCCTTCACATGTGTACAAGAGAATATCTGATGCCACAGTTTTTTTTAAGGTTTGTTTATTTTTGGCTTCGCTGGGTTTTTGTTGCTGTGCATGGGCTCTCTGGCTGCAGTGCACAGACTTCTCACTGTGGCGGCTTCTCCTGTGGAGCACCGGCTCTAGGCGGACAGGCTGCGGTAGCTGTGGCGCTTCAGCTCTGTAGTTGTAGCTCATGGGCTCTGGAGTGCGGGCTCAGTAGTTGGGGAACACAGGCTCAGTTGCTCCATGGCTTGTGAAATCTTCCCAGACCCGGGATCAAACCCATGTCCCCTGCATTGGCAGGTGGATTCTTAGCCACTGTACTACCAAAGAGATCCTGTGAGTAATCTTTAAGAAGAACATAGTATTGCAGTTTGCTGAGTCTAAAGAGGTATGAAAACTAAATGCAGTGACTGATTTGGGATTGGGTCATGGGCCAGGAAAAAAATGGACATAAATTACATTATTGGGACAATTTATGAGATATCAATTATATCTATGGAATAGATAACAGTATGGTACCGTTGTTGTTCTTGATTTTGAACATTGTGGTGCAGTTGTGTAGGAGAGTGTCCTTGATTTGGGGGAGTATTTAGGGGTAATGGGGCACAATGTTTACAACTTACAAATGGTTCAGAAGAAAATATAAACACACATATCATATATGAACATCAGTCAATCGATAGAGGAAGTCATAATAAAGCAATTGTGACAAAATGTTAACACTTGGTGAATCTGGTAAGGGGTATTCAGGAGATTTGTGGTGCCATGCTTGCAGCTTTTCTGTTAGTTTGAAATTATTTAAATAGAAATGTTGGATTCTTCCCTCAAATTAATAAAACTTCTTATGCATGATTCCAGAAAGAGGTCAGAAGTTCTCCTTACGATGGGGGTCCTCAGACAAAGGCTGCCGCTGTGTCACATGTGGAGGGTTGGTCGCACCGACTCAGTCTAAACAGATGCTGAAGATGAATATCCACCAGGGCAGCAGACTGGTTTTGTTCAAAAGTTTAATATATTTCTTAAAAATCTGTCAGCCTGATGGAACAGTGAACTAAACGATCCCTTCTGGGTCTATAAATAACAAGGTAAAATGTTCCTAAGTCCATTTATTTCTCACACATCCCTCCCCTGTAAGACTGAGCCATGGGTTTAGGTGAACCCCAGATCGGCAGTTCACCGTATTGTATGTTCCCTTTCAGACAGGACTTCACAAAGACCCTCTTTTATAAAGAAAACAACCAGCCAATAAAACAGCATTAGAGTACATTATATATGTGACCAATCGTTTTATAAAATCTGATGTAAGCCTTCAGGCATAATTGGAGCTCTTAGCAAAATACTTTGGTTTTTAATATTTCTATGACCCTCTAAGGGGGACTTAGCAATTACTCTTAAATTTTCAAAGTGGTACATGGAGTTTTAGCTGTGTGACTTCCATTAAAGCCCATAGGAGTCTTGTTGCTAAAACATCAGACAACTCATGAAAATGTGCCCCTTCTTGTGAAATTGTTAGAGGTAATGGGTGTGGAAGTGTAGCCCGGTATTTCTGGCACATTTACAGGCTTTCTGCACTTGTTTCAAATTTTATACTTTTATAAAGACCCAACAGTTCTATAGGAATTGTGGGGAGGGGGGAGCCTATTATGTGTATTCCTAAAGTGAAGGGTAGAAAACTAAAGGAGAACTGATTTTTAAAAGTTCTAAAATAATTCTTCAAGAAAATGCTAGTGTTTAAAAATATTTATCATCTTTACTTCAAAACTCACATATGAGCTCCCAGATTTTAAAAGTATGCCTTTGTTGTTGTGGTTTAGTTGCTAAGTCATATCCGACTCTGTGGGACCCCATGGACCGTAGCCTGCCTTGCTCCTCAGGGCTAGGAGAGCCCTGATCATGGGATCTTCCAGACAAGAGTACTGGAGTGGGTTGCCATTTCCTCCTCCGTCGGATCTTCCCGACCCAGGGTTCGAACCCACATCTTCTGCGTCCCCTGCATTGGCAGGTGTATTCTTTACCACTGAGCTACCTGGAAAGCCAAAGTATGCCTCAAAGTAATACTATTAAAAATGACAGTTAATGACAAGCTTTCAGTATAGAAATCCCATATAAGGTTTTGGGTTTTCATCAGCCTCTTCTGTCGAGACCTACATGACTTAAGCATCATCTGAGCAAAACTTCAGTCCTTCAGAATGGGGGTGGGGAGCAGGGGTCTTCCCAGAGGATAAGCTTTAAGGTTTGCTGAGTCCCCTTTTCTGCCAGGAACCCTCCACATATTCTCAGTTCAGGGTCCTGGCACAGCCTCAGGTGGTGGCCTTGCTAGGGACCCAGCCAAGCCCTCTCCAGGTGCACCCCAGTCTCTCTTAAGTAGCAGAAACACCTCTGACATTCTGTTTCCTCAGCCTCTGGAAGGATGCTGGAGACCAGGAACTGGTTTCCGACATAGATGTATTTGTTTTAACACATTCAAGGAGAGAGAGAAGGGAGGGTGAGAGAGGAAAGAGGGGCTCAGTGATTACTTCTTGAGTTAATTATTGCTGGCTCAGTTTCAGTGGTGCTCTGTTTTGCTGTAGATTCTTTTTACGAAGCAATATTGAATTATTTTTATTTACGAGTCAGACCTCAGAAAGATCCTATAGGGCATACGTTTCTCCTGAAATCTCTACTAATGTATGAAGAGTAGATTTTAGGATGGGTTTTTTAAATGGGGTAACTTGATGTAGAACCAATTTTTCAACAAAGCATTGAATGAGTAGCAAGGCTTAGGCGTGAGCTAGGCCACTGATTTGCTGTGTCCCAGCTGGAGTCAGAATTAGGGACTGTCTAAATAAGGGAATTTCAGAAAGGCAGAGGAGAAAACCAAGGTACAAATGGGAGGAAATAAGCCATTGTTCTTTTAAAAAGCATAGTAACCTCGATAATGAGAGGCTATGAAATAAGTCTTTTTATAACAGTAACTTCTTAACTTCACAGCCCTAAGAGCTCCTAGGGTCACTTTTGGAGCGCCCCAGGGCTACACCTGCCTTGCATAGATTAGGGCCTGCTGCAGCTGTCTTCATTTGCAAGACTGAGGTGTAGCCCGATGAGGCTCTGGGTCTCAGCAGGGAGCGCTCCTTCTCGATCTCAATAGGCTGGCACTTCGGATTAAGATGGCCATTGCAAGCCAGGCTCAGAAACCGCAAGATGAGGCAGTAACTATTTCCTGGGTTTTATGTATCTAACCTTACGAGGTATGAAGCGGGAACCCTTGTATGTGGCTGCCTTGAATTAGCCACGCTATTTGCAAACAGCCCTGCTGTAGGGCAGCTGCCTAACCATCTAGCACATCCAGGGGCCAGGCTTCCCTTTGGCACACAGACACGTTTGTAAGGAATGTGTGGATGTATAGGGTGATCCATTGATGAGGACAAAAGGGAATGTCTTTGGAACCCATACCCGTCAGTGTCGGTCTGTGGGTTGGATACGCCTTCTCTGCAATGTGCATTTGTTTCACAGAAAATACAATTAGGATAATTCTTGTGTGTTCTCTACAGGAAGGAAGTGGTATACTGCTTGTGAATGGTAGGCTAAATGAGGGAATCATTAAAGGGTTTTTAATAGACTTTGGAACCAGAAGACATAAGGGACTATCGTTATGTTGCTTTAATTGAGAAATATTTTGCAGTATGAGGAGGCTTAATCAAATTTTCATTACATACCTGGCCAGGGACTAGCTGAATGTTTCTTTAAGCAATTTGATAAAATGCACATGGCAGACTTGTTAGTTATGTGAGAATAGGCAGGGAGGGCTTACGTCTCTCTTGTGGGTGCCTAAGCATCAGATACTTGGTTTACTGTGTTGGGTTGACTGCTTCTGTTCTAATTTCTAATGAACTTTACCACCAGACTACTTGATCATGACTAAACCCAGGAACAATGCAAATGGAATTGCCCCCTGATGAGGAGGAATGGGCCCAGATGGCCCTTAAAAGGTGATAATTAGGAAATATAGCATATCTGAGTAGCTAGAAAGAGAGAAACTTGTTAAAGACAGTCAATCTGTTTGAAGCAATGGTCTTTCCCTTAATTATATGCATTTTCATTTAGAGTTGCTTTAAAGTAAAATTCTCCCAGGAAAATTCTTTAATAGTAGCTGAAACCTAGAAACCACACATTTTTTTGCTACTCTGTTTCAGATTATTTAAAACATTCTTTCCTTCATACATTTTTTGTTTTCTCGATCTGTGTAACAGACTTGCTGTGTGTGTTTTAAGGGGCAGTTTTAGGTTATTTTAGCTCTTATGCTAAAACAGTGGGGGAGTGATTAAAAGTGAGAAAAATATTGGTATATATTTGTAAACTGAGCTTTTAAAATTAAAATAGTTGCAGGATATTACAGTCTGTGATTTCATATACTTTGTAAGAATGCCTTAGAAGTATTGCCTTCTTGGCAACATAATCTCCAGATTCTTCTTGAATATGTCATTAAAATAATTTTACATATGACAGGTTGGACTTTTTAAGCCTTATCTTTTAATGTGAATTAGCATATTTGCATTTGCTAATGATATCATTCCTTAAGCTTTTCTTTAGTCAAAAAAAATTTTTTTTACGAAGACTCAGCATTACCAGGAGAATAGCAAGTGAGTTGAGAATGAGGAAGTGGTGACATGAAGAGAGAAGCAATGTGCTCAGTAAATGTCTCTTCCAGCTTCAGTGTGGGATGGAGTGTAGTGAAAATAGCTGATGCTGGAGAAGGGAACGTACAGAGCAAGAAAAAGCTATAATGGCCAGAGGCAACTTCTTCCTTATTTGTAAATTCAGAAGTAAAATGACGTTAAAGCGCTAAATTACATTATTCCAGATATTTTGGCAGTTATATTTTGGCAACTGGGTTGCTTTCCTGAAATGACTCAACACCATCATTCATCCTGACAAAAGCCAGTGGTACAGATGTACCTTTTGGGACTGTGGCCAAGGTAAGGCCTGCACTTTCCAGGTCTGCCCACTCAGGTGTGGAAGGATGCTCCATAAAGTAAGCCTCACACCCCAAGCATTGCCCCTCGCACCCTTAGCAAGTGGCTGGCTGAACTCAACACTCTGAAGTGTAGAGGGTCTTAGCATCCAGCCCTTAGGGCTTAATACAAATCCATGAAGTATCTTGTTCTACTCAACGACTTCTTATCAAGTCTTTGACATTTTAAGCCTAGTTATTGAAAAGTGCATATGGTTCATTCTCAATTGCAGAATTCAGAAGCACATATACCAAAACAGAATGAAGAAGCACTGTGCTTCCTTCAGCAAGCTTCAGGGGGAAATGGAGTCAAGAATGAGCCGTGAGCGCACTGTTTGCAGGAAGTTTTGAATTGGATCCTTGCAATCATTGACAGGTTGTCCCAGCGGAATAGTCTGGAGCAAACTTCTCTTGTTATCACTGAAAAACAAAAATTATTTAGTGCAGGCATGCTGCAGGGGAAGAAAAAGTCAGGAGGAAAACTGGAGGTAAAAATAATTTCTATCTTTAATTCCATGATTCACAGCAAGGAAGGAGTAGGGTTTACATCCCATGTGCCAACTATATCTGCAAGTGAATGCTTTTTGAAGATTTTACTCAATTATTTCAACTTCAGGAATGCAAAAAGATCTAGCACCGTTTATGAGTGGTTACGTTTATTTACTATTGCTTTCTAGATGTGACCCTACTCGAAACTTTTATAGTTGTTGAAAATTTTATCCACCACAGAACAAGTTCTGAGAAGAAAAGCAGCTTCAGCTTCAACTTATCAAGGGTTTTATTAAAGGGACTTAAATTCGACCAAAACCTAACTTGTCTTTTCTTAGGATATCGAAACATTATTTGCTGTAACAATATTTAGAATTTTGCTTAACAGCAAATAAAAAGAGCCAAGTTGAAATAGCCTAGGAGATGGATGGCGATTAACTCTGAATTCTTTTCTAGAAGGTTTTATTAACTAGCTTTCTAACTCAAATAGGTTACATCCTTTGAGCAGTAAATTGCATTCCATTTGCAAGCTCTGCAGATGAAATTTGCATGCGGCCTAAATGCTATCCGCATTGTTGTGTTAAGTAGAATTTATCTCCCTAGACCTCCCCCTCATCCCCCAGTGGAAAGTGTTACCCACTTTTCTTGCTGGAAGGGCAGGTCCCATGTAGTTTGGTTATTTGGTGCCATCTTCTTTTTTGTTGTTAAATCCACTAAAGCCGGTCATGCCTGGTGGTACCAAGTGAGCTCTTTCCGGTGTTCTGGTCTGCTAAGCATTTGGAGTTCTTTGCTGTTCATTTACATGGAATGTTTTCAGCTTCTGTCATTGCTTTAAGAGCTGATTAAGAGGAACCTTTTTTAAAAATTAAAAGGAGGTAGTTTTTAGTGTAGGTTTTCCCTTTCTGGAATCTTCCCCTTGTCTCCAACCCCCTACTCCCGGTGACCACCTTCCCTGGCCACCCCAGCCTTCCCCACAGCATGTATTTTAAAAAATAATTATGAAGGTATTTTAGGAAGCACATTAATAATACACAGCTTGGAGGAGAAGACAGGACTGGGTGACTTCCCTATCACCAGTTGATCATCAGAGTTCCAGTTCTTGTCATTATGATCTGACAATGTTCCTGAACAGCTGCCCTTCAGAGAACGCTGATACCTAGACACACCCTCCTGTCCCTCATCTGACTTACAAGCGCAATTCCTTTGAAAGAGTCAATATCAAACTTACATATGAGGATTTACCATTTAATGAGGTGGATTCCTTTTCCATACATACTTTTCAGCTCAACGGGGATGGGGTGTGGAAATCCCATCTATTTTAAAAAATCATTAATCACAGACTTCTGACATTTTCCTTTTGAATTTCTTCAGGGGGGAAAGTTATTTGAATAACAAACAAATAAACAAAAAACCCTCCTCACAGATAGCTGTCAACCTCCTACTTCAACAAAAGCTTTCTGTCATCCTGAGACCTACAGTGTCCTGTTTGGTTAGAGACAGCAGGGTGGTATAGACAGTACTGAAAGGCTTGGGTTAATGAGCGCTTTCTGGATTCAGTCTCTCTCCTGATTAACCCTTGGATTACTGCTTCGAGTTTCTAACGCCTGTCGCCACCCCGTGCAGAATTTCTAGCATGGCTGTCTCTCCTGCCGATGCCTCTCTTTAGATGCCCTATTGGTAGGTAGCTTGAAAATTTGTCAGCATTATGGTTTTCAGTGGAACAGAGAGCAAAGAGCTTAAGCATTACTACTCCTTATTTTCTTGACCTAAAGGTCATTTTCTTAGTGAATAACCAAGTTGGTCTAGAGTTGTAAATTAACTGTGCAAACTAATTTTTAGACACATGTCTTTAGGTCTTTAGTTCAAACCAACTCAATATAGAACCTCTGGTTTGTTTTTTTGGAGGAGGTAGCAGTGCCAACTCCAAGGGATAGAGGAAGACAGGGGAGCCTGGTGGGCTGCAGTCCACGGGGTCGCAGAGTCACGACTTAGTCACGACTTGTTGAACAGCAACAACAAGGAGAGGATCAGAGACCCTTCGCTTGCCTCTCAGTTGGTGTTCCCTACGGAGCTTCCAGAGCTCCGAGTTCAAAACACGTTTGTGTAATGAAATAGGACTGAAATGATAGTTTCTTGTGACTGTGTGTTAGATTGAACCATAGGAAACTGCTGCTGTCTGACCACTTTTGACATACAAAAACAGCATTAGAGTACCAAAAATTTTTAGTGTAATAACACCTCCTGATAAGAAAATGGAGAAATAAGAAAGCCTGAGGAATTAGACTAGCAGCTCATTATAAGCAAATAATGACCCCTCCTTCCCTCCCTTCATCCTTCCTTCCTTCTTCCACAGTCACTTGTTGAGTCCCCTCTATTGTATGTACTGCTGGTACTAGGGATGAAAGGGATAGTTACTGCCCCCAAATTGCTTAAAAGTCAAAAAAATATCAGCTGCTCCACATGATGGTGAAAACAGAGCCTGGAGGGTGGTGGGAACACAGAACAGGAGTTTCTAGAATCCTCAAAACCTGAAACTCACACTGCACAGAGTGCTCTAAATCCCTGTGTTTTTAGAATGTTATTTCTATGGACTGTATCACAGTAGCAGTAATCCACAAAGTAGAAACTCAGTGTCCATTCTTCACACCAGGAGGTATCCAAGTGAGCAATGAATCCAGTAACCTGTTCTCATCCTTCATTCATGCTTTCCTGTTTAGAAAGTTCTTAGAATCCTTACTGTGTTCTTAATACAAGCAGAGGTGGCATATATAACAGTCCTTTTCCCTTAGTCACATTACTCCCAACCCTAAACTCCCATAGCACTTTAAAATAAGATTTGGGAATTCTCTGGTGGTCCAGTGGTTAGGACTTGGGGCTTTCACTGCTGAGGGCCTGGGGTCAATTCCTGGTCGGGGAACTAACATCCCATAAGCTATCAAAAAAAAAAATAAGTTTTATTGAAAATGAATGTGTTAGTCTCTCAGTCATGTCCAGCTCTCTGTGACCCTTTTTTAGCCCACCCAGGCTCCTCTGTCCATGGGTTCTCCAGGCAAGAATACTGGGAGTGGGTAGCCATTCCCTCTTCCAGGGGATCTTCCAGACCCAGGGATCAAACCTGGGTTTCCTGCATTGCAGGTAGGTTCTTTATTTACTGTCTGAGCCACCAGGGAAGTTTTATTGAGATATCATTCAAATACCATAAAATTCACCCTTTAACATGTATGATTCAGTTTTTCACTCTATTTACAAAGTTGTGCAATGATTAGTGCTGCTTAATCCCAGAGTATTTTCCTTGCCGGAGGAGAAGCCCCAGACCCATCAGCTGTCACATTCCCCTCTTCCCTTCCTTGAGAATCCCTGGGTCCACTTCCCCAATCTTTAGATTTGCGTATTCTGGACACTTCATATAAGTGTAATTGTATGGTTGTGCCCTTTCGTGTCTGGCTGCTTTCTCTCTATCGTAATGTGTTCAAGGTTCATCCCTGTTGTGGGGCTTCGCTGCAGTGCAGTAAAGAATTTGCCTGCAATGCAGACCTTCCCTGAGTTGGGGAGATCCCCTGGAGAAGGAAGTAGCAACCCACTCCTGTATTCTTGCCTGGAGAATCCCATGGACAGAGGAGCCTGGCGGACTACAGTCCATGGGGTCACAACTCTGACACAACTGAGTGACTAACACTACTACATTCCCTGTTGTAGCATAGATTGATATTTCATTACTTTTTATGATGTCTCATTGCAAGAATATACTGCACTTTATTTGTCCATTCATGCATCATAGACATGTGAGTCATTTCCACTTCTTGGCTATTACGAATAATGCCACTGTGAACATTCAGGTACATTGTGGACATATGTTTTCATATCTCTTGGGCAGACCTAGGAGTAAATTTGCTGGGTCATATGATAACTCTGTATTTAACATGTTGAAGAGCTAGAATGCATGGCATTTTGTGCCTATGTTATGAAACTTGTTAGGAAGCAGCTAACAGTCAGATATCATCAGGCCTGCATCTTCCACTGGCTTTTAAGTTTCTTGAGACAAGGGTTGTTGCTGTTCATCCTTGAACCCCACTCCTCCCAGTCCAGTACCTACCACAGGACCCAGTAGGTTCTCAGAAAGTTTTTGAGATTGAAGCTGACCAGTGAAATCCCCAGCACCCCTGAGACGCACACACTCTCTCTCTTCCCTGTAACAAGTGACAGCTTGTCAGGAATGGAAGCAGCTCCCTATCGTCCATCAAGCTTTCCAGCTGGTTACTGACCCTCCTTATATCTGCTGGGGGCCTCACCGGGGTCTTGGGCTTCCTCCAGGCTGCTTGAGCCGCATAGGAGCAGTGGGGACCCACTCTGGCTTACACAGGTGCTTTGAAAGAAAGATTATTTTAAGCACTACTGAGGCGCAAGCAGAGGCCGGGCTGGTAGAACCTTGCCATTCAGGGGCCCACGCCTGTCTGACATGACTCATGCATCTACTTTATGAGGATTTGGACAAGGAGGCCCTCCAGTGCCTGCCCAGGCTTTGACTTGGAAGCTTGTGCCCGGGGTTTAAGAAAGCTTATTTTAAGACTTTCTCAGAAGGTCAGAGCAGCGTCTTTATAATTCATCCTGCTACCTTTTGTCCAGAGCCAGCTCTTCCTAATAACATCTATTTCAGGTTGGATTTAAGAGACAGAGCCAACCTCTGCTGAACGGGCCACCTTTGATGTTGCAGTGCCTACCGAGGAGGGGAGGGACACCGAGGAGGGGAGGGACGGATGGAACCAAAGTTGTAATTGCCCAAATTTACAATAGCTTCTCAGCAGAAGCCAGCACAAAAGAAATGTTAATGCAATAGACTGTAAATGGAAGGAAGCTGAGGGCATTTATGGTGGGCGCAACCTGCACCAGGTCTCTGGGACCTCCTTCCTTCCCGCAGGAGAGATTTCAACAGTCAGAGGAGAACTGGGCCCTTGGAAAGCCAGTGGCTGCTCTGCACCCTCCCTCCCTTATCACTCTCACTGCCCAGACAGATTCCTGCAAAGACCCGGGGAACCTGATTAAACAGTTGAGGAGGGGGGAAAGTAATCAGTCACTGAGGGCTCAAACCTGAAATCCTGGCCGTGCCAAGAGCCCACGTCACTGGCAAGCATGTGTGTTCCAGCTGCAGCTGAAGCGTGTTTCTCTTTTCCTCCTCTGAGTTGGGGATCTCTGCAGATACAACAGATGGCCGGAGTGTTGGCGTATCTCAGCCAGGAAGTGAGAGGGCGGCATGTGGGTCGCCAGCCAGGCGCGTCCCCACCCGTCAGGGCCACTGCAGTAAAGGGCTGCTGTCCACCTTTGGGCTCCTGCGGCTCTCGCTCCACTCAGGCTCACGCGTGCCTTTCCCTGGGTTGTAACGTGTGGCGTGTGCACCATTTCCTTGTCCAGATTGCTGGCCCGTTTGGTTTTTTTAATTAGCTGAGGAGTACCAACTAAATGGAAAATTGCTTTCTGAGATCCCAGTGCTCCGGTTCCATGCTGTGAAGGGCTCCCTGTAATTAAACACATTTTAAGAGTTGTTCTCCTGTGTATGTACTGGGAAAGGACATCAGTGTGCCTTTCCCACTAGCTGGAGAGGTCTGGTTCAGGCCGGAGACTTAAATATTAATACTAGGTATAGTTAAAAGGAAACTTGTATATCAATTAATTAAGTATGGGGGATTTTTTTTCCCCCCTGCTTTGATAGTTGGGGAAAGAACTCCTTGGTGGGAAAGTCTTTTTATGCCTTTCAGGGCTAAGAAAATGGTTAAGTACCAGGAGGAAATTGGACAGAAGTCAGGAGATCAGGAGCACAGATGTCAGCAAATTCTCGAAGCACTTTGTCCCAGCTTCCTGGTCCCCAGAGTGAGAACGGAGCGCCTTGGGGGTGCCATGGTCCCCTCACAGATCCAGAATTCACCCCAGAATTCTCCCTTTCAAAATAACCTGTCCATGTTTAGAAGTTCCTGCTACAGTTTCAAATGCTATACAAGCAGCTGGTTAGAGCTCAGACACAGAGCGAGACATGTCATATGGGGGATTAGTTCATCAGTAATTAACAAAGGATGAAGGAAACCTTTATGAAGTTGTATTTTTGCTTAGAGGCTCCAAATATACATTTAGAGTATCGGTCCCCAAGTCAGCATAGCCATTAGAGAAAGTCTGACATTCTGTGTAGAATGGCAGGCTCTCCTCTGAAAAATCTTTTTCTGAAAAAGAATTTGCATTTTTTTTCTAAGAAACACATAAAGCAAGTTATGGGGCATATTGAAGTCTGGCACCAGAATCATGTAACACTGATCATTCATTAGGGAAAAAAAGTATTGGAATCAAAATCTACTTCTTGTTGTTGTTTAGTCACTAAGTTGTATCCGACTCTTTTGCAATCCCGTGGACTGTAGCCTGCCAGGCTCCTCTGTCCATGGGATTTCCCAGGCAAGAACACTGGAGTAGGTTGCCATTTCCTTCACCAGGGGATCTTCCTGACCCAAGGATGGAACCCACGTCTCTTGTGTTTGCTGCATTGGCAGGCAGATGCTTTACCACTGAGCCCTTAGGGCTTCCCTAAAATCCACGGCGCAAGTCCTAATGTGCATAAAAGACACACAGCACACGGTAAAAATCAGTTTGATCACTTCCTGGGAGGCCTAGACTTGGGAAAGAAGGAAAAAGAAAAGAATGAAAACAAAGACCCAAAAAGAACAAAATACCTGTAGACAAAGGGCTGTACATGCTCAACCCTCTTATTTTTTCACAAACATGCACACCGAGATCTCATGACCTACGTCTTCCTCTGACACTGTGTTGGTTCTGCTTTGCAGCAGAGCTCGTATTTTTCCTGTGTGTCTGCTGCCGGTACTTTCCCAAAGCATAAGCCATTGTACTCTATTGTCCAGACCCATTTGGCCAAGCTCTTGTAGCTAGTTTCTTATTTTTGAGTCTTGGCTGCCGTTTAGGGTGTGTGACAATAGAAAACACCTGGGATGTGGCTTTCGCAAATCCTTGAATTAGAGTTTCGGCACTCTGGTTTCCTCATCTGTCAAATGAGGACAGTCAGAGTCTTGAAAGACTGGTTAAAAGAGGTGTGTGGGGACTTCCCTGGTGGTCCAGTGGCTAAGACTCAGCACTCCCAATTCAGGGGGCCCAGGTTTGATCCCTGGTCAAGGAACTAGATCCCACATGCCACAACTAAGAGTTCACATGCCACAAGTAAAGATCTTGCATGCTGCAGCTAAGACCCAGCATAGCCAAAGAAATAAAGAAAAATAAATATTTTTTTTTTAAAAAGGAAAGAGGTGTGTGGACCATGCGGTGGTTTGCAACAACAGCCAAATAAATGAATAAAAATATCTTTTTTTTAAAAAGAGATTTGTGGACAGTGGGGTGATTGGCAACAACCTTCCCATTACATTTCACCTGCAAATGTCACAAGCTTGTGATTTACTAGTGAGAGGAACATCAGCCCTCTTTTGTGCTGATGTTTTTGCCTTTGCTTTAACCCACAGACTTTCAAATCTCAGGGTGAGCAGGGCACTGGGTCAGCAGGTACATTAGGAAAAATGCTTTGATTTAATGTATAATAGGAAAGAGATGAATTAAGGGTGTTAATGTAGTCTAATCTAAATCCCGTGAAGCTTCACAGGACATGCAAAAGACCAGACTGTACACCACATATATGTTCACATGCTTCTGAACGTTATGAAGACAGTTTGCCTGGCTGTAGTTTTTAAATTGTTGGTATCAGATGGGCTTGGGATTGTCAGGCCCTGATGGAGTTTCCAGGAAAGGGATTAGTGTCATTTCTGGGCCCCCACTAGAATTCCGTTCAAGCTATAACCAGTCCCGTGAAGTCGTAGGTTAAATGATTTGGGAATAAAATGTCATTTGACGTGACAGAAGTGAACCCTCGGTGGCCCACGCTGCCCCTGGGACTCGCTGTCACTTACGGTTCTTGTGTTAAGTAATTTTATTAACTGAGGCAAAGGGGGGCATGAGGTGACAGGGAAATATTTTTTGCTAACATTTTAATCCTAATCACAAAATTTATTGTGTGTGGTTTTATATGCACTTGTAGCTACAGAGGCCTGGAAGACAATGAAAGTAAGAATTGGAATGCATTGTTTTTCTTCCCAGGTGTTATTTAAAGCATTATATGAGTTGTCAAAAAGATTAATTGTTGTTGCTTGCAGCTAAACAGATGATAAATTTTAAAATTATATTATTACTGTGTGTCAGCATAAAAGCTCTGTGTCCCAAGTGTGTCACCTTTTCTGTTGCTGTTGACAAGGTTCACGTTTTATAGCACGCCGCCAGAAGGTGTTGACGTATATTCAGATCACTGATTAAATGTTTTTAAAACGTGCCACTCACAAACTAACCCTGATGTTCTATGAAAGAGTCATTTTAAGGAGTAAGATTTTTTTTTTCCCCTGCATCATTGACACAGAAGAGATTTTAAGCATTGCCATTAAAAGGAAAAAACCCAACCCTCATGTGATTACATTATCCAATTTTAAATTTCAGCACCGAAGAGAAAGCATATTCTCCTCGCTTCTCTTCTCCACAGGAAAGGCAGGAGCGTGGTGTAAAAATACTGCAAGGAAGGTGCTAAATGGTTACTTGTAAACACCCCTTGTTGGGCACAGGACCTACCGTGTAGGAGTGACAGTCCTGCCATCCATCGTATTGGTGTCGTAAACTCTGGAGTCGTGACTCCTTCCCTGTTCAATGCTCTGACAGCCCCCGTCTACAAGGAATCACAACAGACAACTTTTACACAGCAGCTGACGGTGCAGAAGGCTTTGTGTTCCTTTTCACACTGTGATGCTTGAAGACATGGCTGGTCCTGGCTTTTGGCATTTTATGGGTGGCCTTTCGAGCAAGGTTTCCACGAACCCAGGTGTTATTAGCCACGGTAACACACTTTGTGCCTCAAGAATCAACACTGTAATACTCTTCTCAGGGTGAAGGTATCTGTGGGATCCTGTTATATACTCTCTTGTCTCTGAGCACAGCACGAAGGAACTTGAAAACAAGTGATTTACTGTTCGTTACGGGAAAGTTGGATTTTTTTTTCCCCACCCTGATTGTCAAGATTCCTTTGTTGATGTCAGTTTCAGAGTGTGTATTTTCGCTTCTGAGTGCAGAGGACGTTGATACTGCTTCCGTGATGCTGCGGAGGATGATGTAAGACAGCCATAAGCCCGTGTCTGTTGTCACTTCAGCTCAGCGTGGTGCAAGCTTAGAGGTGTTTCAGTGACAGCCGTGGGTGCCCTTGGTGGGGGGAGGTGGGGTGCGGAAACCAGATCTCCAAATGATCTCTGTGACCATAAGTAGCTAGAGGTCGTGAATACTCATGGCAGCAATAATGATAGCAGCCTTTTATGGAGCACTTGGTGCACATGGGGAATCCTCACCAGTTCACGTAGAATGTCTCATTTAATTCCAGCAACGTAACAGCAGCTGTGTAAGATTATCCCCATTTTATCAAAGGAGTGAAGCAGGACTCAGTCATACCCCTGGTAAATGGCAGCCAACACTTGGAGCCAGGTCTGTTAGATTTTAAAACCACTTTCACATTCATTCAGCAACTACCTATTGGTTATCTGTTATGTGTTAGGCAGCGTTTTCATCACATCTGTCTTTTAAATTTGCTTTTTAAACTTAATTTACTCATTTGGAGCTTTAAAAAAATTGGCATTTAGAAACCTCACCACACACTGCACCTGGCACACATCTGTCTACATTACCTGTAAGAAAAATACAATGAAGGGATTAAACATGGAATTCCATATGATCCAGCAATTCCTCTTATGGGTATATCACCAAATAGCCCCAAAAGAATCGAAAGCAGGGACTTGAACAGATATTTGCACACCCAGGTAATAGCAGCATTATTCACAATAGTCAAAAGGTGGGAGCAACCCAAGTGTCCATTGAGGAATGAATGGATAAACAAAATGAGGTGTACCTGTACAACAGAGTATTATTTAGCCTTAAAAAGGAAGGAAATACTGACCAAGGCTACAACACGGATGAACCTTGAAAACATTATGCTAAGTGAAACAAGCCAGATAGAAAAGGACAAAAACTGTATGATGCTACTTACCTGAGATACAAACGAAGTGAAACTCATGGAGACAGAACACAGAGTAATGGTTACCAGGGACTGGAGGAGGCGGAGAATGGGGAAGCACTGTTTAACAGGTCCAGAGTTTCAGTTTGGAATGATGGTAAAAGTTCTGAAGGTGAATGGTGGTAATGTTCGCATAACAATGAGAATGTTCTTAATGCCACGAACCAAACAATTAGAGATGATTAAAATGGTAAATTGTATGTTATGTATGTGAATGAAAGTGAAAGTCACTCAGTAGTGTCCAACTCTTTGCAGTCGCATGGATCATAGCCCACCAGCCTCCTCTGTCCATGGGATTCTCCAGACAAGAATACTGGAGTGGGTTGTCATTTCCTTCCCCAGGGGATCCTCCTGATCCAGGGATCAAATCCCGGTTTCCTGCATTGCAGGTAGATTCTTTACCATCTGAGCCACGAGGGAAGCCCATGTTAAGTGTATTTAACCACAATTAAAAGAACACACACACAACGAAGACAATGGAAAATATGCAATGTGCTCCTGGGCCAAATATGCCCAGAAAATATGAAACCATCTCAGAGCTTTGTCTACACTCTCCAGGTCTCTTGCCACGTCTCATTCTGGGAGGTCCCTCATGGAATGGCTCCAGTTATTATGAGGCTCTCATGGGTGACACACTGGGGCTGCAGATAGTGGATGGATTTTGGTTTCTTAGTAGTTTTGGATGTCTATGTTCTGTACTTCTGAGACAAAAACTTATCAATAGAGTATCATTGTGTGAAAGGTGATTTGGAGTAATTGCACCTTTCTTGGGTATTTGGCATTAAAAACCGTTGGGAAAGGGATAGTCATATACAGTCAAGTTCAAATCTGTTTTGCTGTTATATTAAATAATATGTCATTAAATTGACCACAGATTTATTTTTGCCTCTAGCATGGGGGCAGATCTCCATTCCTTCAGCTAAATGCCAGAGGGGAGGGTGGCTACATTTAGAGGCAGACTCTTGGAAAAATGCATATTTTGCAATTCAGTTTTAAACCCAGGCATCACACTTAGCCCCCAAGACAGGATGAGAAGCTCAGGGGACCTGGGGTACTTTCATAGGCTGATTTACATCTTTGTTCTTAGTGAGTTAAGTGGTTGGCGGAGCCAGGCATAAATTATACTATTTAAAGTATTTCCTTTCAACTTTTTTCTTCCAAGCACATGCAGTTGAACTTGAGTACTTAAGTGCAAGCCTGAGTTGACTTTTTTAGAGAGAGATTTGGCCTTGATTTTTGGATTAATGATTTTGAGAGATCGTTTACAATGGTATGATCTATGATAAACAGATTTAGAAGTTTGAAACACTAGTTACTAAAAAAAAAAGTTCTCTTTGTAATGGCAGTTAATCTTGTTGCTGTTGAAATGATGGTTGACCTTGAATTAGGGGGTTGATAGAGCTACATGATGTATGTACTTGCCCAAGCTGTATTTTTACCAGGCTAGCTCCTCAAAACTCATCGTTTCCCTTATGTTCAAAAATCATTTCAGAATTGTTTCTTTAGAATTGAGCACACAGAAATCATTAACATTTGTGTCTGCCACCATCATACAGGTTCTGTCAGACTCCTCAGCCTGTGTATTTCCCGGCACGTGCCATGTAGCACGTAGATGTACTATGTGGACCTAAGGATTCTACTGGAAAAGTGAGTGCTTTGGGTGACGGCAGGACTTCATCAGGCAATGGCAAAGTTTCATCAGTACTTCATTGATGGCAATACCTCACTGTTTAGAATCCTCAGCTACCCACCAATTTGTTCATCCCCCATTCATGTACTTCATTCATTCTTTTGGGCATATATTTCTTGATTCCATCACAAAGATTTCCAAAAGAGTGAAACACCGTCTTATTAGATACAGAGTAAAGGATAATGCTTAGCATGGTGGATCCATTGGACCAGGTTCTGAAATCTTAACTTTGTTATTTTCCAGCTGTGATTGGAGCTTCGGTAAATTACTTAATTTCTCTGTTCCCAATCTTCCTTATTTATAAAATGGGAATAATAATTTAAGAGGATTACATGAAATGTGCATTGTGCAGTGCCTGGCACCCAGTAAGAACCCAAAAAATACCAGCTGCTGTTACGAGCTGAATTGTGTTCCTCTCCAAAATGCATATATTGAGGTCACAGGACTCAGAATGTGACTTTATTTGAAAGTATGGTTGTTGTAGATGAAATAAGTTAAGATGGTTAACTAATCTTAATTTAAGGTTATGGGGGACCCTAATCCAACATGACTGGTGTCCTTAAATAAAAGGGAAATTTGGACACAAAAAATAGCCGAGCATAGTGGGAAGACTGTGTGAAGAGAGACGGGCAGAAGATGGCCATCTACATTCCAAGGAAAGAGGCTGGAACAGGTCCCTCCCTCCTTGATTGCGGACTTCTGGTCTCCAGAAATGTGTAAGCCACTTAGTTTGTAGAACTTTGTTATCACAGCCCTAGGCTTCCCAGGTGGCACTAGTAATAAAGAACCTGCCTGCCAATGCAGGCGATATAAGAGACGTGGGTTCGATCCCTGGGTCGGGAAGATCCCCAGGAGGGGGCATGGCAACCCACTCCAGTATTCTTGCCTGGAGAATCCCGTGGACAGAGGAGCCTCGTGGCCTATAGTCCATGGGTCGCAGAGAGTAGACACAACTGAGGCAACCTGGCTCATAGCGCACAGCACAGCTAGCAAATACAGTGGATGTTGTCATCCTCTGCCCACTGTATTTCTCTCTGATCTGAGAACCAGCCTCTATTTCCTGGCCAGTGGGGAATCCATTTGCTTCCTTTCAGCTTGTATTTTTTTCCTTTTCTGTCTCATGCAAGAGCATGCAAAAAAAAAAAAAAAAAATTCCTAGCAAGAACAGGTGTTCAAGAAAATTTCCATGCATGCCCTTCACTCCAGTGTCTGTTCCGAAAATTCTGTAGTTGAAAAGTTTATTTTCTCTCTTCCCACATTTCTTCTCAACTTCTCAGCTTGATTGTTCTCTTTTTGGAAAGATCACAACCTCTTATAAATTGTTAACTCCTAGAAATTGCCCCAATTCCAAACTCTTAACGAGAGGTAGGAGTTTATCAGTAGGCTTTTATGTGTATGTTCTTTCAATAAAAAGGAAATGCAGATGAGCATCTGTATGAAATGAAGATGAAAGATCTAGTTGGAGGAGAGAGCCTTCTTACTGCATTTCTGTAACCGACTTCATTCTTAACTATCTCTAAATTGGTGGCTTGGGTTTTTCTTTGTGTGTCTGTTTTTAAGAACCTTGAGATTGGACGGTGTTTCTCCTTTTCCCCTCCCGAGGCCCAGAGCAATGTGGCGGGTTGCATTCTGGACTGGGCAATACTAACATTTGTTCTTTCCGAGGACCGTCTGCTGCTTTTCTCTGCCCCGGTGGAGCTGGGGGAATAATAAAGCTGTTATCATTTACACTGCACCACATTTTTGTCAGTGGTCTCTGTCATTGAGACTTACGAAGTCAACACAGGGCTTGAGGGAATTTGTGACTGTTTACCCAGGCGGGAGAGAGAGGTAAAGGAGGGGGTTATCTTCCCAGGCTTGTTGCTTTTCTAAACTCTGCCGGTTTCCCTGGACCCTTTCATTGCCCTTTTCCTACGCTGTTCTTTCATGTACTGTTAAGTGACCTCGGAACTCACTGATTCTTTTTTCAGGCATATCTAACCTGCTGTTTTACTTATTCACTTTGTGACTATATTTTTTCCCTTTCAAAAATGCTAAATTTGATTCTTTTGAATTAATTTTTATTTCCAGTACTGTCCCAATCTTTCAATGGTTACTATTCCTTCCTGTGTCACTTTTAATAACTTCAGATATAGATTTCATATTCCTACTGAGGTTTTTCACTCATTTCTAGTTCAGTCCAGTTCAGTCTCTCAGTCGTGTCCGACTCTTTGCGACCCCATGGACTTCAGCACGCCAGGCTTCCCTGTCCATCACCAACTCCCGGAGCCTACTCAAACTCATGTCCATCTCGTCGGTGATGCCATCCAACCGTCTCATCCTCTGTTGTCCCCTTCTCCTCCCCTCTTCAATCTTTTCCAGCATCGGGGTCTTTCCAATGAGTCAGTTCTTCACATCAGGTAGCCAAAGTATTGGAGTTTCAGCTTCGGCATCAGTCCTTCCAACAAATATTCAGGACTGATTTCCTCTAGGATAGACTGGTTGGATCTCCTTGCAGTCCAAGGGACTCTCACCAGATACCTATTCACCCTTCAGTTCAGTTCAGTTCAGTTCAGTCGCTCAGTCGTGTCCGACTCTGCAACCCCATGTATCGTAGCACACCAGGCCTCCCTGTCCATCGCTAACTCCCGGAGTTCACTCAGACCCACGTCCATCGAGTCGGTGATGCCATCCAGCCATCTCATCCTCTGTC
Organism: Oryx dammah; assembly: GCF_014754425.2. Classification (NCBI taxonomy): domain Eukaryota; kingdom Metazoa; phylum Chordata; class Mammalia; order Artiodactyla; family Bovidae; genus Oryx; species Oryx dammah. The sequence goes on from NW_024070208.1 coordinate 74,785,576, forward strand.
GTCCCCTTCTCCTTCTGCCCCCAATCCCTCCCAGCATCAGAGTCTTTTCCAATGAGTCAACTCTTTGCATGAGGTGGCCAAAGTCCTGGTGTGCTTAGTAAATCTCCCTCCTTGGTTTATTTTCTTCCATGGTTGGGATTCTGTTGTGAGCTCATCTTCAGAAGGGGTTGTTTTCACCTCTGGAGGTTCATGTACCCCGGACTGTGGATACATTCTTGCAGCACTGCTTTGCGTTTCTTTTCTGCAGACTAAAGCTCAGTTTTTTTAGAGTCTTTTTTTTTTTTTTTAGAGTCTTAAACTCAAGTTTTTAATTTTAATTTCTCTGTCTGTGACTTCAAACCCATCCAAGTGGTATAAACTTCATTCCTGTACTTGCTGTTAACACAGGCTTGTGGTTTTGATGACTCATATAAAAAGCGTTATTTATTTTCATACAGCCCAAGCCAGATCTCCGACCATCTTGCTATTTCTTTGTGGACATTGTTCTTCTCAGTTCAGTTGCTCAGTTGTGTCTGACTCTTTGCGATCTCATGGTCTGCAGCATCTCAGGCTTCTCTGTCCTTCACCATCTCCCAGAGTGTGCTCAAACTCATGTCCAACGAATTGGTGATGCCATCCAACCATCTCATCCTCTGTTGTCACCCTCTCCTCCCTCCTTCAATCTTTCCCAGCAACAGGGTCTTTTCCAATGAGCCAGTTCTTTGCATCAGGTGGCCAAAGTATTGGAGTTTCAGCTTCAGCATCAGTCCTTCCAATAAATTTCAGCACTGATTTCCTTTAGGATTGTCTACTTGGATCATCTTGCTGTCCAAGGGACTCTCAAGCGTCTTCTCCAACATCATAGTTCAAAAGCATCAATTCTTGGCACTCAGCTTTCTTTGTGGTCCAACTGTCACATCCATACATGACTACTGGAAAAACCATAGCTTTGACTATACAGACTTTTGTTGGCAAAGTAATATCTCTGCTTTTTAATATGCTGTCTAGGTTCTAGTTCCCTGTTTGTGGATTAGATTGCTTTTAAAGGGGTCCAGTTTGTCCAGTTCCCTCACCTTGCACAAGCCCAAGTTGGTGTCTTCTGTCCCACAAGGGTGTTGACACTCCAGCCCCTAGTCTTTGTTTCAGGGCTGATGCCCCTCTGTAGACACGGCATCAACTCCAGGAACTCCGGCTCTGAAACTCTTGCTTTATTTCAGCACTTGAAGATTTCCTTTCTGTTTCAAGCTGAGATATGTATTAAACCTTTGCTTTATTTTATGTATATATTTATTCTTGGCTGTGCCTCTTAGCTTGTGGGATCTTAATTCTTCAACCGGGAATTGAAACGAGGCCACAGCAGTAAAAGCACCGAGTCCTAACCAATGGACCGCCAAGGCGTTCCCTTTAACTTTTGCTTTAGATTCTGCAATATTTCTGTGCGTTCTAAGCAGGAGCAGGGTCTGCATTCACTCAGCTTGCTGTAAACCTTATTCGTCTCTGTATCGCCCAGCTCAGAGGAATAACTGGCCTGTACCAGGTGCTGGATGACTGACTGATTAACTGAATAAATTTATTTTTCATGCTCAGAAGCAGATGGAAGCAACATTCTAGAGAGCAATGTTGCTTGTCTCTCCAGGGGCCCCTGAGCAAGCAGAACTTATTTTTCTATGAGGACATAAGTGAAGAGAGGTCGCAGTAAACAAAACGAAGAGAGAACAGGACTTCTTACGTGCTTTTTCTTAAGTCTTGGGGCAGTGGGAACAGTTAAGTGGCTCGTCTGCTCGACATCTGAAAGGACTGCAAGTGGATGGACAGGCAGTTCCCAACCTGCTTGCTGACTCCACACAGTACCCTTACCAAGAGGAAGGGTTAAAGACTCACAGGGCTCAGGACACTAGGCTTGTTTATTTCCCGGTCTCTCCCCTTTGTAAGAAAAGTGTGCCTTTGATGAGATATAGCCGCGGGCTCTTGTTTTACATTTTACGTCAACCACTTTTGTTAGAAGCTGGTTATTGATGTGCCCCCTTTTAATTCACACTTCTTTGCTAATCAATTACTAGGTTTGTCCATTAATCAGGCATCCTGACAGGGTCAATAACTGCTTTTGGGGTTTCATGAGGGGCTGCACGTTATCAAGCAAGGAGTAACACTCAGGAGCTCACTTAAAAACAGTGTGACTTCCCAGGCTGGTGGACTTCTGGAGCAATAAGCATCGTGTGAGGATTTCATATGGTGTTTTTTTTTTTTACTTGATAATATATTTGGTTGATAGGATTTTTTCACTGAACACTTTATGAGGAGGGCTCATCATGAGTGAAGTGTGGACAGGCATGCCTCTGTTTCTTAAGAAAAACAGAAACATCCCAAAGTAATTATTCCCATCCCATTACAAATGACAGCATTTACCTAAAAGTAGCATTTGATTGTGAGCTTCACCCATATTAGGCATTTGCAAACAATATCTTCTTGGTAGTGGGGTTTGAGAACAAACAAACTTAATGCCAAAATATCTGGAGCTGCTACTGGATGAAAACCAATGCAAAATTTAGAGCAAATGTCTCTATAACGTGAGTCAAGGAGAGAGTATTTTACAAACAAAAGCTGAGTTTATATACCAATTCCTGAAGCCCATCTTTTACATAGAGTATTTTAAACCTCTGTGCACACATACATGCATAGATACACATTTTCAGTACCCCTCAGCCTTTATCATCGGTTTCAACATATTCAGATGTTGTAAAGCATCGTAGAAGTGAACACTCTTCATTTTAGCAAGGGTGGGAAGCAGAGGTGGCGGCGTTTAATTGGAGAGTTACAGTTTGGGCAGTTGAGTGTACCGTACATAATGATGGTAACAGGTTTCAGTGATCTTTTCTATGACAGATGTACCAACATTTAATTGTTTTTCATCAAGGGTGGAGAGAAGAGACACTTCTGTAGATTTTTCAATTCTCCCGCGTGTCACTTCGCTGTCCTCGCCATTGTCCGAGCTCCTTTCTCTCATCCTTTTCGCTGCAATGAGTTGTGTCATTCCCTCATGATCAGCACTTTTGTTGTCTTTGTTTTTTGCTGTACCTCAGAAGTCCATCTTTTCTTTCATCTCCTTCCCATTCATGCATGAGGGAACAGTTGTGCCCTGTTGTGGGGATGTTCCGCTGGGTTTCAAACAGTAGGGTTTCTTTTTATTCTCTTCTAAGTAGTACAATGGGGCTGAATGTCTGTTGCAGAATGCACACACTAATATGCCAGGTTATTTGGTTTCTAAGAAGTCAATAAAAATACTACATTTAGGCTCGGTCCTTGGCTGGCTTTTTTGCTGTTTGCCTTTCAAGCCTTCGGTTGTAAATCTGTTTGTTTGTTTCTGATCTTAAAATATAATCTTCCATATTAAAGCGAAGCACGGAGTCAACAAACACGCAGAAAAATGTTGCTGGTGGTGGACTATTTTCACACCAGCAGATTTGGCAGTCTGAGCCCTCTCTTGATGAGAGCCTCCGAACAGCCGCCAGGGCTAATTAATGGCAGCTCCAACTCGGAGGAGATGAAAAAAGAGTGGATCCCAAGTTGGTCTTGGCAAAACTTTCTGGTGTAAGAAACTAGTGCATCTCTGCATCTAGAGGTGTACAGCTCTGGCTCCTTTCCTCCAGATCCTCTTACTTGATTCTTATTTTAGGAGGGGGAGATGAGTGTGAGCATAAGTGTACCTAGTTATAAACACAGACCTAAAGGCCATCCCAGCAGTAAAAGGCTAAAAGACACAAAAAGCAGAGATGTCTTAAGACACTTTGTTCTCATATTCAGGAACAATCTTCAAAATCCTCCTTAATGAGGTCATAAAAGAAAAAAATGGAACAAGTGTTCCTTGTGTGTCTCACTAGGGCCTGCCATCAGGGTCACTTGCCACCAGTATCCTATTTAAAAAGGGATTGGGGTAGTTCAATCAAGCATTGCATTAAGAGAGAGACTTTGATTAATTCCTTTTCTTTCGTGCCACAGATAATTTCAGTAAATTTGTGATACTTTCTGCTTAGCCATTGCGGAGGCTTAAAGTTCTTGATGCGTCATGCTGAGTATTAGCATTTATCGGGCCTACTTGGCTATGGTGAAGAGAAGGGACTGCTGCAGACAGCTCGCTAATCTTTGTCGAGCAGGGCCAGTCTTTCACCATGACCAGTATCTGAGATCTTGGCTCGGCGAAGAGCCCGCTCTCAGGTTGGTGGCAGAAAGAAATCTTGGCATAAGAGAAGGAGAGAAATAACAGTAAGTACAATGGTGCTTTACCATGGTGAACTCTTAGAGGCACTGGATCTGCCTCTGACTCAGAAACTCACATCCTGGGGAAGTTGCAGGCATGACTCTCAAAGGAAACAAAAGCAAGAAAAGAGTCAAGTAAGGGCGACCAGTGCTTGCTTTCCCCGAGGCTGCTCTGGGAGAGTTGAAGCTTTGCCCTGGGCTGGCTGGTCAGGATCAGGTAGGAAACTGGATTCTTTTGTCATCCGCTCTCTTTTATTTACCAGCTTTGTTTGCAAGAGGCCATCAGAGCTGCAAGGGGACCTTTGAGTACTGTACTGTAGAAACCCAGGGGCGGGTAGTCACTCTTTTGACTGTTGTAACCCAGAAACAGGTTAGGATGTATTTAAAGCACTTAGTTAGAAACGTAATCAGGTATTTACTGTGTTTTATGAGCTGATTTTGGAAAGGTATACAATTTTCTTTATTGCAGATGCAAAGTCTGTTAGGAGTGCATGCATTTAAAGCGCCATTGAAACGTTAGAATTTGGGTTCTGATGGACCGGAACGGCTCCCAGGGGAGCATCGTTGTGATGGTTTAAATCCGCTCTTCTTTGTGGTTTACTCACTAGGTATACTGGGCCGTTCTTAGGGCTGCAGCTTCCTGTCCTGTTAATTCAGCCACTGCACATGCTCATGAAGGCAACAGGTTAACAGTCCTGACTTTAGGAGAGAGTCTGGGGTCTGGGGGGTACAACTGCTTGGTTTTTTGGTTTTCCATTTGAAAATGGGGTAGTTGGGCTTATTTTAATGAATTTATATGTGAGATATGCTTATGTAAAGAAGTTAAGGCAAGATTTCAGAACTAATTTTAGAGTATGTTTCATGATCATTGCAGCGATACTGCTAATGGTTAATAGCCAATCATAAAAGTTTTTAAAATTGTTGTCTGGGGTTTCTTTTATTTTGGCCACACCACGCGACCTGTGAGATCTTAGTTCCCAGTCAGGGTTCGAACCCATGCCCCCTGCATTGGAAGCGTGAAATCTTAACCACTGGACAACCGGGGAAGTCCAAAAATTGTTGTTTTGAAATGAATAAGATGTTAGCTCCTTCTCGTTTGTGGGTGGTTTTTTTTTTTTTGGTATTGTTCCCAGATTAAGAACCCAAAGACAAACCTGTTCATTCATCACATGTTTATTAAACTCCTGTTTTATGCTGGGCTCATAGAATTATATCAACATTATTATAATTATTAGTGTAATTGGTTTTTTATTTATATCTACAGTGATTATTATAAATACTGGAAACCCTTACCTGTCCTAGTTTTTCTTTGTCATAAGCCTACACTCCTTGTGAGGGTGGGTGTGTTCTTTCTGACGCCTGTCTGCGCTGTGTGCTGTGCATAGTCGCTCAGTCGTGTCTGACTCTTTGCGACCCCATGGACTGCAGCCTGCCAGGCTCCTCTGTCCACAGGGATTCTTTAGGCAAGAATACTGGTGTGGGTTGCCGTGCCCTCTTCCAGGGGATCTTCCCTACCCAGGGATTGAACCCAGGTCTCCTGCATTGCAGGTGGATTCTTTACTGTCTGAGCCACCAGCCTGTCTATGAATAGGTTACTGAAGCCTGACCATAGCTCTTAGAATGCTGACGTTGCTTGACTGATGGATTTCTCCAGATGTGAAATTCAAGCGAGCCATAGAGGCAGAATGGTGTCATGGAAAGAACACTTACTTTTCCTCCCCTGAAAGGCAGGAGCTCAGGGCTTGGTGCGTGAACCAAGTTCTCTGCATATGGTAAGGTGGCTAGCACGGGGCTTGTCCCATGTGGAATCGTCAGCAAATCTCACTCCTAATTAATTCCCCAAAAATAGGGGACACTGAGGTACCCACAGGGTCTCAAGCATCAGCATCCCATTCCCATCATGCACACTCAGGAGCCAGGAAATTACCTGCTCATTCCCTCTTGATGCCCCCACCAGATAGAGAACAGGGATGTAATACTGAGAACTTCATTCAGTGGAAAAGACCGCAAAGATTTTTCAGATCCAGGGAATACCCACCTCATTTGCTTATTTGAAGCATAATTGCAGATACAGTGTTTGAAATATTTCTGTACAGTAGAAATTTTCCAAAATCAGCATGGTGATTGCTGAGAAGAAAGAGGCCACAGCCTTAATTTCTCACCAAAACCAAGCCACATTTCTTCCAGGGCTATAGCTTCTTTTCAGATAAAGGTCTTATCAGAGGGCAGGCGGGGTGGAAGGTCACTGGTAAAATGGGAGGGTTGTGGTCATTTGGGCACCTTAAACCTTGTCTTCCGAAACCAAGTGGAAAAAAAGAGTCAACAGAAGTGCATTTCAGCCTCTGCCAAACCACTCTCGGGTCAGATCTGGGATCCAGAAAGTAGCACGAGTAGGCCACCGAGCAAGTAAATCGTTTCCTCTGAAACACAGGCTTGGTAGCAGATCGAGGCTTGAAAACCCCCCAGTTCTCTCTCCCACAGCTAACTGCACACAGTGTTTATGGAAGAAAATTGTCCTTTTACCTTATAATAGATCTCACAGAAAATGATACCTTTTGGTCTTTATTTACAGAGAATGTTAGAAGTAATATTACAGATCCCATTATACTGCTTTTACTGTGTTTGGTGAGTGTTTCTAATATGGGTCTTTCTTAATATGTATTAATTTAAAATAGCAGTTTTGGGGTGCTTTTTTTTTTAATATCCAAGACAGTTGTTGCTTCTGCTTTGTAATGCTGAAAACTTTCTGGATAAGTGTGTTCTGGAAGTTCTATGTTGTTGTTCAGTTGCTAAGTCTTGTCCCACTCTTTGAGACCCCATGGACTGGAGCACACCAGGCTTTCCTGTCCTTCACCATCTCCCAGAGTTTGTTCAAACTTGTGTCAGTGATGCCATCCAACCATCTCATCCTCTGTCGTCCCCTTCATCTCCTGCCCTCAGCATCTTCCCCAGCATCAGGGTCTTTTCCAATGAGTCAGCTCTTCACATCAGGTGGCCGAGGTAGTGGAGCTTCAGCTTCAGCATCCGTCCTTCCAGTGAATGTTCAGGGTTGATTTTCTTTAGGATTGACTGGTTTGATCTTTTTGCTGTCCAAGGGACTCTCAAGAGTCCTCCATAGTTCGAAAGTACCATAGTTTAAAAGCATCAATTCTTTGATGCTCAGCCTTCTTTATGGTCCGACTCTCACATCCATACATGACTACTGGAAAAACCATAGCTTTGACTAGACAGACCTTTGTTGGCAAAGTAATGAATCTTCTTTTTAATATGCTATCTAGTGAGGTTTGTCCGGAGAAGGCAATGGCACCCCAATCCAGTACTCTTGCCTGGAAAATCCCATGGACAGAGGAGCCTGGTGGGCTGCAGTCCATGGGGTCGCTAAGAGTCAGACATGACTGAGCGACTTCACTTTCACTTTTTCACTTTCCCGCATTGGAGAAGGAAATGGCAACCCACTCCAGTGTTCTTGCCTGGAGAATCCCAGGGACGGGGGAGCCTGGTGGGCTGTCATCTATGGGGTCGCACAGAGTCGAACACAACTGAAGCGACTTAGCAGCAGCAGTAGTGAGGTTTGTCATAGTTTTTCTTCCAAGGAGCAAGTGTCTTTTAATTTTGTGGCTGCAGTCACCATCCACGGTGATTTTGAAGTCCAAGAAAATAAAACCTGTTTCCACTTTATCTCCATCTATTTGCCATGAGGTGAGGGAACTGGAAGTTCTATGAGGCCTTGTTATTTTAGAGCTTGAGGAAGCATAGTGGTAAGGGCCATCCAGTTGTCTTCTTCCTGTAGATTAGGGTGAAGGACTGCATTAAAAGTTCTCTCTCATCATAAGTTCAGAACAAGTAGCACTGAGAAGGTTTCTGCTTGATTTCTCCTGTCTTTTAAATGTGTGAGCCCTAAGTGGGGGAGGGTGTTTCTGCATGCTGCAGTGTTCCTTACGCACTGTTGGTGACCAGCAGATGTACTCTGCTGTTTCTAAGGAAATCATGGATATATCTTATATACACACACATATATATGTATATCTTATATCATATATATATATATCATCTTATATCTTATATTTATATATCATGTATGATCTTAGCCAAAAAGGCCTCCACTTACAAGTCAGTTACTGAATCTTTCTTCCACGACCTTTCAGATTAGACTCCTTTGTCAGTCATCTGCTTTAGTATCATTTAGGCTTAAGGAAAAGACACCGGAAGTGGAGGTTGGTGGTGCTAGCCATCAGTGTCTCTCTGAGGCATAGTTCCATCTGGTAAGGTGTGTACTTTTGGACACCTTGGTCAGTTTGGGGCTGAATGTCTTCAGAGTTTTATGGGCTTTAGAAATGTATATAGATGGGAAGAGGGGCCAACAGGTATATCATCACTCCTTCCTTCCCCCAGAGAGGACCAGAGAAATTACAGATGACCTTTGGCCCGAAGGTGGGGAACTCAAGAGTTGTTGACAGATTCTTTTTCTTTCTCTGTCAATTAACAAAGTGAGATTTTTGACTGTGGATACAGTTTGCGTGCGTGCTAAGCTGCTTCAGTTGTGTCTGACTCTTTGCGACTCCATGGACTGTAGTCTGTCAGGCTCCTCTGTCCATGGGATTCTCTAGGCAAGAATACTGGAGTGGGTTGCCATGCCCTCCTCCAGAGGATCTTCCTGACCCAGGGATGGAGCCTGTGTCTCCAGTGGCTCCTGCTTTGCAGGTGGGCTCTTTCCCGCTGAGCCACTGGGGAAGCCTGGATACAGAATAGGAACAGAGGAAGAGGAGCACTGCACCCTGGGCCACTTTCAGCCCATTCTTGAATTTCAAGCGTGTGGCCGTCCTGACTGCACCCCCAGTCAGTGCTGTGTTACGCTCTTAGTGCTGTTCCCAGACCAGCCCCTGGCTGGAGACGGCAGGTGCTGTAAGGCCCATCTTTCCAAAGCTTGTCACCTTGGCCGTGGATCGCAGGGTGCACCTGCGGTTGCTCAGGAAACCAGCCTCTCAAGTGGGTGGCCGAGGCCTTTCATTCCTGTGTTAAATGGACTTCATTCAACATCTGAGTTTGCCTTTTATAATTTGCCTAGCAGATGTGGTAGAGATAGGTTTTCCTGGTGGCTCAGATGGTAAAGAATCTGACTGCAATGCAGGAGACCCCAGGTTTCATCCCCTGGAGAACGGAATGGCTACCCACTCCAGTATTCTTGCCTGGAGAATTCCATGGACAGAGGAGCCTGACGGATTACAGTCCATGAAATGATTACCACCGTAGCCTACAAGTGCAAGGACAGGGTGGCAGGCCCAGGGGCAGGCAGGAGGCACAGAAAATGGGCCTTAGCAGGGACAGCCCCATTACTGATCAGACTGGGCAGAAAGCATTTGGCCGCCTTACTGACCTCTTTGCTAATCAGAACCCGGGACGGCCATCTCAAGTACTGATGCTTGCCCTTCGTCTTTCTTTAGGCCTGGCTGAACTGGCCCAAGAGGAGGGCCGAGGTGGGTCCCTTCCAAGTGGAGACAGTGAGACTCAGGATCAGGGCTGCCTCTGAGAGTGGTGCACAAGGGCCCCAGAGGCCCTGGGGATCAGCATTCTAGCCCCAGATGCTTCTTCAGGACACCAAGGGGCAGACCCCATGGAGGGGAGGGCCGAGGAATCCATGGCTGGGAGGGAGTCCACCCAGCACCAGAGTGTGAGAGGGAGCCCGCCAGGGCCCAGAGAGGTTCACTGGAGGGCTTCAGGGAGGGGCGTCGAGGATTCTGTACCTTGTACTTTGTCAATATAGGCAGGTCACGCTCTGTAAAGAAACATGATTGTCGGTAGAAGTTAGAAGGATTGGCATGGTCAAAATAGGGCTAGCAAGCTTTCTTTATAAGCTGAAAGTGACTTTACTTAAATGAAAAAGCCTCACAGCAGAATAAATGACTCTCTAGCTTGCCTTTTTCAAATTAATTACTAAATTTCCTGGGCTTCGCTTGTGGCTCAGCTGGTAAAGAATCTGCAATGCAGGAGACCTGGGTTCAATCCCTGGGTTGGGAAGATTCCATGGAGAAGGGAAAGGCTACCCACTCCAGTGTTCTGGCCTGGAGAATTCTGTGGGCTGTACAGTCCATGGGGTCACAAAGAGCTGGACAGGACTGAGCGACTTTGACTTTCACTTAATTTGGCTGTTCAAGGTCTTAGTTGCGGCCCATGGGATCTTCAGTCTTAGTTGCTGCACGTGAGATCTAGCTGCCTGACCAGGGATCAAACCCTAGCCCCCTGCATTGGAGCTTGGAGTCTTAACCACTGGACCACCAGGGAAGTCCCTCTCTAGCTTGCTTTTAAAAAAGGAAGAATGCCTCAAAGCATCAAACCACTGATGAGTTCACCAAAAGAACAGAAATATTACAATTCTCAATGTGACGAGTGATGGAGAAGGCCGTGCACTTGTTTCAGAAGTGAGAAGAGATAGAGGCTGTGAGGTGGGAAGAGGTTGGAGGAGAGATATGTAATGGACGTGTCTAATGTACAGAGTGTAGGGAAACACAGATGGTGGTGATGCCGGGTGATGGGCATGGGGGAGCCTCGGATTCTCCTGATGTTCAGAAGGCCTGTGCTATCACTTCTGACTTCTTTGTTTTCTAGTTAAAAAGGAAACTCCACCCCAAACTCCACCCCAAAATGGCTTCACATTGCTTTAGCATTTCAGGAACCTCTACTTGATTGTTCAGTAGAATCTGTCACTCACTTGCTTCTCTGTTGGAGTCTAAGGGGTTGATGCATTTTCAAACACAGAAAGTGTATGTGTATTTGCATGACCAATATCAGAAGCTTTGCATTTTTGCAGTATATTCTGCTGGGGCTTTGTTTTTGCTGGGAGTATCTATTCCTTTTTTCCTTTGTTTTCCCTCTTTTCTGGATGCAATATATTATGTAAAGATGCCTACATCTTTCATACCAAATTGTTTTAAGGATTTCAACATTATAGGGCACTGTTTTAAAGAGGTCTTTTCTTTCTTCACTTTTCAGAGGGAAATCGGTTTCCTGTGTGTTTTGATCTATGTCCACAGGAGGATTATGATAATGAATCACTGTTTTATAATTTTGCTATTTTAAGTGAGTTTTAAATAAAACTTGTACCCCCCCGTTCCTTATCTCTGAGAACATAGCCATAAACTCAGTGCTATAAATATCTTGAGAGCTTAAAAATAGAGCTAAAATATAAAAACACAGTGTGTAGTCAAAGAGGCATTCATCACCTTCACCCACCACCCTTCAGTTTCTACAGGACTTTATACTTCACTCAAAGATATTTAAAAATACATTGACTTCTTTAGAAATTTCCTGACTCTGTCAGTCACTGTTTTCATTTGCATGATTAATGGACTACATTGGTTAGTAGGGAAGCAGTATAATTATACTTGCTCTTCTAATTTTTTAAATTCTTTACAAATAATTATTATCACTATTAAATGATTAAGGGGCAGATATTTATATAAAGCTAGTTTAAGATTTGGAGCTTTTACAAATTCATTTTTTACTCATTTATATGTTTAATTAGCATCTACTGTATTCAAGGTATGGGCTTCCCTGATACAGGAGACTCTGGTTTGATTCTTGGGTTGGGAAGCAAAACTTCCTAAAATCACAACTCCCTAAAATCGTGGTTCTTAAAGTTATTTCTTTGTCTCTCTTTCCCCCTCTCAGATATTACCTCCTGTTCTTCCTTATCATTGTGGCCAGTCATTTAGATTAAGTCTTTAAGACCTTGTAGTCCCAGTGATGTACTGTGCAGGAGGGATAGTTAAAGAGAAAATCTTTAAGAAATTTTAATTACTGGGGAGTTGGCTGTATCAGGCGAATCAACAGACTTACTGATGTAGACAAGGAGGGCTGCTCAAGCTGAATTGAACGGACCCTGTTGTAATTTGAACCCTTGAAGCCCTTTCCACTTTATTGTCAAAATTACTGCCTTAACTTCCTCCCTCTCCTCCTTCGCCTATTCCCCTGGCTTTTTATCTTGGGCACTACCAGTGTGCAACACAGTGGTGTTTAACTACTTCCTGAAAGCATGATTAATCATCAGGAGCCCTTATTGCCTCTGGATGGAGATATATGGGCGTTTAGCCTATCAACTAGAAGTTGGACTAATTTGGAAAATCTGGTTCCTCTCCTCAAAAGAAACAGCTTCATGTTCCTTTGGACACTCTTATAAATTAGCTGCGTGCATTTCCCTGTTTGTCCTGAACAACTGGAATCAGAATATCTGGTTTGATGCTAGAACTGGAATTTAGCTCTCAGTGGCGAGCAAGCTTTACCTAGGATGTCTGTCTCCTTGAAAGGCAGGGAAAGCTGTACCAGGTCAGTCTCCCCTCGAGTTCTGGGTGTGTTCCCCACTTTTCTTCTCCATGGTGGTTTCCTGAGTGGAGTATAACCCCAAATCTCTCACCTAATGTCCCATTATCTTAAAGGGAAGAAGATAATTATAATAGGAGTTTTTAATGGGCCCAACCTTTATCTTGTTCAGACCTAAACTGAATGAGGCAAAAAGTTAACAATATTGTTTTATTCTGTCTAAGTAAGCATGCAAATCTACGATCCTTAATCCTTTCAATGAAAAATAACCTCCTCTGTTTGTGGGGTTTCTGATTCGTGTCTTCTACCCTGCTCTGCATTTTTTTAGTCAAATACTCTTTGGACTTTTGTAAGCCAGGATCTTTCCTCCTCACGTCCTTCCCCCCTTCTCCCCTACCCCTACCCTGTGGTTGCACAAACAGCAGGGGACCCACAAAGGACTAAGTTTCTAGGGTTTATATTTAAAAGGAGGGTGAAATGCTGCATACACTTAGGAACACAAAACTGATCTGTTAAAACTTTACCAAAAAGGAGATTTATTGGTGTCAGGATAAGGGGGATAAGAGAAATTGAGTCTTTTTAATGCCACAAATACAGGAAAATATACACCAAACTGATCTATGATTTACACAAACTGACTTCTCTTTACTACAGCACAACCTAGTAGGTGTGGCCGTGACTTCAAAGCTCCAAGTTAACAAGTGACATTAAAAAATGAGACTCCATGGGAAGGGAGCCAGGGGCCCTGCAGGCTTTCTGCTTGTTGATGTCTCTGGATGATAATAACCAGGACTGGTTCCCTGGCCTGTGATTCAGAGCTGAGTACTCCTCTGTGCCTTGGGCCCCGTGTCTGCCAAATTCTGAGTTTCCAGGGTATATGGGGCTTTCCAGGTGGCGCTAGTGGTAAAGAACCCGCCTGCCAGTGCAGGAGACGTAAGAGACCGGGATTCGATCCCTGGGTCAGAAAGTTCCCCCGGAGGGGGGCGTGGCAACCCACTCCAGTATTCTTGCCTGGAGAATCCCATGGACAGAGGCTATAGTCCATAGGGTCACAAAGAATCGGACACGACTGAAGCGACTTAGCACACACACACCAGGGTATATGAGGTTGTCTATGGCTAAACTCTCAGAGAAATATTCTAAACCAGGGTCGTTGGGCCACATTCTGCCTGCTGTCTATTTTTGTTCAGCTTTCAAACTAAGAATGGCTTTTCCAGATGAATGACTTCAGAGGAGGGAACACTGCCTTTGAACTTCAGTTGACTGGATCTGCGCGTGCGCGCACACACACCGGCCCCCTGCAAAGGAGTGCCATTCTCATGGGTAGAACCTCATGACTAAAAAATTGTTCTCAATTCAGTTTTGGATTTTGTCATTACCAAATGTGCAGAAATTTGGGTTCCCTCTTGTTACACAAGTCCCTGTGAAATACCCTTGAGTTCATCTCTCACCTCACAAAGCTGAAATAATTTATCTGGCCTTTTCGGATAAAGTTTGTTGAGTCCTGTTCTGAACTGTCACACAGAGAAATTTTGAAGGGGAGAAAAAGATATCTTCACTGTCATTCTTTGCCTGAATCTCCATTTCAGTTTCTTGTTAAGCGTGAAGCTGGTATGGATGTGAATTAATATTCTTTGGCTTGTGCAATGCCCTGAAAAAACTGGTATCAGCTGTGAAACGTGGCATAATAGTGTCAACTGCTGCCTGTTTGAAAATTTAAGGTTACAGGATAAAATAAACCTATTTCCTTATATAAAATAGATGGCAATAATAGTACCTATTTCATAGGATTTTTGGAAGGATTAAGTGAGATAATACAAATAAAGGACACAACAGATGTTAAAAAGAAAAAAGCAGGAACAAAGTCTACCATTGAGAACTTGTTTGTTTTCCTTAGTATGTATGAATCATGGCACCTTTCATTTAAACATTTTGTATCTGTGTCAGACATTCTGTCCCTTGCCCACAGGAAGCCCCCAAATAATTTTCTTATAAGCTTCAGATAATGCAAAATATAATCTGGTCCTTTCAACATGATTCTGATTTTAAAGGAACACCCTATCTGTTTAAGAATTATTACTTAATATTTAAGTCCAATATATTCCAAGGTGATTTTTAAAGCATAAATCACTGGAGAGTAAGAAAGGGAGTATTTTAGGTCAGAAAAATTTAGAATATTGAGTGTCACTGTTTTGGTCACCATCTGTGACAGAGTACAGGACTGGAAACAGGACACACTGTCTTGGTATTTCAAATAGCTGGTGTTTATACCTGAAAATCTGTCCCCCACATGCAGGAGGGCAACAGATAAGAATTAAAGGCAGGCATGGTGTTTACAAAGAAAGAAAGTCGCTGGTGACCCTTGAGGAGGTGGTCTCATTCTTCCTCATCGTACTGCATCCACAAGGCACTTTTTGCTTCTGGAGTTTGCCCTCCCCCTCCCAAGGGCCCATTTGTTGTCACCACCTCTGAGAAGCCTTCTCAGAATCGCCCCTCCCACTGTTCAAACTAGTGTCAGAATTTGCCCTCTTACCTTGGAGATCCCAGACTCCCCAGCTAGACTTCGGTTTCTTCCAGGCCAATCCTCTCCTCTGCTTTCGAATTTCTCTGCCTGGCTTATGTGTCCAGTATCTATTTGTTGAATCAGACAAATTTTTATTCCATATATCACTAGCATTAAAATAAAAAGTGGCCAAATCCTTTTGATTTTTCTTTCTTTTAGATGTAAATTATTGAGCATAATCATGAAACATTCTTGTAGAGCCGATGACAGATTCACAGATAAGTCCAAATGGGTATATAGCTTGTCCAGCTATTGAGTTCTGAAAACTTGAGGGGCATCATAAAGGAGAGATAAATCTGACATTTTTATCTTCTGTGCTGCCGACCCTTAGCGTGGAGGCGGGCTCCCTAGTGCCCCTGGCAGGTGTGTTTCCCAGATGTGACAGAGTGCCCCGCACCATCTGTCTGTGTGGGTGTGTGAGCGGCATGCCTGTGTAGAATCCTAGGCGACAGTCTATCCCAGACCCACGTGTCTAGCTCACAGAGGTCAGAGAAGAGACAGGGGTGCCTTATCCTCTTATCCTTAACAGTAGTAGCTTTTTTTTTTTCTTTCCTTTTCTATCTTTTGGCTGTGCCTTGTGGCATATGAGATCCTAGTTCCCCAACCAGGGATTGACCCATCTGCCCTGCAGTGGAAGCACGGAGTCTTAACCAGTGGACCACGAGGGAGGTCTGAGTAGGAGCTATTATTGACTGGACTTCCTGTGTGTGTGAGATACTTGACACGCTTACGGTGTCACCAGATCCAAGTCTGCTCTGAGTTCAAGAAAAGCTGAACTCTCAGAGGAATTTCATCCTGGTCACCACGTCCCCTTGTTGCTACTGTAACTCAAAGTAGGGGCATCACAGATACATGGACGTGGCTAGGCAGCAAGCTCAGGGAAGCGAGTGAGCAAGTGGCCAAACAAGACTTCCAACTTCTAGAAAAGGCTGGTTCCTATGTATCTCGGTTCCTCCTCACCCTTTTTGATGGTTTATGTGGAATCACATGCAAGTTAAAGCCACTGGGTACCACGTGTTGAAAGTTCCCGGCAATGAGAAATGAGCTTCATGGTAATTGAGAATGAAGTTAAGGAAGAAAATTTTATTGTTAATCAAGGGCTTAATTGCCTCTGGGACACTTTAAATAAATGCCACGCTGTACTTAAGCAGCACTGTTCTGTAAGTGAGATGCAAAAATTCTTTAATTAAGCCATCGTGGGTATTCCCTGATTGAAATATCTGCCTTTATCTTCATAGTTAATCCTTCATGATTCATGTAACAACTCAATCAGGGATTGAGTAAATTAAGGGCTCCTTGAAAGAACAAATCAATTGTATGAAATTGATTGAAATTATTTCTGGAGCAGTCTTCATTGGACCCATTTGTATTGATCACAGCCTATTTTTGGTGCATTTTCTATTTAGTGGGCTTGTAGAGTAAGAGAGTAAGCTGTTTTTCAGCCTGCAGGGGACAGATTTATGCCTATGGTATGGTAAATAGGGCAGACAATTTTTAGAGAAATTTGTCTGAGAAAGGAAACAAATGTAAGTGTATCTTGGCCATTGAGAAACCCAGTGCTGGTGACTTGGATGGTCCCTACAATTAACCAGGAAGGAAGACGGTAAGCAAGTTGGTCCACACCCATGAGTGTGGCCCCGAGCCACACCTTGCTGGATACTAATCAACTTGTATTAGTGTCCACAAGCCAAAGAGCCGAGTTCTTTTTTATTTTTTTATTGAAGTATTGTTGATTTACAATGTTGTGTTAGTTTCTGGTGTACAGCGAAGTGATTTGGTTGTGTGTGTGTGTGTGTGTGTGTGTGTGTGTGTGTGTGTGTGTGTGTACACATATATTCCTTTTCAGATTCTTTTCCATTTTAGGTTATTACAAGATACTGAATATAGTTCCTTGTGCTATACAGTAAATCCTTGTTTATTTTGTGTATAGTAGTGTGTATCTATTAATTCTGTACTCCTAATTTATCCCCCCCCTTCCCCTTTGGTAACCATACATTTGTTTTCTGTGTCTGTGAGTCTGTTTCTATTTTGTCAATAAGTTCTTTTGCATCATTATTTAAAGATTCTACATGTAAGTGATATCGTACATTTGCCTCTGACTGACTTCACTTAATATGCGATCTCTAGGTCCATCCATGTTGGTGCAAATGGCCTTGTTTCATTCTTTTTTATGGCTGAGTAGTATTCCATTGTATATGTGTACCCATCTTCTTTATCCATTCATCTCTCGATGGACACTTAGGTTGCTTCCGTGTCTTGGCTACTGTAAATATTGCTCCAGCGATCATTGGCATGCCTGTACCTTTTTGAATTAGAATTTTCTCCAGGTATATGTCCAGGAGTGGGATTGCTGGATCATATGGTGGCTCTGTTCTTAGTTTTTTAAGGAACCTCCATGCTGTTCTCCATAGTGGCTGCACCAATTTACATTCCACCACCTGTGTAGGAGTGTTCCACACCCTCCCCAGCATTCATTACCTGTAGACGTTTTGATGATAGCCTTTCTGACCTGTGTGAAGTGATGCCTCATTGTAGTTTTGATTTGCTTTTCTTTAATAATTAGGGATGTTGAGCATTTTTTCACATCTGCTGTCCATCTGTATTTCTTCTTTGGAGAAATGTCTATTTAGGTGTTCTGCCCACTTTTCAGTTGGGTTGCTTGTTTTTTTGTTTTTTGTGTTTTTTTTTTTTTTCATTTTGGACATTGAGCTATATGAGCTGTTGTGTATTTTAGAAATTAATCAAAGGGCCGAGTTCTTATTGCTAACTAAACAGACCCAGATTCAGAAACAGACTAAGGAGATTTGCTGGTTCTCTTATCATACACAGGAAAAACAACAAAAAAATGAAAACTTAAATATATCCCTAAATTTTGACTTTCAGGACTGGTCACTTTGAGTGGCAGGAGCTCCTGACATAGAGCTAAGTAAATTTTTTAAATGCAGAAATGGTTTGCTTTGCTAACACTGACTTCATTTAATTCTTAAGAGGAGAAGAAGTACCCATTTGAGGTTACCAAAAATTTAAAACATGCAGTCACTTCTGTTTTTAAAATTGTATTTAGATTGAGTATCAGCAAATAAGTCATCAAATAATGGTGTTCTATAGAATGAGTTCATACTGAATATTTTACGTTCTATCTTCAGGGTTCTTGATGTTAAACAACTTAGCCCTTTAAAAGCGGTTTCATTTCCAAATAAACACTTACACACACCTTGTGAACTGAGTACTTAAGGAAATGAGTGGAGGAAAGAAAAATATTTGAAGTCACATTTTCATAAAGGCCCTGCGGTGTTTGCCATGTGTTGGCTGATTCAGGGCAGGCTCGAAATGACAGTTCAGGTTTTGCCTACTGTCTTGGGACCCCACTTACCACCAAAGTGTCCCCTGAAAAACTTCTCCTGCTCAGAAGCCCTGCTTTGGGCACAAATCAGAAAGCCCGTGTGGTGCTCACCAGCTGCACAAGGGCTCTCGTGATGGGTTAGAGGCAAAATCACACTCAGCTCTTTGGCAGCGTCTAGAAACCTAGCATTCTAATGTTGCCACAAGAATAGAAATCCCTTTAGAATTCTGCATGAGGATTCAGAGCAATTAATTCTGTTCTAATGTTCATGCCCCGGGAAGAATTCTATTTGTATACGCTTGGTCAGGGACAAGCATATCTGCACGTCATCTGCAGGAAAATGAGCCTCGTGGTCCAGAGAAGAACTAGCTGCCTTGCTCCCCAGCCTCTTTCCAAAGGAGTCACATGTATGTAAAGAAACGCTGGTGAGCCCAGGAAAATGAACTGATATCTTAGCATGCTCTCACATCAATGTTGTTTTGAATTCTTTAATGTCACATAGATATCTTCATGAAATCACTTTCTCTGACTCCACTACATCTGCCTTTGGGAGCTCAGTGGTAAATACACAACCGGCATGCATCCTAAGAGATTCAAGATTCTCAGGACAAGTTGGGCCCCGGCTCTTGGAGGACGGAGGATGCCTGTGAGCACGTTCCTTTAAGCCCCCACTCACTGCCTCAGTGAGTTCAAAGAATCTCAAATCATCTCACGAGAATCACCATCGAGCACCAGGTTGCAGGGCCGGTGTTTGTGATGTATGTGGCTCTGTGGCTCTGTTGGTCCTTTCCCCTCTGCGTCTCTTAAGAACACTTTGTGTTCTGGGCTTGCCTCAGTCATATATGGTGCACGAGAAGGTATCATGAACAACTTGACGCCCATATTATAACGTAACGAGTTAGAAAGTCCTCGGGTATATAGATTCTACATCTCAAACTGAGACTTTGGATACAGAGATAGGTCTCCTGTAGACAACTTCCCAGAGGCTGCTTGAGACACAGATTGTAATCACAGTAATTAGCACTGAATTTTCAAGTCCTGCTCTCCAGCCTGAACCTGGTAGCATTTAGCCAGCATGCGCACAGCTGGATCAATGGCAGGAATCGAAGGGCCAGTTGTAGGGCTCCTCCTGGCACCCTGTGGTGGGCACCATCCCCGGGGAATTCCAGGGGAGCACCAGGGACAGGGGAGCCGTGAGCAGACCTGGGGTGTGAGACGAAAGAAATATGATATTGATGAGCACCTGTCAGTGGGAGGTGTTGCAGGAGGTAGATCACAGGGCCCGATACTCATTATCAAGGAATCTGTTTTTCTCCTCCTTTAGTGCAGTGTTGGGTTCCTAAAATGTCCCTCGTTAAAAGTTTACACTTCCTTTTCCTAAGATTAGGTTCCTGCCTATCTTAATTCAAAGGCTAGTGAAATAAAAACTGTAGGACTTTGGTAGATCAAAAATAAAGATTTTTTCTTGGTTTTTTTTTTCAGCTTGGTGCCTGTCTTTTTTCTAGTTTGTTTCAGGTGCATGCATGCATGCTAAGTTGCTTCAGTCGTGTCCGACTCTGTGACCCCACGGACGGTAGCCCGCCAGGCTCCTCTGTCCATGGGATTCTCCAAGCAAGAATCCTGGAATAGGTTGCCATTTCTTACTCCAGGGAATCTTCCTGATGCAGGGATTGAACCAGAGTCTCTTATGTCTCCTGAATTGGCAAGCAGGTTCTTTGCCACTAGCGCTACCTGGGAAGCCCATTTCAAGTAGGGCAGCACAGTTTGTGGCAAAGAAACACTTGTGCCTGATTATGAAGAAGTAAGTTACCTGGGCTGTTTGGTGGCGATGGAAAGACAGGGAACCAAGCTCAGGCAAACCCAGGGCCTTTCTGATACCCACATTTTCTTCTTATTCCCTTGGAGTGTGCCACCTCACCAGGGCAAGTAGAAGGTAGAGGTGATGAGAATACTGCAGTGAAGAGGGCGTGTCAGACCCCCCCACCCCTCACCACCCATTGAGGGTAATGAGTTTGAACGGATACTTGAAGACTGAATGCTGAATAATAATAAATAGGTTTAAATTTATAGGAAATACTTAACTCACGACATGAAACTGCTTGAGCACATATAGCATCTCTAACACTGTGATCAATATAATTGAAGAAGCATGGTCAGCAGACTTTTTCAAATGATAGATTTTTGTTTTAAAGTTTGGTTCTCTTAAACAGGGAAGCAAAATCCTTTCCATTCTGCCATTTGGCACCAGTAGCTTTGCGGAAGTACTTTTGCATTTTTCAGCTAGACTTCTGCACTCAAATTAGTAGAATGTTTGTGTGGAAAATGAGGTCAGTTCTATGTTTAAATGAACTATTGTCGAATATCTTATTTGACGGTCATTTTGTGATGTGAATGTTAAGTCATACGACCCTCACGTGTGCACACATAATGGTTTTCAGGCCACAGTTACGTTTGCCACTAAGCTGTATTTTGGTATTTATAGATGCTGCCGTGAAGTGCTGTGTTCTGGTGGTGTGGAGTATTTCCTCTAGTCATCTGTTTCCAGAATGCTCCTTATCCTGGGAGTAAACTGGTGTCTTTCTGAAAAGTTCCTTAATATCCAATAGCTCACTCTGGCACAGGCTTAGCATTTTCCCCTGAAATTCTTTCATAAATCAACAGGAAGCCTTCCTTCCCGTTTTTATTATAAAGGGGGAAATGATGGTAAAACTTAAACACACGTTGTTATTTTACCATCTAGTCTTACATCTGTTGAGGAATTGTGTTTTTACTTAAATATATTTTAGCCAAGAATCAAAACCAGAGAATTATGCCTTTTCCCAGCCTCCTGTCAATGACGACTCTTTGTTAAAAGCACACAACAGAAAATAGTATGTTAAAGTCTTGTTGGCTTAAAAAGTCATATATGAAGCCTTAAAAGCCAAGGCACTTAGTTTGGTTAAATGACTTAAATAAATCACTTTTTGTGTATCTGTGCCAAACTTTAAAAAAGTACTTTTAACATGTTGCCTTTATAAGTGACTAGCATTAGACATACCATATATTTACTTTGTATTTTGAGTTTTCAGACAGCCTCTGGTTGTTATAATATAGATCCATTTGTTACAGGTCGTCAAAGGCTGTTTCATCTCAGGTTGAAGAGACCCAGCCAATATTATGACACTTTTTTTTCCCCCCCTTAAATACATAAGTTGAATTGGGACAGGGACTGTTGAATTTGGAAAACATCAATTCTTTTCTTTTTCTCTTTCCCTTTTTTCTACATTTATTTCACTTTGTAGTTGTGACTCACTTTAGACTTTCGTAGTTGTGATTTCACTTCAGACTTTTGCTGATCGTTTTCTTTACAAATCTCACAAGGACAGGGTCGTGGGCTTTTTTTGTTGTCTGTGTCTTTCAGGTTTTTTGGTTTTTTGTTTTGCATCTTCCTCCCTTTCCTTTGGATATTACTGCGTCCAAATTTAAAACACTACAGCGCTTAGGATCCCTGCAGGGCCATTTTAAGTATTTGGACCCGTAAAGGGCCCCAAGCAATAAGTACCTGAATTGCTTTTAATTACACAATATAGCTGCATCGTTTTACTTCAGATTCTTTTTGATTGATGCTGCAAGGCAATTGTAACCAGGGATGATGGGATTGAGTGCCTCTTGAAGTGACTTTAGCTTCTTGTGGGAACAAAGGGAGAGAGGAGAACACTTAGTCCCTTTTTGCCTGAGCTGCCTTTTTCTTCGCTTGCGTATAAAGAAATACAATTAACAAACATTATCCCCAGAGGTAAATTGAAATGTACATGCAGACGAGAACTGCTCTTGACTGCAATTAGACATATATGATCCGAGGTATTCTGACCATTCATTAGTGCTAATTGTTTGAGAAACAAGCCCAGAACAAATGATTAAAATGTAGGCGCCATAACTGGGATTATTAGCATGTGTGATCAAATGTGTGCTCTGCAGCTGTACCAATAAAACGCTTGGGGAAGTGGCTCTGATTAGACAAATGCTTGGTTTGGCTCTGCAGTGAGCTCTTGGTGTTTGCTCAAGACCTGGTGATGTTTATAACAAACAACTTACATCTTTCTTTCGTAATTAGCGGGAATTACTATGTAAATGTTGGTGTTTTGTAAGTTAATATCCTATGGTTTTTTTTTTCTCCTGCCTTTGGGTTGTTATTGCAGTCGACTGATCTTGCAGGGGATGAGATAAACTGAGTTCTTGAGTTTTCCTCCTTTTCTCTGTTTTCTTTAAAGTGCTGGATGACATGGAGAACTCTGACAAAGTTTGCTCTCTTATTTGGTTTTTGAACCGAAATAGATCCTCTTGTGTTGAGCGCTTGTGCTGCAGTCACAGAGACCTGGCAAGGGGGAACTTAGTCAAACTAAAGTAACTGGGGGCTGCTTGGCTCCTGCGGACAGTCAGCATTCTGCTAAGCCCTCCAGCTGCAACCTAGCTAAGCGAGCAGAACCAGGAGGAAGACAGAAGGGACTGTTGGGGCAAGGACCAGCTTAGAGAGGCGGACTGCTGTTGAATTCCCCGTGGAAGTGCATCTAGGAGTTTGGGGTTAGCAAGGAAATGTGAGCTCAGCTAAATGTGGAGTCAGTGAGAGAGCTGGGAGGAAGGGAACCAGGGTGCCAGGGAACTGTGCCAGGCAGGCAGAGGCCAAAATCCAGTGTCAGTTTATCTACAAGTGGTGGTTTCAGGCCTCCTAACTTGTAGCTCAGAGTTCCCCTGTCCCTTGCTTGCATTTCTGAAGCCAGAATCAGAGGAAGCACCATTTGGAGACAGTCCATATGGCGCCATGATAACCTGCAACAGCTTCTCAGCCTCGCGTGGCCTGTCCTTGTCACCTAACCGGCTTCTGAGCCACCTGTCCCTCAGCATATCAGTCACACATGCCAATGGAGGACAGATATCGGTGTTACTCTAGATAGAAACAAGATTAAACTCGCTTTTGAAATTAGTGGATGCGTTCCAAAGACAAACATGAAAAATGGTCTCCTTATCTTGGTCTCTGGATAGCCTGTTCCTTTCTCTTCCCATTAGCATAGAAAACTCCTGCATCGAGTCACAAATAAACTATAACGTAGATTGTTATGGGCCTATAGCTTGTGGAAAAGATTCACCTTTAATTTTAAATTTTGTTCCTTTTATATTTAAAATAAAAAGTATTACTCTCTGAGTCTGACCAGTTTATTCCACAGAAAACTAAGTCACAATACATATTCAGTAAGAGTGGATTTGGGGGGATTTAAATATAAAGGAAAAAGAGGCTGTTTTGCATTTTGGCTGGTACATTGCAAAATGTAGCATTGAATAAGAAAAAAAAAATTGTAAGCTCCTCTAAAATTAGAGCAAGTTCTAGGAAGTCCTTCCTTAAATATTTAAAGGGGTTAGTGCCTGTAGCACATTAAACATATTTTTAAAAAAGAAAAAAAAAACTATATTAGAGAACACCTTCATGATTACATCCATATGTTTAGTTTTAATTTTCATCACACTTAGCTCTGAATAATTAAGAAGGAAAAAAGCAATCTTAATCTTATTGTGGGTCCCACACAATCAAAGCCACATACACGTGATTCGTGATCACAGCTTGTATTCACAGCTTTCGTGTGTGTGGTACGGGTCTGGCAATTAGACTCAGACTGGGTTTTTTCTAAAAATTATTCAGCGCTAGAGAGAGATCAATATTAAAATTTCCCAAAATCTACAAATCAGCATAATCAGAAGATGATAGCTTACAAAATACCAAAATTCTAAGCTGTGTAACATTTTGGCCTCATTTCATTGTGATTGACACTTGAAAGGAACTTTTGAGAGAATTTAGGGAGAAAATGGAGATTCCTTTAACCTAAGTGATTTTCATGACAGCTACCAAAAAAATTAATAATATAAAATACATAAGATGCGGAGAGAATGTTTTCTCAAAATTGTGATCCATTTTCTGGAGAAAAAAAATTCTCCCTTGATTACTTTCATACTAAAGAACCCAAGGCATGGGGAAGATGCCTTGTTTGACACTTTCAGCAGCCTCTGAGCTTTTGAAGGACTCTGTAAATGAATCCATGGTTACATCTGTCAGGCTGACAGTCTTCTTTTGTGACCTTTTAAAAGAAGTTAAGGAGAAATTTATCTGTCTAGTTCACGTTTGCTCAGTTACTTCTAAAGTTCTGCCCAAGCCAGGAAATAGTCATCTCAGCTTTAAATTATTTTTTTGAGATAGGATTACCCAGTACTAATGGAATCTCTAAGTGGAGAAGTTTTTGTAAATGATCTTTTTTGTGTTGTTTTTTCATGGACCTGGTGGTAACAATATTTCCTATACTCTCCATTGCCTGTTTTAATAAGGATATATTAACTGCTAAATATTGTCTTTTCTGCAACTCACTTTAGAATCAGATCACAGGCAGGAATGCCAGCAGTGAACAGTCTAAACATAAGGCTCTGCTCTTGGGTGTTCAGCTTTGGCCAGGAGTGGAAAAATAAGCTGTTTATTCCTTACAATCAGAGTTTCACCATCCAAAACCCCAAATCATCTCTACAGAGGCTAAGTCGGCTGGCGTGTCCTTTAAGTTTTAATTACAGTTTAGGGAAAGCTCCTCGTTCTGTGCTTGACAGGTGCTTCCTCTGAGGGTTCCCAACTCTGGGAAATCCATCTATCAAATCACTATGGGTAGAGTGTCCTGAGCATCGTTCCTGGACCAAGCTCTCAGCGACATCAACAGTTAACTATTAATAAACAACATCCTTTAGACTTCTTTGTGTTTCCCGCAGCCCCAGCTTGAAAAGCAGCCCTGAAACAGAAGAGATGCTAATCGCATTGTGTTCTTAAACGTGTTCAGTGAAGGAGAGCAGGTTTCCCTCTTGACCTCAGTGTCACTCCGGGAGGAGGGGAAAAAAAAAAAATCCCTCCAGTTTTCCGTTCAGATAAAACCTCTGCTCCTCCTCTTCTCACCAAAAGTAGAGCAAGAAAGTGGGATTACGGTGAATGCCCACTAGCAGGCACATGCTCTATTGTCGTCCCCTGTTCAACAGGAATCAAGGGGCTTTGCCACAAAACAAAGCTCCTCTCCCCTCCGCTCGTCCCACCCCCCACCTCCCTCGGCCCTCCCCTCCGCCTCCCCTCCCTCCCCCGCACTTTCTTATCTGCCTTCCTAACTCGGGATCCGTCCTTCCCCCTCCCTCCCTTTCTCCCCATTCTCCTCCTCGCAAACACCCGCACCCCTGCCCTCTCTGCTCCCTGTTGGTTACTGCGCTGACTCAGCCTTAGCGGGCATCAGACTCTTCATTTGCCTTTCGCTGAAAGGGCAGTGTTGCCCTTCGAGGTGCTTCCAGGCCCCCAAGTGCCTCCGGGCAGAGTGGTGCTCCCGCCACATTTATTTATAAAGACTGATGCGTTCGGGATATAAACGTGGATCTCTGTTTTCGTGGAAAACTTGCTCTCTTCTTTGGGACCCATTGAAAGCAGTTGCTCAGTCGTGTCCGACTTTTTGCGACCCCGTGGACTGTGGCCCACTAGGCCCGTCTGTCCTTGGGATTCTCCAGGCAAGAATACTGGAGTGGGTTGCCATTTTCTTCTCCAGGGGGTCTTCCCGACCCAGGGGTGGAACCCACCTCTCTTATGTCTCCTGCGTTGGCAGTGGGTTCTTTACCACTAGTGCCACATGGTAAGCCTTAATGGTCACCCGGTTGTATGGGGTTTTCTGTGTTTCTGGGACGTACGCCACCCATTCACCTACCTGGAGAACTACAGTTCTGTGGACAAAGAAGCGGATTCAGTGACCAGTGAGGGTCTCTGGACACATGACTTCTTGTCCATGTTTGCTCAGCCTTTGATCTGAGGGTCAGCTCATGGTAGACTCTGAGCATTATCAGTACTGCGTTCAATGAGTACATTTGTGTTTATGAAACAATGGCACAGATATAACAGATATGGTATAAACAGATTTGTTAACTTCTCATTTTTTTCACTGTGGTAAGATGTACATAGCATACAATTTACCATTTTAACTATGTAAAGCCTAAGTGGCATGAAGTAGGTTCTCACTGTTGTGCAACCATCAGTCACCATCCATCTCCAGAACTTTTTCATCTTCCTGGAGTGAATCTCTGTCCCCACCAAATGGTAACTCCCCTCCCCTCTCCCCCTCAACATTCTACTTCCGTCTCTGAATTATCTGCTCTTGGTACCTGGCAGAGTGCAGTCATACACCCCTTGCCCTTGTATGTCTGGCTTATTTCACTTAGGAGAGTAATAATTTTTGATTTGGATGTTTGTTTGCTTTCTCCTTCTGTGTGAAAGAAGAAAAAGACTTCCATCACCGGGGTCACTTGCTTTTGCCCTTTGGTATTCTGATGGTCTAAGGAGGAAGAGATCTGCGCTGAAACAGAATTACACCCATTTTACCAGAGTGAGCAAAAATAAGGATTCGGCTTTTTTCTCCATTTCTGATAAATTTGTCCCTTATTTGACACTCACCTCTCCCTGGGGTTTCCTGGGCAGGCCTGGAAGACATCCCTCACCAGCATCCCTCCTCCGCATACACCGCACAGAGGCCAAAAGACTGAGCCACAGCCCATGGGTCTCCCCCACCATGCGCCCTGACTCCTCCCTTAGAAGTGAACCCACAGCGGCTGCAAACGGCAATCCTGTATGTGTGTGTATCTGCTTTGGACACAAAAGACTATCTCTTCCTTTCAGTACAAAATGGAGCACTCGATTAAGGTGTGATATAATTGCTTTGTGAGAGAGTTGGCCCTGAAAAAGTCTTGGCGTTTGTGAAGCGGGCCGCACGCTCGTGTGTATTTGCACCCCATGCTAATCTCACGAATGGCTCTGTTCTGCTGGTGGGGGGACAGATAGCTGTTCTTTTGCTCTGGTGCCCATGCAAAGCTCCCCACTTCTCTTGCCCTGTTGCCATAGTAACTGAAACATCGTTCTTCAAAACAGGGAAGGAATCTCTCTGGGCAGTTGGGAACCTAGCAAAGTGAGAACATACGTGGGCCACAGTTATTACAGATGCTGGTGGAAACACCTAGTTATTAATAGTCATAAGCACGGCTGCAGTTTGTAGCTGAATTTGACTGTTACTTGTGGGGTGGGTTGCAAAAGATGGAGGAATGGGCTCTTGTCTTCACTGTAGTCCCACGTGTTTTTCCATGAGCATCAGAATTGTCATACAAGGTCAGACCACAGGTTTTATAAGAGAGAACTCAATTTTTCCGAGTGTTTTATTCCCAGTATATGGACTAGTCAGTGTAGCTATGCTCCTCCAACCCCCTCAAAAGACTGGAGATACAGCTCCAAATAGAGGAATCCTCTAAGAATCAGGATTTGTGCATACTTTCCTGTGAGAAATTTTTATTTTCAACCTTATCAGCTCTTAGAGTCATAATCTTTTGCAAAGAACTTAAAGGGCCGTCTGATTTCTGTGTGCTGTTCTAAATAGAAATGTCTTGATGTATTATTTCAAAGGGGTACTTTATTTGTTTTATTATTTTTATGTTTATGAACAATTGGGAATTTACCAAAATTTCTTGGCAATTGTGAAGACAGTTCCTAAAGGGCAAAAGCACACGAAAGATTATTATTACTATTTTTTGCTTTTTGGTTCAAAAACACCCTTTTAGGGATAACTGGACTTGAGTGCAGCATAAAATATTTTAGAATAATGTTTGAGTGGAAATGTAAAGTAATATAGGCAATATGGAGGGCAATATGGTTTCTCCTCAAAAAGCTAAACAGAGAGTTACCATATAAGGGAGTTCCTGGTGCTTAAGGACTCCCAGCAGTGAAGACTCTGCACTTGCACTGCGGGGTTCGATTCCCGGTCAGAGAGCTAAGATCTGGCATGTCGTGCGGTGTAGCCTAAGGGGGAAAAAGATGAATTACCACATGACCCAGCAGTTCCACTTCTGAGATATACCCGAAAGAACTGAGAGCAGGGCCTTGAAGAGATATTTGTTCATAGCAGCATTATTCACAATTGCCAAAAGGTGAAAATAACCCATGTCCATCAGTGGATGAATGGATAAACAAAATCTGATATGCACATGTGATAGAATATTATTTAACTTGAAAAAGGAAGGAAATTCTCACATATGCCACAACATGGGTGAACGTTGTATCCATTATGCTAATAGAAATAAGCCAGCCTCAAAAGGACACATTCTGTATGATTTCACTTTACATGAGGCACCTAGAATAGTCAGATTCATAGAGACAGTAGAATAGTGGTTTCCAAGGGCTGGGGGCAGAGAGAATGGGTGGGTTGTTGTTTCATGGACACACAAGTCTCAGTCTGGGAAGATGAGAAGTTCCAGAGATAGATGGTGGTGATGGTTACACAACAATGGGAATGTACTTAATGCCATTGAATTGTAGGCTTAAAAATGGTTAAAATGGTAAATTTTATGTTGTGTTTGTTTTACCACAATAAAAAAGGAATATTTGACCAGCAGAGGGGTAAAACGATGGGATACAGATCAGTTCAAGGTGGGAAATACTGATCTTTCCCGAGTACTAAATCTTGAAGACTTAACATGATCAGTAGATTGTTAGATAGCATCACTGACTCCATGGACATGTATCTGAGCAAACTCCAGGAGACAGTGGAGGAGAGAGGCGTCTGGCGTGCTGCAATCCATGGGGTTGAGAAGAGTCAGACACGACTTCATAACTGTGCATGGGTGCCAACTCGCTTCAGTTGTGTCCAACTCTTTGTGACCCTATGGCTGATAGCCCTCCACGCTCCTCTGTCCATGGGATTCTCCATGCAACAGTACTGGGGTGCATTGCCATGCCCTCCTCCAGGGGATCTTCCCGACGCAGGGATCAAACCCATGCCTGTTACGTCTCCTGCATAGGCAGACAGGTTCTTTACCACTAGCACCACCTGAGAAGCCCGACTTAGTGACTGAACAACACCAAATAGATTGTTTCATCGTTGCTCAAATAAGGCCACTGTAAAACTTTACCCAGGGCTTCAGATCTCTGGCCCCTTTCATGACCACCTTCACTCACTCCATCATACTTCTTCCACTGGAATGTCCAAAGGCCTGGGGTAAGGAGTGCCAGGATGCACGTGAGTGTGTGGTCAGCTCAGCACCTGCATGCTCTGCTGGTGGGAGAATAAATTAGTACAGCCCTTTGGGAAGTCAGTCCAGGGAAGTCTGTGAAGAGCATGATAGTGACCACTTCCACCCCTTTTAGCCCTCTGAGGAGAGCAGCTGATGGAAGTATGTGGCCCTCTCTCCTTAAAAGCTTGCTAGCCGACCACCCATCCAGCCCTGAGTTCATCTGTTCCTTCACTTTGCTCAAGAGTCCAGTCCAGTCCCCCTGTGCTGGCCGGGCAGGGGTCTGAGAGCTACACACACAGCTGTGTTGGGTCAGGACAGGGAGGTGCAGTGTGGAGGTGTGTGGAAAGCACCTGGTTAACACCAATATGTGTTAATTCTCTAGTTAGTAATGTGTAAGTATCTTCGTCAGGATTCTCCAGAGAGGCAGAACCAATAGGGTACATCCGTGTGTGTGTGTGACTGTGTAATATATAAGAGATGTATTATAAGGCCGGTAAGATTGTGGAGGCCGGCATGATTATGGACATGATTATGGAGGCTGACAAGTCCCGAGAGTGGCATCAGAAAGCTGGGGACCCAGGAGAGACTTTGGTGTATGTTCCCATGTGAAGCTGGCAAACTTGAGAACCAGGAAGAACCAATGGTTCAGTTCAAGTCTGAAGTATCGGGGAAAAAAGACCTCATGTCCCAGCTGGAAGCTTTTGGGCAGGAGGAGTTTCTTTTAATTGGGGGAGTAAGTCGACTTGGTGTGTACACACCACTGGCTTATTCAGTACCTTCAACTGTTGGATGAGGCCCACCTACACTAGGGAAGGCTCTACTCAGTCTCCTAACCCACATGTTAATCTCATCCACATATATCTGCAAGACACAGCCGGAACGACGTTCCACCAAATGTCTGGGCACCCTGTGGCCTGGTCAAGTTGACACAATGTTAACCGTCATGGTATTATCTATTAAAATAATTTAGAATTAATTGTGCTGCCTAAATCATTATTGTAGTCCCAATAATTTAGAATTAATTGTGCTGCCTAAATCATTCTTGTAGTCCCAGTTGCTCTTCAACTCAGCTTTGAATTTGAGTGACATTATGAAAAGTCCTGAATCAAGTTCTTTTCTGCACATGGTTAGGTCTGGACTGCCATTGAGATAATCCAAAAAAGTATTAGGCCCGGAACTTATAGGATCAATACATTTTTGTTTGTGAAGTGACAGTGTGTGTGTAACAAGGGGGACAACTTGGAAGTCCCTTGGCCTTCTCTGCTTCCATCTGAGCCCTTCAGCCTATGTTGCTGACTGAGGATCATCCACGGGTGAGGCAAGAGCATCTCTGAGCTAGTTGTCAGGGTCAAGCTAAGACGTGGAGTCCTTGGTTAGGGTCCTGGACTCTCTCTGATCAGCATGTTCCACCTGGCCTTGGCTTCAGAGAGCTCTGCCGCTTGTGAAGAGAGCTCAGCCCAAGCCTCCACCCGCTGTCCCACACTACCCAGTCAACCAAGCCCCAGATCCGGATGTTTGCCTGGGCTCCGGCGAGCTGCTTCTCTATCTGTGTTTGCTGTAAGTTTGGTGGAGCCCCCATCCGGGCCCTCCAGACCCTCAGCTACCTGGGCCAGAAGAGAGGAGTGGAGTCTGGGCAGAAGCTTAAGGGCGGGTAGGATTACATGCTGGCCACTCTCAAAGTCCAGTGACTCCCGATTCTTTCTAGGATCAATAAGACACTTTGGTGGTACTCTGAAACCGTGATGCAGAGGTTCTCATCTTGGCTGCACCTTGAAATCTCCCTGGAAGCTTTAAAAAAAACTGATGCCGGGGATTCACGGCAAGGCTCTGATTTAATTGGGTTGGAGTGTGGCCTGGGGTTTTCTCTTTTTCTAAGTTCCCCGGTTTGTAATGTGCAGCCAAAGTAGAGACCTCTGTGCTAGCAGTCAGCTAAGTAAAGAAACCACTAACTTGGGTGAGAAGTCACATACCAAGCTGCAGAGCCTCAAATGGACATTAGTTTAGTTGATAATTGCTGCTATTTCAAATACTATCATTTTTTTTAATCAGGAAGACTTTTCTTTAAACATGAGTTGTTTTTTTTTCAAGTTTGCTGCATTTCCAGTTATGACGTTATTACTTTCACAGCATCTACTCGTATATGTGGACTTCCCAGGTGGCTCAGTGGTAAAGAATCTGCCTGCCAGTGCAAGAGAGAGACACGGGTTGGATGCCTGGCTTGGGAAGATCCCCTGGAGAAGGAAATGGCAACCCACTCCAGTATTCTTATCTGGGAAATCCCATGGACGGAGGACCCTGGTGTGCTGCAGTCCATGAGGTCACTAAGAGTCAGACACGACTGAGCGACTTCACTTTCACTTTTCACTTTCATGCACTGGAGAAGGAAATGGCAACCCACTCCAGTGTTCTTGCATGGAGAATCCCAGGGACAGGGGAGCCTGGTGGGCTGCCGTCTATGGGGTCATACAGAGCTGGACACGACTGAAGTGACTTAGCAGCTTGATTTGATCGCACTGGATGGGGTCCAGGATTTGGCTCCCCAGGTGATGGTTATGTTGAATCCTAGGTGGATAACCCCAGCAGCACTGGGGCCTAGCTTATGCCTCCTATGATATACATGGTTAATAAATGGTATCTGCTGGAGGAGGAAAAGGGAGGAGACCAAAGCAAGGCCAGGAGGGAGCCCCCTCCAGCCAGAAGAGCCCCTGAACCTACCAAGGGATGTCTTATCTGAAATAAGGTCCTTCTGTAGAGAGAACTCACCATAAGGCCACCAGATTTTTTTCCACTCATCTTATGCCCTTGTTTTGCATACTGTTTGAATACATTTACATGTTGACTATCAAGAGGCCCTAATTTCAAATATGTAAGATAAAATAAAATAAGTTGGATCTTGCACCCACCGCAATTGTGTTCATATGCAGTAGTCAGTGCTGAGCACAACTGAAGTCGGAAACAGATTTTGAAACAGCCTGAGGTGGGGGAAGGAGAGGACACGCCAGGAGGACAGGAGGAGGGAGGCTTGGGGAAGCCACGACAGGTTCCTGCCACACCTGCTGAGCAACAGCCCCCACCGGGACCTCAGAGTCTGTGACATAACCTGAAGCCTGAACCTTGCCCCCTACACCTCTCTCCTCCTTATTATTCCAGACAGTCTTAACCACCTGTGATCTCGCTCCCTGAAGCTTCATTCTGTACGGGCCTGTAGTCTGCCAGAGCTGCTTGTGGGCCATCTTCTGGGTGTCCCTGGACCTGCTGGACTCAACCTGCATCTTCTGTGCCACCTCCCTGCAGTGCCCAGCACAGTGTGGGTCATGACTGCCCTGTGCAGTTGTGCAGGGTGTGCCCTGATCAAGGCGCCTACCAAACTGAGGCCATGTGTGGGGCTGAGTTTCAGCTCATCTCTATGCATCAAAGCTGCTGCCTTGGGAGCAAGAGGCACCTCTCGGCCCTTCCACATGCTGGCAGGCTCCAGGGAGCACCTTCTAATTTGCACAAAGGGACCTGCCCGGGGTGCTAGCGGAGAGCTGATGCAGGTCACCCAGTGTGTGCTTGCTAAGGGCTCACTGAATGAATGAACAGAAGAACAAAGTAGATGCAGGGAGGGTAACTAAGACGCTTCCACGGTCTTCTGAGTAAAGGTGAAGAAGGTCCCAAATGAGGACATCCAGTGTATTTATAAAAAGGAATAAACAGAGAAGCAACAGTCCGTGGCTTGGGTTAAAGCTTCCAGAATGGCAAAGGAGAGAGGGAATAGAAAACGGCCTCCTACCTGTAACCAACACTTAAGCTTGACTCTCGCCAAAGAAGAGTAAGGACAGGGTGGTCACAGAAGAGTCCCACTTCCTGGAGAGCTGGCTTTGGGTGGGTAATGCTGCTGCTGCTGCTAAGTCGCTTCAGTCGTGTCCAACTCTGTGCGACCCCATAGATGGCAGCCCACCAGGCTCCTCCGTCCCTGGGATTCTCCAGGCAAGAACACTGGAGTGGGTTGCCATTTCCTTCTCCAATGCATGAAAGTGAAAAGTGAAAGTGAAGTCGCTCAGTCGTGTCTGACTCTTAGTGACCCCATGGACTGCAGCCCACCAGGCTCGTCTGTCCATGGGATTTTCTAGGCAAGAGTACTGGAGTGGGGTGCCATTGCCTTCTCTGGGGTGGGTAATGAGGTAACAGAATTGTGTGCCTCTTGTAAGCAAGGCCCTGTGCTAAGGAAGGGTGGGGAGACCTAAGACTGCCCTTCATCAGCAAGCTTGTGATCTAACTGAGGGTTTCTGGTGTCCAACCAGATTCCTGACATGGGGCTATGCTGACCAGCACCACCCAGGGGTGTCAGATCATCACAGTAGCTATGCGTGAATATACTACTTGACTCTCCCCTGTATGGGGCAGCCATTATGGTGCTTCTCACCCTCTCTTCTGACTGCCAGTCACAATATGGGCTTGAACCACACAAAATTAGCATTTTTGGTGGCCAAAATGGTCAGATGTCAGCAATTTCATATAGATGGTTCTTACACTCTCCACAATATTATGCTGCCACTTGAAACCTCTCACATGATTTTACTGGTTTGTTTTAAGGCTTTCCTGGTGGCTCAGGTGGTAAAGAATCCACCAGCAATGTGGGAGACCAGGTTTGACCTTGGATTGGAAAAATCCCCTGGAGAAGGGAATGACAAACCACTCCAGTATTCTCACCTGGGAAGTCCCAAGGACAGAAGAGCCTGGCGGGCTACAGTCCGTGGGATTGCAAATGAGTTGGACACGACTGAGAGACTTTCATTTCACTTTACTTCAAGCCTATTATAAAAGGATTTTTTTAGAAAAGAGTGATGGTTGGACTTACCTGGTGGTACAGTGGATAAGAACCCACCTGCCAATGCAGGGGACACAGGTTTGATCCATGGCCCAGGAAAATTCCACATGCTACAGGGCGGTTAAGCCGGTGCATCACAACAGCTGAGTCTGTGCTCAACGAGAGAAGCCACTGTAATGAGGAGCCCACGCACTGCAACTGGAGAATAGCCCCTGCTCACCACAGCTAGAGGAAGCCCGTGAAAATCAGCGAAAACCCAGCGCAACCAAAAGCAAATAAAGATTTAAGAAAATAAACTTGTGTAAGAAAAAGAAAGTCATGCTTTAAATGTGCAAAATAGGAAAAGAGTGTGTAGAAGCAGAGAAATCTTAATCCCGGACTCTACAGTTCAGAGGCATCCCTAAGAACATTTTGATGTACTTCCTTTCAGATGTTTTTCTTTGCATTTTTTATAAAGTTGAGATGTTATTACATATATAATGTTATATTTTCTGTTTATAAAAAGAACAGTCTTCATATAACATTAAATGTTTTAAACACACTTTTTAATGATGGCATTAAAATGTCATTGGTTGTAGGTATTATAATTTATCCTGCTGATGGACCTAAAGATTGTTTTCAGTTCTTAATATTATATATATCTAGTTTTATTTCTGATCATTTTAAAAAATAAATTTCTGTCTTAATTCATTTGGGCTGCTGTAACAAATTGCCATAGACCGGGTGGCTTATAAGCAATAGAAATTTATTTCTCACAGTTCTAGAGGCTGGGGAGTCCAAGTTCAATGCTCTGGAAGAGTCAGTGTCTGACAAGAATGCACTTCCTGGTTCATAGATGGCAGTCTTTTCACTATGTCCTCTCATGGCAGAGCCAGCTTGGGAGCTTTCTGGTGTCTCTTTTATAAGGGCACTAATCACCTATGTTCTCTCCTTCATAACTAATCACCTCCCAAATGCCCCCCACTCCATCATTTTGGGGATTACGTTTCAACAGGTGAATTTTGGAGTCAGGGACACAAGAATTTAACCTACAGCAATTCCCAGAAGGAATTGGGTTGAGTTACTTGAAATTACTGGATCTGAAGCAGGAACCTTTTTTAAGTCTCTTGGTTTATAGCATCCATTGGCTTTCCAGAAAGCACGTGCCTCTTGATTAACTTCAGCCATGATGACAGAGCCAGTCCTTTGCTGATTCTGGTTTGGTTACCAATGATAAACGCTGTTTTTGAACTTGAGAGAGTTTCGAAATGAATGGTCAGAAAAGGCTCCGCAGTCAGGTGGACCCTGAGCCAAGCCGGAAGCATCCATAAGTTTCAAATAAACTTCCAGCAGAAACACAGGTACAATGGAAATGATACAGCATTTTGTGGAGACAGTCATAACCTAATTTTCCTAGGGTAGACAGTTGCAGCCTGGGATATAAATTCAGAAAAGGGCTGTCAGCTGAGACTGAGCTGAATCCTGTAGGTAATGGGGAGCTGTTGACAGTGTTTGAGCAGGGATAAGAGGAAAACAACGTTTCAGTGGTCATAGGAGTCTTTATCTGGGAAACCAGCAGAAACACCTTGAGCAGTAACAGAAGACTTTTTAAAATGGTTATCTGTTTTAAAAATTATACATCATATGAACATCCTAAGAATGATTTGCCCTAAGGATGTTTAACATGTGATGGTGGTGTGATCTGTCAGCCATGTCTGTGTGGCTCAGGCTTTTACATTCAGGTGGTGTGGCTTGGAGACCACAGTGACTGGATCCACATTGGCAGTCAAAAGCTATTTCACACAGAGGAAATCTCTGTTTTCATGAAATGAAGGTCTCTTTGGTTTTTACGCATGTAGTTACAATAAATCCTCATGAGAATTGCCCTAAGAATTTCCTGTTAAATAAAAATTTTATCTCTTTTGATTGCATTTTTTGCCATTTTAAAGAAAATGTATATGTTGCAAATTCTTGTTTCCAGTATGAATAAGTAAAACATGGTTGTTGCTATTCATTATATTTTCTCTTTTTAAAGATAAACCAGATATGTCAATCAATATGAAATGATGATGGATACTTTTAGAATTCTTCAATTATCTGGTATATTTTATATTAAATATACTAGATATATCTAGATATCTAAAATATCTATATCAAATATATTTATCAAATACTAAGTAAAATGTCTTGTAATTTTGTTATTGTTTAGTCGCTCAGTCATGTCCAACTCTTTGCGGCCCATGGACTGCAACATGCCAGGCTTCCCTGTCCTTCACTATCGCCCGGAGTTTGCTCACACTCATGTCCATAGAGTTGATGATGCCATGCAACCATCTCATCCTCTGTCACCCCTTTCTCCTCCTGCCCTCCATCTTTCCCAGCATCAGGGTCTTTTCCAATGAGTCAGCTCTTTGCATCAGGTGGCCAAAAGTGGAGCTACAGCATCAGTCCTTCCAATGGATATTCAGGGTTGATTTCCTTTAGGATTGACTGGTTTGATCTCCTTGCAATCCAAGGGACTCTCAAGAGTCTTCTCCAACAACACAGTTCAAAAGCATCAATTTATCTTGTAAGACACATACACTTTTAAAATCCATCTATTTGTCACCATACCCCACATAGCACAATGCTTATGTTATAGAAAAATCAGACTCAGACTCAAGTTTTATTAAGATCTGCTAAAAAAGCAAATAAGGGGGCCCTCACAAAACTGATGGGCCACCAAGGAGATGCTGATTTTTCTTGGTATACATTGTCACAAGCTACACTAATATGGCAAAATGTTACAACTGTATAAAATATTTGATGGAATTAACTTTGGATAACTACCAAATGTCAAGAGCTTTCATGGAGAGTATAGCTGACATACTTTTAAAAGGTTGATGCTATTTACCCTGGGGGAGTAACACATTAGGGTATTCCCAAGTTTGCTGGGGCTTTAACCTTTCTTTGACTGGGATTTTTATGACCTATAGTTCCATCTCTTAGGAGCAGGGCTAGTTTCATGGGTGTGTGACCTGCATGGTCACAGAGGCCCTATGCTTAGAAGGGTCTGGTGCTTCGTGTGATGTTCTTCTGTTTCCGTCTTGAAATTCCGCATACATTTTGAACAAGGGCTCTGCATTTTCATTTTACACAGAATTCTTGTTAGGTTGCTTTTGCGACCCTATGGGCTGTAGCCTGCTAGTCTTCTCTGTCCATGGGATTTCCCAGGCGAGAATACTTAGTGGGTTGCTGTTTCCTTCTCCAGGGGATCTTCCTGACCCAGGTCTCTTGCATTGGCAAGTGGATTCTTTACCACTGAGCCACCAGGAAAGCCCTTTACACAGGGTACCTCAGATGATCTAACTGGTCTTGGTGAAAGCTGATTTCATCTTCCCTTGCCGTGTATTATGGGCTAAAACATGGTTTGTCCACAGGACCAAACTCAGACCAGGTTAGGGGCGAGGGCTGCAGTAAGCTACAGGAGCTTTCAGCCAACGCCTCTCATTTCCGCAGGAGGCTAAACAGTACAACAGGAGAAGCAAGGAGAGAGCAGAATTTCCAAGCAGGCAGGCTGCCGGAGCTGGAGTGTCTCTAGGAAGAGCAGTATCGATGGCCGCCATGCCTGCCACACCCACAACCACGTCAAGCTGATAACCCCCAGGCTCTAAATGATCGCTTCTTATACATTATTTCCCGTAACTTAATTTTCTCAACAAACTGCAACACGAGTATTACTTTTACACATGAAGAATTGAGGTTTTCAGCAGTCAGGTTGACCATAATTATAGAGCTATTATTAGTAATGATCTTTTCTTATTCAACTTTCTACTGACTTAAGAAGTAGCTACTCCTCTTTGTTGTTAAAATTAAATGCAAATCACTTGTCTACTTAAAAAGATTCAGTATCAGGGAGAGAGCTGTAGATTTTGCTTACATGTATAGTGTACTTTCTTTTTCCTTTTTAAAAATATTTATTTATTTTGGCAGTTCCAGGTCTTACTTGCCACTCTTGGGATTTTCAATTTTTGTTGTGGGCTGTGGGATTATTCTAGTTGCGGCATGTGGGATCTAGTTCCCTGACAAGGGATGGAACGCGGCCCCCTGCATTGGAATCATGGAGTCTTAGCCACTGGACTACCAGGGAAGTCCCTAGATTATTTATTTTCTATTTTTTACCTTCATATAATTGTAGGTAGTTTTACTCTTTGCAAGCTTTTGGATATAAATTTGCTTGCTTTTCCTCCATGGATGCTACCCGGACAGTATATTAATGCTGGAAGGGTTTTTCCAACAAGAGATAGGTACACCCTCCTTCTTTTCTCAGAAGGTTGTGTCAGTAAACCATGTTATATATTTTTTAGACCTCAGCCAAAATGACATTCTGTTTCTTGATTATTTCTATAATTTTCCTAGTCGTTATGTGTGATTATGTTCTGCAGTAATTCTAAAAAATTATCCATGTTTTCTCTTTTAATTTTGCATTTAAATAAGGTCTTTCAAAAGTCTGTAAGTAAATTCTATTCTGGACTAACTCGAATTATGTCTCCTGCAGGAAAGCATCCCTGGCAGCTGACATGTCCAGGCTTGGATGCAGTTCCTCACCCAGCCACAAGTACATTCCCCGGAGGGCCGTGCTCTACGTACCTGGCAACGATGAAAAGAAGATAAACAAGATTCCCTCCCTGAATGTAGACTGTGCAGTGCTCGACTGTGAGGATGGTGTAGCTGTGAACAAAAAGGTAACGGCATGATTTTTCCTTACAGTGAAAAAAAGAAATGCATTGAAATTTGGTAGCATTGCTTATTATTTGGAGAGTCTACTGTATTCACTGTGTGCTACTCATGGGCTTCCCTGGTGGCTCAGATGGTAAAGAATCCGCCTGCAATGCAGAAGACCCAGGTTTGATCCCTGAGTCAGGAAGATCCCCTGGAGAAGGAAATGGCAACCTGCTCCTGTATTCTTGCTGAAGAATCCCATGGACAGAGGAGCCTGGTGGGCTACAGTCTTTGAGGTTGCAAAGAGTTGAACACGACTGAGCAACTAAGAACAATATATCAGCATGCAATATATTCTTGACCAGCCCTTGTATGGGTTCTGAATGTGTATGGTTCTTTTCTCCAAGAGAGGAGGAATCCAGCCAAAATATATTTAAAACTGTGATCTTCAGTATATATGATTATGTGTATGTGTATAGATAAAGAGATATATGTTTAAAAAGAAAGAGAATTCTATTCTCAATCTGTTTCGGCTGTGATATTTGCTGGTTTAAGTAAATCAGTTAATCCTAGACTTGTGGTATGAATTTTTCAGATCAATAAGATG
The DNA here is from genome assembly GCF_014754425.2 of Oryx dammah. Taxonomy (NCBI): domain Eukaryota; kingdom Metazoa; phylum Chordata; class Mammalia; order Artiodactyla; family Bovidae; genus Oryx; species Oryx dammah. The sequence goes on from NW_024070208.1 coordinate 74,825,204, forward strand.
AAATTAGGAATTTATTTCTTTTTACTGCCAGGTAAAAAGTATGGTGAGTGACCTTATCTTTTCCGGGACAAGTGCCAATAACAAATAGTCTTCAATGGATAAGTCACTGTTTTCCCTCCATAATTAAAGGGAAACTACACACAAAACTTCAGACTTGCAGCTTCTAGCTGGTTTTTTCATGGCCTGATCAGAGAAATGTGTCTTAAAAAATACCTGGTTTGTAAACAGATACAAAAGGTCCTTGCTGGTTGGTTACATGATGAATGCCTTTTGCTTCATTTTGGTTTGCTTATCTTCATTTTCTAGGTTTTTATAATGAACACAGATTTGTTCAAATAATTGGGTAAAATACATAAATCATTATAATAACTGATGTTGGCACGCAACTTTTTAAATTAAAAACATGTTTTCCTCGACCTTCCCCTGTCCAGTCCCTCGACAGTGAGGTTGGGCTGGGAATAGACTGTGGGGCTGGAGGCGCAGAGGAGCTGGCCATCTGAAGTTTTATCTATGTGGATAGTTTCTTTTGCTTGGTGATCTGAAATAGCATGCTTGTCCTATACAACTTTTTTGATTAATTGCTTTCCCTGGAGATTCTAGCAAACCAATAGTGGCCTTATTTTTTTTTTTTTTAAAGTTAGTTTCCAGCATCTTTCTAATGGTGACACCAAGGCTTTACAAGTATATGGTAAAGGATTAGAATAAACATGTGGAATCTAAAGCATCTACCCAACATGTTTGGCATGCACCAAGGAAAATACAATTAATCTTCTTTCTTCCACAGATTAGGGTAAATGGGGCTTTTCTTGAAGGATGTAATATGATTCCAGTATTCTTTCTTCCAGAACTCACATAGTCACTCTAGGATTAGATACTAAATTGTAATTCTAGTTCTTTGTGACCTAGGGCAGTTCACTCTACTTCTTTGCCTCAATTTCTTATCTGTACCATGGGATGACAAAAATCTTCTTTTGTCAGGGACAGGGATTATAACAAGGAGTAAGTTTGATAAAATGCCCTCGAGTAGTTTGATTTCCTATAGGAAATAGATTAGATAAATCCTGTAGTAATCATGATTAGAGGGGAATTTATTTTAGCATGTAGCACAGTGAGCCATTCGGTGCTCTGATAAACTTCTAATTATATTTCTTCACAAACCTTGAGGCTATCTTCCCATTCCTACCCAAGGATGTTTCCTGCCACCCAGTTGAGTTGGAAATATGGTTCATTCCTGCCTCATGTTTGCTTACTGTTAATCTGCGTTCTGAAGCGCATCCTAATACCTGGAGCCACTACTTAGGAGGAACCTAAGGAGGGGCGGGGGGAGAAGAGTTTAGGGTGGGCAAATTGTGCCCACTGTCTTGGTGAAGATGTCCAGACAGTCAGAACACTGCAGTTCCCAGTGCACCTAAAATTTGTGTTAACTGCCAGACACACTGTTATACACATGCTGAACTTGGAGTCAACCAAATCTCCTTTTCTTATCCACAGAGAGTTCTGGCAAGCCAGGCCAGTACTTGTAAAACACGTTTTTTTCCCTTAAAATTTCTACCCAGGACTTAATTTTATCTCATATATTTCATTTCATAGCCCCAGCCTGTCAGTGTCTTTTTGGGTTTTGATTTCCTCATCCAACATTTATGTTATCTGAGAACTTGACCAGCACACTGTACAAAAATTTGACAGGTTTCTGACAGAGATGTTGAAGAGGTTGGAGCCAAGTGCTATGCAAACATGCTGCTAGAAACTTCTATTCAAGTTTATTTAACAAACTCTTTTTTTTTTTTTTTTTGGCCACACCAGGCAGAATGTGGAGTTGTATTTTCCCGACCAGGGATTGAACCCATACCCCCTGTATTGGAAGTGCAGGGCCGTAACCACTGGACCACTAGGGAAGTCCCTTAACAGACATTTATATAGTGGTGACTAAATGCTAAGTATTGTTCTAAAGGTTTCAATTTGTGTAACATCCCATTGAGTTACTATTATTATACTCCATATACAGATAAGGAAGGCTTCCCTAATGGCTCAGCAGGTAAAGAATCTACCTGCAAGGCAGGAGACACAGAAGACTCAGGTTCAGTCCCTGGGTCGAGATGATCCCCTGGAGGAGGGCATGCAACCCACTCCAGTACTCTTGCCTGGAGAATCCCATGGACAGAGGAGCCTGGTGGGCTACAGTCCATGGGGTTGCAAAGAGTTGAACATGCCTGAGTGACTAAGCACAGCACATATGAGGAAGCTGAAGCATGGAGAGGTCAGGTTCATGAATGAGTTCTGTGAAGATGGTAATTCAGTCACCTAGTTCTCTTAAAATCCAGTCTTTTCACAAGAATAGACAAGAGATTTTTACCTAATATGTTTCAAGATGAAGACTCCTTTCTGATCTACATGGTCTAGCAATGCCTTCTCTCTCCCTGTACCTCCATCTCTCCAAAAAAATGAGTTTAAGTAGATGAGACTTGATCTTCAAGAACCCCTGTCAGTACTACCTCATCGTTACCACTTTCACTTTGAAGTGCTGGAGATAGAAAAATGGTAATAGCTACCATGTACTGAGAATGTAAGAGGTGCTATAGTAAATACTTTAATTATCTTGTTTACTCCTTATATCAAAGTTTTGTCCAGGGTCCAGGAACACAGTGCCATTATATGGCAGAACCAAGATTTGAACCTCCTGAATTTTTGCCAGGAATCAGCCTCAAGTTCACTTGTTGGCATATTCAGTTCAGTTCAGTTCAGTTGCTCAGTTGTGTCCCACTCTATCACTAACTCCCGGAGCTCACTCAGTCTCACGTCCATCGAGTCCGTGATGCCATCCAGCCATCTCATCCTCTGTTGTCCCCTTCTCCTTCTGCCCCCAATCCCTTCCAGCATCAGGGTCTTTTCCAATGAGTCAACTGTTCACATCAGGTGGCCAAAGTACTGGAGCTTCAGCTTTAGCATCAGGCCTTCCAAAGAACACCCAGGACTGATCTCCTTTAGGATGGACTGGTTGGATCTCCTTGCAGTCCAAGGGACTCTCAAGAGTCTTCTCCAATACCACAGTTCAAAAGCATCAATTCTTTGGCACTCAGCTTTCTTTATAGTCCAACTCTCACATCCATACATGACCACTGGAAAAACCATAGCCTTGACTAGATGGATCTTTGTTGGCAAAGTAATGTCTCTGTTTTTTAATATGCTATCTAGGTTGGTCATAACTTTCCTTCCAAGGAGTAAGCGTCTTTTAATTTCATGGCTGCAGTCACCATCTGCAGTGATTTTGAAGCCCCCCAAAATAAAGTCTGACACTGTTTCCCCATGTATTTGCCAGGAAGTGATGGGATATTACATAGCTCATATTATATAATCTTTTCCTCCTTTCTCTGAAAGTTAGTACCTTGGCTTCTCTTTATCTTTTGTCACCTTTGTATACTCTGCAGTTTCTCAAAGATTACTGACAGAAGCATTGTATTCACATCTGCAAATTCTTCCAGTCTCTTAGGATTTTAGTGCATTTAAACCTGGTGACTTAAATTCATTTGAAATGTCCAGATAAGTCTGAAACTTCTAATGTAGCTCTTATTCTTTTTCCTTTCTTGAAGTCACCTTTTAATCATATTTCTTGTTGAATATTATTCCTCTTGATGGAGAAGATAGAGACCATTTTAATGTTTACTTCTTACCATGTTAAAACTCTCATTTCAAATGATCTAGTTATGATTTGGCTAAACTGAACTCTTATTGCCTAATTCAACTTCCTTGGCATTATTAAAGCTCAGTCACTTCATTTTATATGTTTCATTTTATTTCTATTTTTAGTAACTGACCAATTCCATATTTCATCTGACTGGTTCTGTGGAGTGTGGGCTTGTAATGAAAACAAGAGGCACTTCAGCAGAGCAGTTTATAAGTATATAATACCTTCCAGCAGTCTCTAATCCTGTCCTGTTAATCCAATTTGTGTTTAAGCAGCTCCTTCATGTCAGGGATGGCCTACCAGCTCACCTTCCAAGCATGGATGATGAAAAGACCATCTCCACTCCCCTCTTATCTTCTCCTTTTCCTTCTTAAATACATGAGGAGATACAAGGCTGTCTAAGCCACTGCTTGCTGGGACACAGTGAAAAGAAGCCAAGTAATGCAGAGATTTCTGGTGAATCTCCATGATGCTGGGTGAGGCCAAGAAGGTAGGAGTGAAACTGATAGAGGCAGGGCTCCTGGGCTGCTATTTTAGCTGAGTAAATATTTAAATTTGTTTAATGTTTCAATGTGTAAATTGAAATACTCAGTAAATATTGAGTACCTACTCAACCAGGCACCATGGCAAGCAGGAGGAGAACAAAGAGAGTTGCATGGTCCCGTGTCTCTAAACAATACACTTTTTGAATTATCTTTTCAATTTCAGGCATGATATTGACTCCATGCTATGGGAACGATTTCTCACCCCACTACCACCCTGTCCCCAGTGCATGTGAACCTTCCCCATCCTTCAGTTGTCCTAATACAGTTCTATGTAACTTTGATGAGGTTGGTGTTCAGTGTAAAAAGTAGCAGACTTGAGTCACGTAGTAATAAACTGATCACCTTTCCTTTTCTGCCAGCCTGTTGTTTTCCCTGGAGCTCATAGCTATCTTTTATCCCCCTGGTTTATTTTTCTCTTCAGCTGTTGCTAATGCAAAACCCACCTCTTCCTAGTTGTCTGAATCTCCTCTTAATATGTTTAAAAGCATCTGGTATTTCTTCAGTTTCATCTTCTTGGAGAACTCTCTCCTTGACTCTGCTGATCCCCTCAAGTCTGAAGTAGCTGTCCTTCAGGCCTGTAGCACAGTTGCAATCCCAAACTCACCCTTCCCCCACCCTGGGAATTGCCTTCTCCTCTCGGCGGGGTTGGATATCTTGTTTTCTGACTTTTTATATCCGAGTACATTTGGGTGAGGATACCCTCTGAGAGGAGGTTTCCCTGTGAAGGACAGAAGTGACTTAAGTACAATCTGATTTTTTCCTAATTTGATTTGTAAAGAGCAGGAGTATATTTGGAGAGTAGGATCATGAGGGTCTTACCTGGATCCTTCAGGAAGCCAAAGGAGGAGCTCTGAGTTGTGACTTGAGGAAGGCTTTTCTGTGGGAACCTGAGCTAGTGAAATCTGGGCTGTCCCTCACAGGCAACTTGATTTGAGACCAACAACCCAGTTCAGTGGAAAGGGTAGAGGGCTTGACAACAGACGACCCATGTGAAGGTCCCAATTTCAACGCTATTTATCCAGGGAACTTGAGTCCTGTAATCTATGAGGCTCTGTTTTTTTATCTGTCCCATGAGATTGGTAATAATGAATCCTGTACTACCCACCACAGGGCCAGCTGTGAGGCACAAATAGAAAAGCATTTTGCAAACTTGCAAGTGCTAGATAAATATTGCTTTTCTAAAGAAGCAGTGATGTCATTTTTAAAATAATAAAGCTTAGAAGATTTAAGAGAATGGATATTTAGCATGTTCCTTAAAGTGTCTCTTTCAAGTAATTTGATGGTCAAGAACAGACTATGGAGCCAGACTGTTGGATTCCGGTGTCTGGAGTCTGACATCAGCTTGTCCTAACAGTGTGACCTTGGACAAATGGACTTTAGCCCATCTCTCTGTGCCTCAGTTTCCTCATCTGTAAAATGAAGGCAATAATGGTAACAATAGTATCTACCCCCACGAAATTATATTAAGTGGGTGGGTACTTGTAAAGTGCTTCTTAGGACAGTGCCTGGCACATAATGTGTTGAATGAGTAGTTGATAAATACCTCAGAGCAGTTGTCTTAGCTGCAACCCTGGCCGAGAGTCTGATGCATCAACTCAAGTCACTGATGCTTGCTTAGAATGTCGAGGGTTAATGGTATTGGTTTGTACTCTGGATTCCTGACTCTCACAGGGTAATGTTTTGGCACAGGTAAGTTTTTGCTCTAAATGTCGCAGTTTGCCAGTTTTGCTATTTTTTTTTTTAGCCTCTCTCTCCACTATGGTAGACAAAGAAAAGACTCTAGGGACAGCAAAATAACCACTTTCTCTTTCAAGCTCCTTCACAGATTTCTTAACACTAGGGGGCTCGAAACAGCTATCTTAGAAAGATCTTACTTATTTTTTTTTCCTCAGGAAAACAAAGAGAAAATTATCTTTCGCAAGCAGCTAAGCAGTAGATTTTCACTTTGCATCTCTGTGCTGGATCCTTGACAGAAAGGAGTTAGAGAAGGGTGGAGGAAGGTGGCCGACTCTGAAGGCCTTTCTCCCCTGAGAAGCCCCGTGCACAGCACCATTCTCAGTTCTGGGAAACAGACCAGAAGGACAGCCCCGGCTGGGGCTGAGGTGTTGGAGGAGGGGTGCCCTTAGCAGTCGAGGGGGGCCCATGGTCGGTGAGAGGTTGGAGAAGCAGCTCTCTTCCCCTCCCTCCACTCTGCTCGTGGAGTCCCTTGGGCTGCCAGGAGGGCTGTCTTGTCGATTGTGAAAAGCAAGGGGAAGCTATTTGCCTCCTAAGTAACCCTCAGTGCTACAGAAACCCCAGAAGATCACTGCCCCCGCCCCCCACCCAGGGCCATGTTCTTTTTTGCTTTTGTTTGTTGTAAAGACTTATTTCTAACCAGCTGTGCTGGGTCTTCGTTGCTGTGCACAGGCTTTCTGTAGTTGCAGTGATCGGGCCACTCTTCAGCTGCGATGCTCGGCCTTCTCGTTGTGGTGGCTTCTCTTGTTGCGGAGCTCTAAGAAGCAAGGGCTTAGCAGCTGTGGTGCACAGGCTTAGTTGCTCTGCGGCATGTGGGCTCTTCTAGGATCAGGGTTTGAACCCACGTCCCCAGCACTGGCAGGTGGATTCTTTACCACTGGACCACCAGGGAAGCCCTAGGCCACATTATCTGATTGCTTCCCTCATCCATCCTGGATACAAGGACCTATATAAGGCCTACAGGATTGTGGTTGTAGAGAGACAATTGGAAGTAACACCATAGAGATGAGGGGAGTACGCCTTTGTTCCCCACGATAAACCACTTTCTCAGTACTCTGCAGAGATAGCGCTTCTTACCAGGACTCCTGTAGTTACCTGTCAGACTCTGCAGAACCCAGGAGTCATCGCATTTGCAAGCGTGTGGGCGTGCTCCGTCTCTTCAGTTGTGTCCCCCTCTTCGTGACCCCATGGACTGCATCTCCTGCACTGCAGGTGAATTCTTTACCTCTGAGCCACCAGGGAAGCCCATTTGCAAGTGTGAAAAGTGAAAGTGTTAGTCACTCAGTCGTGTCTGACTCTTTGTAATCCCGTGGACTGTAGCCCACCAGACTCCCCCATCCATGGGATTTTCCGGACAAGAATACTGGAGTGGTTTGCCATTTCCTTCTCCAGGGGATCTTCCCAACCCAGGGATCGAACCTGGGTCTCCTGCATTGTGGGCGGATTCTTTACCATCTGAGCCACCAGGGAAGCAATCATGAGTTGCTCATTAAGAAACACAAAATATTGAACTTCCCTGGGAGTCCAACAGTTAAGACTCTGCTCTTCCACTGCAAGGGGCGCAGGTTCCATCCCTGATCGGGGAGCTAAGATCTCACATGCCACTTGGGCAAACAAACAAAAACAAAAGACAAATATCAATATTAAATATCAAGGTTGTTGACTAATCTTTGAGTAATATAAATATGAGTTCCTGACACTCTTCACGTTAAATCAGTTAACCCTTGAGTTCCTCTGTAAAGCTTTTAATTGCTTTTTTTCCCCTTAACCTTTTTTTCTTCCCTGAGCTTGTGTATTCTAATTTGTGCTCTCTCATTTGGCTCTCCTGTGCAAGTGTGTGTGCTCTCACACATAGGTACATAGACATTAAGCCCCCATTTACACTTACTATATGCATATACAAATCGACTGGGTTAAATTTTAAATACTCCAATGCTTTTACTTTGGTTGAAATAAAATAGTAGAGTGGCGAGGAGGTGTGTTGTCCCAACAGGGAGAAAGCTAACTGACATTCAGTAAATCATTCAATGTATACAGGGCGTGGGGAGCCAACGCCTCTTCAATAGGGGAGTGAAATTAGGATGGGAAGGTTCCTCTCCCGGGGATCTTGCTTTTATTAAAAGACTTGAGAGCTTGGGAGATTCTTCAATAGGAATTTTGGTGTCTGTGAGTCTTTTGGGAACAGTATGGAGAGATGAAATGTGCTTAGGAACTCTGCAAGGTCTTTTTGATCCTTAAAGGTTCTGATATGAAAACCAATCCAAGTTTTCATAAAAGCAGTCAAATATTTCCAGTCTTTTATTAATCTCTTTGTACCCTTAAATAGTCTTTTCCTTTTGTGGAGTAATTGGTAAAACAGCAACAACAAAAACTCACCACCACCCCCCCCCGCCACTCCCATTGTTTTATTCTTCAAACTGGGCATCTTCTTAGTGCAAGGATTCAAATACCTTTATTACAGTCTTAATAGTCAGCAATTTCCATTTCATAAGCTCAGCAAAATCTCTTTATACAAAGAGATACAGGCTTCAAGTTGCTGGTTATATCTTTTCCAGCAATTTATAAGAATCCAATTAAGTAAGATGGAGTATCTATAACATGATATACCTGACTATGGAAAGCCCAGGTCTAAAATTAAGGTTGAAAGAAAGGAACTTAGCTTAAATAAACCAAACTTGATCAAAGTCGAAACTGTAGCCATTTCCTCTGAAATGAAGTAAGAAATAGCTTGGAGACTAGAGTGAAAACCAGTCGGCTTATTTATTCCAACTTTGGTTACCAGTTGAAGTCTGTTCTTTTTATTTTTTATTTTTTGTATTTATTTATTTTTTATTTTACTTTACAATTCTGTATTGGTTTTGCCATACATTGACATGAATCCACCACGGGTGTACATGCGTTCCCAAACATGAACCCCCTCCCACCCCACAGGTGGGTTTCACTAAAGAAGCCCAAGATGTTTCAGTTTGCTAAATCTCAGTGACCAAAGAACCAAGCGCACAAAGCTGCCACCAGAATACGGGGACACAGGCGGAAAGCAGACACAGCTGGAAATCCTGCAGTGCAAGTGCTTGATTCCAAAGAACTGTGTTTTGTCCTTATTTGGGTGGCCATAGGTCATGTCCCCTGAATACTCGTTGAAAGGACTAATGCTAAAGCTGCCACTCCTTGGTTTGGTCATCTGATGCAAACAGCTGACTCACTGGAAAAGTCTCTGATGCTGAGAAAAGATTGAGGGCAGAAGGAGAAGAGGGCATCAGAGGATGAGATGGTTGAATGGCATCTTTGATGCAACGGACATGAACTTGGGCAAACTCTGGGAGATGGTGAGGGACAAAGCCAGGCATGCTGCAGTCCATGGGGTTTGCAAAGAGCCGGACATGACTGGGCAGCTGAACAACAATAGCAGGTCATGTCAAAGTATTAAATGCCACTATGTTCTCAGTAATGAATTAGTGGGTATATTTTAAGGCAGAATTTAAAATTCTGATTTAGAGAGACAAGAAATAATATCCCTATACACCTGTGGATAATTAATCATCGACAAAGGAGGCAAGAACATACAAAGGGAAAAGACATTCTCTTCGGCAAACAGTATTGGAAAAGTTGGACAGCTGAGGGTAAATCGCGGAAATTAGAACACACCCTCACACCATACACAAGAATAAGCTCAAAATGGCTTAAGGACTTAAATATAAGACATGATACCATAAAACTCCTAGAAGAGAACATCCTCTGACATAAATTGTACCAGTGTTTTCTTAGGCCAGTCTCCCAAGGCAATAGAAGTAAAAAGTAAACAAATGAAACCTAACCAAATTTACAAGCTTCTGTACAGCAAAGGAAACCATGACTGGGAGAAAATATTGGCAAATGATGTGACCAACAACAGCTTAATTTCCAAAATATACAAACAGCTCAAATCACTTTATAGCAAACAACCCAGTTGAAAAATGGACAGAAGACCTAAGTAGACATTTCTCCAAAGAAGACGTACATACAGATGGTCAACAGGCACATGAAAAGGTGCTCATCATTGCTGCATATTAGAGAAATGCAAATCAAAACTACAACGAGGTACCACCTCACACCACTCAGGATGGCCACCATTAAAAAGTTTACAAATAATAAATGCGGGAGAGGGTATGGAGAAAAGGGAGCTCTCTTATACTGCTGGTGGGAATGTAAGTTGGCACAGTCACTATGGAAAAGAATGTGGAGGTTCCTCAGAAAACTAGCAAAGTAATGCTCAAAATTTTCCAAGCTAGGCTTCAACAGTATGTGAACCGAGAATGTCCAGATGTTCAAGCTGCATTTAGAAAAGGCAGAGGAACCAGAGATCAAATTGCCAACATGGATCATAGAAAAAGCAAGAGAATTCCAGAAAAACATCTGCTTCACTGACTACTCTAAAGCCTTTGACTGTGTGGATTGCAACAAACTGTGAAAAATTCTTAAAGAGATGGGAATACCAGACCACCTTACAGCCTTCTGAGAAATCTGTATGTGCGTCAAGAAACAACAGTTAGAACCAGACACGAAAAAACAGACTGATTCCAAATATGTATGTATGTACCTATATCTATCTATCATCTATCTATCTATCTAATGGAATATTACTCAACCATAAAGAAGAATGAAATAATGCTATTCACAGCAACATGGATAGACCTAGAGATTATCATGCTTTGGAAAGTAAGTCAGAAAGGCAGGCAAATACCATATGATATCACCTATATGTGAAATCTAAAATATGACACAAATGAACGTACCTATGAAACACAAAGATTCACAGGCATAGAGCACCAGGGAGGAGAGGGCGGGGGATGGAAGGATTGAGAGCCTGAATTCAGTTCAGTTCAGTCGCTTAGTCGTGTCCGACTCTTTGTGACCCCATGAACCACAGCACTCCAGGCTTCCCTGTCCATCACCAACTCCTGGAGTCCACCCAAACCCTTGTCCATCGAGTCGATGATGCCATCCAACTATCTCATCCTCTGTCATCCCCTTCTCCTCCTGCCCTCAATCTTTCCCAGCATTAGAGTCTTTTCCAATGAGTCAGCTCTTCGCATCAGGTGGCCAAAGTACTGGAGTTTCAGCTTCAACATCAGTCCTTCCAGTGAACACCCAGGACTGATCTCCCTTAGGATGGACTGGGTGGATCTCCTTGCAGTCCAAGCAATTCTCAAGAGTCTTCTCCAACACCACAGTTCAAAAGCATCAATTCTTTGGCTCTCAGCTTTCTTTATAGTCCAACTCCCACATCTGTACATGACTACTGGAAAAACCATAGCCTTGACTAGATGGACCTTTGTTGGCAAAGTAATGTCTCTGCTTTTTAATATGCTATCTAGGTTGATCATAACTTTCCTTCCAAGGAGTAAGTGTCTTTTAATTTCATGGCTGCAGTCACCATCTGCAGTGATTTTGGAGCCCCCAAAAATAAAGTCAGCCACTGTTTCCACTGTTTCCCCATCTATCTGCCATGAAGTGATGGGACAGGATGCCATGATCTTAGTTTTCTGAATATTGAGCTTTAAGCTAACTTTTTCACTCTCCTCTTTCACTTTCATCAAGAGGCTCTTTAGTTCTTCACTTTTTGCTATAAGGGTGATGTCATCTGCATATCTGAGGTTATTGATATTTTTCCCAGCAGTCTTGATTCCAGCTTGTGCTTCCGCCAGCCCAGCATTTCTCATGATGTACTCTGCGTATAAGTTAAATAAGCAGGGTGACAATATACAGCCTTGACATACTCCTTTTCCTATTTGGAACCAGTCTGTTGTTCCATGTCCAGTTCTAACTGTTGCTTCCTGACCTGCATACAGGTTTCTCAAGAGGCAGGTCAGGTGGTCTGGTATTCCCATCTCTTTCAGAATTTTCCACGCAGTCAAAGGCTTTGGCATTGTCAATAAAGGAGACATAGATGTTTTTCTGGAACTCTCTTGCTTTTTTGATGATCCAGTGGATGTTGGCAATTTGATCTCTGGTTCCTCTGCCTTTTCCAAAACCAGCTTGAACATCTGGAATTTCACAGTTCATGTATTGCTGAAGCCTGGCTTGGAGAATTTTAAGCATTACTTTATTAGTGTGTGAGATGAGTGCAATTGTGCAGTAGTTTGAACATTCTTTAGCATTGCCTTTCTTTGGGATTGAGATGAAAACTGACCTTTTCCAGTGCGGCGGCTGCGATGGCACACGAGCACAGCAGCTGCACGGGTACACGAGCGAGCGTGGCCAAGAGGAGCTACCCTGGGCCGGAGGTCAGGGGTGGCGGCCGAGAGGAGCCTGAATTAGCAGGTGCAAACTAGTATATATAGGATGGATAAATAACAAGGTCCTACTGTTTAGCATGGCTCTTCCCTGGTGGCTCAGCAGTAAAGAATTCTGCCTGCTGATACAGGAGACTTGGGGTGATTCCCTATATCTGGAAGATCCCTTAGAGAAGGAAATGGAAACCCATTCTAGTATTTTTGCCTGGGAAATCCCATGGACAGAGGAGCCTGATGGGCAACAGTCCCTGGGGTCACAAAGAGTCAGATACGACTAAATAACAACAACTGTATAACACAGGAAACTATATTCAATATCCTGTTATATACTAGAATGGGAAAGAATATGAAAAAGAGTATGTATATGTTTAACTGAGTAACTTTGCTATACAGCAGAAATTAATACAACATTGTAAATCAACTGTACTTCAATAAAAGCCAGATATAAGTACATTAGAACTTCCCAGCATAGTCATAGTTTAATTTTTATTCTATACCAGCTCTGTAGTTTAGGAAAGATGGTGTTTTAAAGGGAGAAGAAAAGGAAAGTATGGATTAGTCGGGAGCAAATGTCAAGTTGTGAATTAACTCAAGGATGCCTTCTACTGAAGATATGCTGTCTGTTTTGGATATGTTTTTACAGTTTTTTTTCCCACTGATGTGACTGTGCTCGCTGTTCACTGATAAAAAATTAACCTGCTTGGCCAGATCTAGTCTAAACAGCAGCATGTTCTTGGGCAAAGTATTAATTGGCTCCAGATAACAAGGCCAAAAAGAACTCCCTAGACATTGGTCAGAAGAGCACAAAGTCAAGAGAGGAAGATGAGCCAGGAGGCTGGCCTGAGATCAACATGGGCTTCTGTCAGACTCCTCAGGTTTTCTCAGTATGTCATAGAAGAGCAAAGCTTGGGTTGAGCACCAAGAGGCTGTTCCACTAGCCTTTTATCCACACCATCTAACCCCCCTTCCCTAGCAGAAGGGGAACGCTGAAGGTCTAACCTGCCTGGTGCAGGTGTCAGAGCACAGGGGATGTCAAGAGTTTCTCTTCCCTAGAGTTGTGGATGGATAAATGCTTGGGAGAATGCAAAGTAGACAGAGTCAATAAATGCAAAAAAAAAAAAAAAAAAAAGACTATTCCAAATAGTCTGTGAGAGTACAGGGAGCTTGAAGTGGGTATGAAGAACCCAAGTTTGGAGTCTTAAGAGGGTTAAGGGGAACCAGATCAAGAACTGCCTCTGGTCAGACCAGTCACGCCTCTCTGGACTGAGCCATGACCGGGCTTTCCATATCCCCCTTGGAGACATTCTGCATACATATTTTCAACTTTGGCCATTCCTGGGACAAAAGGCAGTTCACCGCAATCATTCTTTCCAGCTCTGCTCTAACAAGGAAGACCAGGCCTCTTGGAGCTGACCAAGGTGCTGAAGATGGTTTTAGAACAGTGTTAGAGAAAGACTTGCAGTCCATGGAGTCGGTAAGAGTCAGGCACCACTGAGCCACTTCACTTTCACTTTTCACTTTCATGCATTGGAGAAGGAAATGGCAACCCACTCCAGTGTTCTTGCCTGGAGAATCCCAGGGACGGCGGAGCCTGGTGGGCTGCCATCTATGGGGTCGCACAGAGTTGGACACGACTGAAGCGACTTAGCAGCAGAGAAAGAGTGGCGCTAATGGTAAAGAATCTGCCTGCCAGTGCAAAGGATGTAAGAGGCACAAGTTCAATACCTGGCTCTGGAAGATCCCCTGGAGAAGTGTATGGCAACCCACATCAGTATTCTTGCTGGGAGAATCCCATGGACAGAGGAACCTGTTAAGCTATGGTCCATGGGGTCACAAAGAACTGGACACAACTGAGCATCTGAGCACAGCACAAAGAAAGAGAACATTTACTGAGTACATATGGACTTTCCAGGTGGTTTGATGGTAAAAGAATCTACATGCCAGTGCAGGAGATGTGGGTTCAATCCCTGGGTCGGGAAGATCCCCTGGAGGAGGAAATGGCAACCCACTCCAGTATCCTTGCCTGGAAAATCCCATGGACAGAGGAGCCTGGTGGGCTACAGGGGTCGCAGAAGTCAGACGTGACTTACTGATTGAGGATGCGTGCACTGAGTACGTAGCATTTTCTGTGTGCCAGCACTATGCCTAACTGCTTTGCATGGAATAACTTATTTCATGGTCTCAGAAACTCTGTGAAAGAAGTGTTGTTATTATCCCCATTGATTACAAGGATCGTGAAGTACAGAGAGGTTAACAAACTTAGCCAAAGGCACACAGCTAAGGAGTGAGGAAGCCAGTCAGTTCATACCCTATGATGCACTTTTGGTCACTATACTTGCTAATGAGAGTTATGAACAGAGCCACAGAGAACCTGCCACATTTTCACGAGTATTGCCCTGACAGAATTGAGTCGCAGTTCCCTACCTCAGGTTGCCAAGGTAGGTAGCTTTGGGTTGTCACCTTGGAGAGCCAGGCATAGCAGTAAAGACTGCTTAGGTGCATATACAAGTGAGTGGCTCACACACCCTGTTATAATAGTCATCACCCCTTAATGTAATGACTTATCCCATGTCTGCTTCCCTGTCAGCCGTTGTGAAGAGGGTGCCACGGTATCCCCTTCCCCAGCTTACCAGAGAGCCTGGTATGTAGCAAGTGCTCAGCAAACATTTCAAGAATAAGTGAGTTACATGTGATCAATAGAATAGTAACTGTTATTAAGCCTTGTATCATTAGTATTTCAACATTAGTAGAAGCATTGTTACGGGACTTATAGTTCCTTTGTGCTTTATATTTGACATGCCCTGTCTTGCAAACTATGTGAACCTTGGAGTGTATCTTAATTTCTTTCTTTATTTAATTAAGTGTATCTTAAGTTATTTCCTTCTTCCTTTAAGACCAGCGCATCTGGTCGTAGTTGTGACGTGCGGGGTCTTCGTTGCATCACGCAGGATCTTTCACTGTGGTGCATGAACTCTCTAGTTGTGTTAGGGGAAGCATGCTGATTGAAACCGCCCACCCTGGCCTGGCACCATAGTAACCGTTTGCATGAGTTGTTTTATGACAGGAGGTCCTGGTAAGGAACAGGGAACTAATAAGCCTCCGCCAAGCAGAAGGGTTCAGGAAAGGTCAAAAGGAGACACCACCTGTCCGACCACCTCCCAGAATCCTTCTCTCTGGCATCCATTTTGGCTGAACAAGGCGTGCACCACCAGGAAGGACTCTGAGTCAGAATGATTGGCTAAAGACAACCTGGAAACTAATCCCATCACCATAAAACCCGAGACTGCAAGCCATGTGAGAGAGCAGTTCTCCTGGGTTCCCTGACCCTGCTGCTCTCTACCCGGGTGCCCTTTCCCAATAAAATCTCTTGCTTTGTCAGCCCATGTGTCTCCTCGGACAATTCATTTCTGAGTGTTAGACAAGTGCCCGGTTTCAGGCCCTGGAAGGTGTCCCCCTTCCTGCAGCAGTTATGGTGCTTGGGCTCCACAGAATGTGGGATCTTGGTTCCCAGACCAGGAATTGAACCCACATTTCCTGCATTGTGAGGCGGACCCCAGGGAGGTCCCCTCTTAATTTCTTAAACAGCATCTATACAGACAAAATGAAACAAACATCTAAGGTCACGATTTGGGCAATTTGAATGCCTAAACACATGTATGATTAAATTTTGTTGCATGTTAGATTTGAGATCTTGCACTATATTTTAGATTTGGGATTTTACAGTATCTTAGGCAGGGAGCTCCACTGACATGAAAGTAACTTTGAATATCTCTTTAAAATGGTGTACAAGTGTTCCGTGGTAACAGAGCTTGTAGTGGCAATTATAGCATATTCCAATCAAATTTCCATTTCAGAGCCTATGTGTCATTTGATATTTGTCAAACCATGTTTTTGTTGTGTTGTCTTACATGTAGAAGACTTCCATATCTGCGACACTAACTCCGGCATGTGTGTGTTTTTAAACAGCACTCCGCAGCTGAGCCCTTGGAGGACCGGCCTATTTTGACAGCTCCCCTTAGTCCATGTATCACCAAGCTTGTTCTCTGCCAATATGTTTCACATGATTCTGGGGACATGTGTAGCACGCCTGTGCAACTTGCAAACACTCATACATTATTATAATAATAATTGGGTTTTGATGCAACTGGAACTCAGTACTACCAAGCTGCCAGCATTTCCTTTTGGCTACCAGTGCTAGGCAAGAAAATTATAGTCTAACTGTCTTCCTGTTTATTGATAAACAAAGTGGCCAGCCCAGCAATGGAGCCTGATTAGCAGTTTGCACCCTTTGTGAAAGGATAAACAGAACCCTACTGTTTTCTGTGTTTGACTGCAATTTGCATCTTTAAAGAGGTTGGGTTGCCCTGAGATGCATGTTCAACTTCCCGGTGCCTGGATAGTCTTTGATATGTTACATGTCAGCCTCCTTGTTTTCTTCTCCTTCATCTTGAAACAATATTTGCCAGCGCATCTCTGGTCCCATCTGGCCTACCATAAGCTTCCCGATAGTCACCTGTCTGAAGGAGGAGGGGGTGGGCAGGGGCAGGAGAAGAAATATGTCTCCGTTTCACTGCCCTTGAATTTTACGTTCCCAGAAGGCCCTTTAATGCCGACTGTACTGCGCTTGTGAAGAGAGGATGATAGGAGAGTGAGCAGCCAAAGACAAAAGGGAAGCTGCTCACTACTCTCTCTGGCCCACAGGATCATTTCTGGGTCCCCCTCTTTCTCTTATCTTCACTTATCCTCCAAAAAATGCCCCCCACCTTTGTAAACTGAAACACAGTGTTAGCCTTCTACTTTGAGTTTGGTACAGTGTTCTGAAATTTATTCTAAACTAATTAGGGTCTTAAACTAAATGGTAAAAGACCAAGTAGTTGACTCTCTCCCTATAATTATTTTCAAATGAAAGAAAGGAAGATCATTTTAACTTGAATTTGCATGATGGAAAAGGGAGCATTAATACATGTAAACATGGATTAATCTGTTTAAATAAACTTTCCCCATAATCCTCACCATATGTAAACAACATTTGTTCTGCCTTAGAGATATTGCATGATTGGACCCACGAGACTCCTGTTATCCCACTGAACAGTTTCCTTTTATAACTTCAAAAGCAATGTTACATATTTATTGGAGATTGTAGGGTGTTAAGTGGAGTTATACACAAATTGTACCTCAGCTCTTTCGTTCATGCCAGTAGGGATTAAATTAGATTTTATAGCTGTTGTAGAAGTCTATTTGGTAGCTAACAAGTGGGATTTTTAAATCCTGGAAAACATAATCCTATTATAAAACAGGCAGCTGAATTAACATTACCCAGGAAGGTTCTCTTCATGGATTAGCATTTTTTGACAATAACAAAGAAAATCATCACATTCTATGGGGATATTACATGCCTTTCTCGAAAGTGAGAATGGTGAATTGAGGAAAGGGAACAAGATAAATGACCGAACATGCTATGACTTAGACTGTTTCTTTTTTAAGAAGAGCAGTGGAGGCTGGGAGGTAAAGCTGAGCGTGGCCTTGTCTGTAATTCTGGCACGCGCCCTCGAATTGGAAATGTGGCCTTGCTGATTTCCATGTCGGTGCTCCAGCTTTGGTCATAGATGGTTATCTGCATCGGTAATTCCCTGCTCCTGGTTTCCTTATATGATCACTAAAGGGCACAAAGAGTCCATTAATTACAGCACAAATTGGTGGTGGAAGAAATATTTTGCTACTTTGCGAAATCACCAACACTTTTTCAGTTATCGTTAGACCCTGAGAATCTGAGAATTTTAGAGCTGGGAAGGACCTTGACATTTATTTTATTTAATTTTTGTAGTCCTCGTCCAAGTTTTACTTTAAGCACCGTGAGGAGATGGATCTTTCTCTCATACACACACACACAAACATACACTTAATAGTGTATGAGTGACTTTTTTATTTTTAAAGAACCTTCCGTAAGTCTTAGCCATTGGCTTTGGCTTGCTGGTAAGGGTTATTATTAGAGCTGGCAGGTTTTGCCAATTTTCATTTGCACGGGTATCTTCTTAGCAGATAATCACATGGGCATCAATCAGTGGCATATCATTGTGTGAGATAATTGCATGGGCATCAATCATGTGTGTATCTGAAGCAGGTCATCACGTGGGCATTGATTCCATGTATCCGGAGAAAGGTAATTGCATTAGAAGCAAGGGAGGGCGTGTCTTCATGGCAGATAACCACACGGGTATCAATCACTTTAGGTACTGAGGTAGATAATCCTGTGCATATCTGTCTCCTGTACTAATGTGGATAATTATGTGGATATCAATCATGTCAACACACTGGTTTTCTGGTAGAGGTTTACATGCAGAGCAATCGTGTCATATGTTCGCTTATGCTGGCAAGGAGGACCCGTGTCTCTGGGCGCACACCAGGGCTGGTGGCTTGGTGGGGTGAAGAAACAGCACCATCCACAAGGCTTCCCCAGTAGAGCACAGGAAAATCGATGGTTAGAGAGCCTTTTAAGACTCTTGTTTTAAGGCTTTGTCTCCTACAAGAGTGGAAACATTCCCGGGAAGAACGTGAACCAGTGTAGAGGACATTTCTGGTTTACCCTTGAGCATCTATTTTTCTTTCCTCAGAGGTCAGCTCTTCATTTCTATTCCAACTCAGATTATCTAGGTGTGATCTCAGCCCCCAGGGAATCTGGGGTTCAAGACTAAGCAATCAGTGACATGCCACTGGCCACACTGATTGGCTCAGGGCAGGACACATTAGCCAGTCCAATTCACATTTTTAGTGGGTAGACTGCAAGCGAAGTTCAAATAAACAGTACATGGTTAATGAGAACGAGGGGGAAAGGCTTGGCTCATTCACAGACTAATCATCTTTTAGGTAAGTCCTTTTCACCAATGATATACACATGTTCTCTCACCTGCTGCAGGTAGATACTCATGAAATGAATGCATGTGTGAATGAAACGCTGAACAAACACTTGGTCCCTGGCTGGGAGGTGTCCCCAGGACTTAAGGTCTAGGGCTGGCGCTGTCCAGTCTGTTCTCCACTCCAGTCTTCACATGCACCCTCCCTTCTGCTCAGCATCTTCCCCGAGTCTCACAGGATCTGTCCTCGGAGGCCTTGCAGCACCGCCGAGACTCAGTGACTGCCCCGGCTCTGTTGCCACCTGTGCTGTGTGAACTTTCTGTTCTGTAACATGCATCACCCTGTAATACTTGTACAGGGCTTCTCTTTTGCTCTAGACTGGAAGCCCCAGGAGGGCAGGAATTCAGTCTGGATCCTTAGCGACCAGCAGTGTTCCCGCATGTGCTACTTTGTTGGTCTCAGTGGAGGTGGGAGAGGTATGACTGTGGTAGGCTCTCCTCTGACACTGAGCATCAGGAAATGAGTTCCCGGAACCCATCCTGACTCAAGGGCTAAGCCCGACTAGGCCAGGGAAGGCTAATTAAGTCCTCTGGCCAGTGACCCCTGCTCATTGTCAGTGTGGTATGTGGAATGGTTTGCCGAAGGTTTCTAGTAAAGTTTTGCTTCCTCTTAGAAGAGAATCAGGGGACTTCCCTGGTGGTCCAGTGGCTAAGACTCCTCGCTCCCAGTGCAGCAGGCATGGGTTTGATCTCTGGTTAGAGAACTAGATCTCACACGCAGCAACAAAGATAGAAGATCCCACATGCTGCAACTAAGGCCCAGCACAGCCAAATAAATAAATAAATGTATATATATATTTTAAAGAGAGAGATCAGTCTTTCTTTCTTGTTAATAACAACAAAGGGGTGTGTCACAACAGTTACTACTAAGGACTGTCTGCCTTAGGGCAAAGACAACGTTGTGGGCAGCAAAGGGAGTACAGAAGAAACTGGCATCCTTGATACTGCTGAGCTGTTGGCTTCGCCAGCCCAGAAGCTGCCCCATGGGACTACCCTGGTGGTCCGGTGATGAAGAATCCACCTTGCAATATAGGGGACATGGGTTTGTCTGGTCAAGGAACCAAGATCCCACATGCCATGGAGAAAGTAAGAAATCCCTAGAATTTCTTTCCTTCTTAAGGCTGGAATAATATCCCATTGTATATATATGCTACATTCTGTTTATCCACTCATCTGTCATTGGGCATGGGTTATTCCATCTTTTGTCTATTGTGAATAATGCTGCTGTTCAAGTCCCTGCTTTCACTTCTTTTCGATACATACCCAGAAGTGGAAATCCTGGATCATATGGTAACTCTATGTTTAATTTTTGGGAGAACCACCAGACTGTTAAATACTAAATACTTTTTTTAAAAAAGCAAAAAAACAAAAACAAAACACCAAACCATATATTAACCAAAGGAAAAGAAGTTTATTTTGATGAGAGAATCAGAAAGTGTTAAGTGACCAGATCTTATTGAGCTCTGGAAGTCACAGATAAAAGCAATAAGAAAGCGAAAGAAGCACTCATACTGAGAAGGAGAGTGCAGAGGTACCATGAGCCCAGAGTTGATGCTGCAGTTTCAGGATGCTGGAGCTGGAAGGAAGGAAAGGTGAGGTCAAGAGGGCAGGGAGGGAGACCTGTGGAGTGCCTGCAGGGGCTGTTCCTAGGAGCTTTTGCATCCATTAACTTATTTAGTCATCAAAACAACCCAGCAGGTGCCCTTATTTTTATGGACAAGTCTTGTCAGCTACTTCAAATTTTTAATTTTTATTGCTTTTAACAACCATAAAGAATATTTTTAAAAGGGAAGAAATCATTTTGAATCTACCGGTCTCACGCAAAATTCACTCTAATACTTCCCTGTTCTTTTTCAGGCTTTGCCATAATTCCTGTATGATTGAATAGTTATAATTTTATATTCTGCTTTTTTATTGCTGTAGAAATCTTTGTGTTTATTATTTTAATAAATGTATATATGCATCAAGTGGTTTCATTTCAGTTCAGTTAACCATTCCCCTACTGCTGAAAATGTACATGGTCTCCAGTTCTTCACTGCAGTTTTATAATAGTTATTATAGAATCTTATTGTGTAATTATTATATAGCTTAACATCTTATAATTTTAGCAGTAAAGTGCTTCATCTATGTAAATTTTTCCTTTTAGACATTTTTTTTAAAGATGTATTTCTGTGGAATGTTAGTTCCCCGCCCAGGGACTGAACTTGGGCTACAGCTGTGAAAGCACTGAGACCTAAACCACGGGATCGCTAGGGAATTTCCTGCATTTTGCTTCTTTACGCCCTTTGCCCAGTTATCTCCTGTGTGACTTTAGCAGTTTTGCAGTAAAATGAACGCCTTAGATACCAGAAGCAAAAATAGATTCAGTTCTTCTTGATTACTTCTTAATCTTGGGCAAGTTATATTTAATTTCATTAAGCCTCACATTTCTCATTTTCAAAAACAAACACTCATAGTACCTACCTCCTTGGATTATTGCGAAGATTAAATGAGATCATGTATATGAATCACCTTAGTGCAGTGCCTGGTGTATAGAATATGCTCAGTTAATTTTAACCCTCTTTGTTCTTACTACTTCAAGTTATCCCCCTACCTGATTTCCTTCTCTCCTTCCGTATCATCTTGTATTTCCCTTTTTTCCTTGTTGCCTCCCACTCTTGAGTGGCTGAGCTGCTGGGAGACAGTTAAGGGTGGGCGGGTTGTACAGGGCCAGCCCTGCCATCGTGCTCACACATAGACATGACCTGATCTGACTAAACATTGTTGTCACTCCGGTTGTCTGTGCCTCCATTCTGAGGGATGGATGGTTAACAGAGGAACTGCAGAATTGGAAGGATGTACAGACACCCCGTCTCAGGTGCCCTGTGCTTCTCATGAGTGCTTCCTACGAGAGCCAGCATTCGCCTGGGATTGTTGAGGTGAAAGGGAAGGTGAAGGGCGCTCAGTTGTGTCCCACTCTCTGCAATCCCATGGACTCTACAGTCCATGGAATTCTCCAGGCCAGAGTACTGGAGCAGGTAGCCTTTCCTTTCTCCAGGGGATCTTCCCAACCCAGAGATCGAACCCAGGTCTCCCACATTGCAAGCGGATTCTTCACCAGCTAAGCCACAAGGGAAGCCCAAGAATACTGGAGTGGGTAGCCTATCCCTTCTCCAGAGGATTTTCCTGACCCAGGAATCCATCTGAGTCTCCTGCATTGCAGGAGGATTCTTTACCAACTGAGCTATCAGGGAAGCCCCTATTGGCAAGGATGTTCATGGGGAAAAGTAGCCTCCTAACCTCCAGCTGGTTCAGGCTCCGCTGCCACAGTTGCAAACCACAGCTGGCTGTTTCTCCTCAGAGCAATAAGGAGCAGAATGTCCAGTCCACGTGTCTTTAGTACCTAGTCCTCGAGAGGCACTTTATATATAAGCTTTCTTACTGAGATGTGAAAGAAGTTGGACAGCTTGCCGCAAGACCACTGAGTGACTCCAAGGCCTACACTCTCCACTGCATAGCTCATCTGCATGTTAGTCATTTTTCATGTATTTAATATTTGAAGATATAGTATAGTGTATATTTTTATAGTAGGAAGAAATTCCTTCTCATGTGTACTTATTTCTCACTCTTTCTGTCTCCTTTGTTTTTTATTTTTAATTTTCCATATTTTTGCCTTGAGTCCAGCCCCATTGTTTTTATGAAGACTCTGATTCTTAGTAGCTGCAGGGTTCCACTCTGATTTAGGCGCTTCTCCTCGGGACTCCCAAGAATCAGGCTCAAGCCCTGACATAAGTATGACTAAGCCACAGAGGTCTGATTTGATGTAAAATCCAGTTGGGTGGCATTAAAGTGTCTCTAAGAATCAGAACCCAGCACACCCATGTTCATGGCAGCATGGTTCACAGTAGCCAAACTGTAGCTATGACCCAAGTGTCCATGACAGATGAATAGATAAACAAAATGTGGTATATCCATACAATGGAATAGTATTTGACTTTTAAAAAGGGAAGGATTTCTGACACATGCTCTATATGTATGAATTCTGAAGTTAGGTATATTTTACCACAATAAAATACTTTGTCAAAGAAGAAAAAATCGGGACTCAACCAAGAATATGAGGAACATGAAAAGAGGTTCATTGTAAAAAGTTAGCAGCAACTTTCGTGAGAAGCCTACAGCTCAAATGAGAGGAAAGAATTGAGTTAGATTATAATTTAGACTCAAGAAAACCAACTCTGTTGGAAGGGTAGAAACTTGACATTCCCCATTGTCGTAGCAACCCTAAGAGGGGTCGGGATCTTCTTAGCAAGGAATCACCTGGGCATCTGTGTGCCTAGAGGCCATCTTTGGCCTGTGGGGAGTGTCAGTCCCTACAGATAGTGTCAGTAATTTAAGAGTTGCAAGCGCTACTGAAGTATTTGGAAAGGTTTTGCTGATTCAGTTCAGTCCAGTCACTCAGTCATGCCCGACTCTTTGCGACCCCGTGGACTGCAGCACGCCAGGCCTCCCTGTCCATCACCAGAGTTTACTCAAACTCATATCCATTGAGTCAGTGATGCCATCCACTGTCATCCTCTGTCATCCCCTTCTCCTCCCGCCTTCAATCTTTCCCAGCATCAGGGTCTTTTCAAATGAGTCAGCTCTTCGCATCAGGTGGCCAAAGTATTGGAGTTTTGGCTTCAACATCGGTCCTTCCAATGAATATTCAGGACTGAGTTCCTTTAGGATGGACTGGTTGGATCTCCTTGCAGTCCAAGGGACTCTCAAGAGTCTTCTCCAACACCACAGTTCAAAAGCATCAGTTCTTCAGTGCTCAGCTTTCTTTATAGTCCAACTCTCACATCTCACAGCTTGTTAGGGCAAGCATTTGAATCACTTAAAAAGAAAATGAATGTATTAAATTCATGAATACAGTTTTTAAAGTTTCAGGGAATTTAATAAAGCTGTTAATGGTACAAGTAGAGATTTGAACTTATTTAAACCTATTCAACCTGAGTTAATCCATTCTCTTTATAAATAGAATAATAAACTTGTAGACTGAACACCACTGCCTAAAGAAGATAGATGCTTTACACTGGTAATTTTAAAAACCAAAGTAACCTACATGGTCTTTTCTGTGCACAAAAGCTACCCTCAGACATTTAAAAAATTTATACTGACTGCCTCAGTTCTAGGACTTTCCACTCCACAGCACACTTGCTGACTTATCTGTGGGTTTCTTCCACTAGTACACAAATTCCTTGAGGCCACAACCACATTTGTGTCCTAAGCACCTAGTATGGCGCCAGGCACACAAAAGGTGCCCAACAGGTGGTTGAAGGAGGTGGCTTAGGGGCAAAAGACATGCTTGAATTTATCCAAGTGCTATGCTTGCTAATTTTGTACACATACAACCTGCAGTAGATACCTGCCCAGATAGGTGCAGTAACTTCTGTTTTGATATCTATGTGGACGTTTGCTAGATGAATCCATCCACTTGCTTTAATCGATTACTATAAATACATTATAACAAGTACAACTGGACAAAGAAAATTATGAGGACCATTATTATTTTTTTCCGTTGTTGTTTGTTCACTAAGTTGTGTCCGACTCTCTGTGATCCCATGAATTGCAGCGGGCCAGGCTTCCCTGTCCTTCTCTATCTCCTGGAGTTTGCTCAGACTCATGTTCATTGAGTCAGTGATGCCACCCAACCATGTCATCCTCGGTTGCTCTCTTCTCCTCATGCCCTCCATCTTTCTCAGCATCTGGGTCTCTGCCAATGACTCAGCTCTTCACATCAGCTGGATTATTATTTATGTTTTCCCCCTAGTCATGTCTACATGATGAGTTCCTGATCCATATTTGCCCAATACCCTCCCGAGAGAAAAATGTTGCCTCTGTGAGACTCCCTTCCTTGGGTGGCCAGTGCCACGCAGAAGACTGTCCTCTGCCGTGCTGAGCTCGCGATCACATCTCTGGACCCAGAGGCACTCTGTACGGGCAGAAGCATGCAGGATTCAGGGCTTCCCTGGTGGGTCAGTGGTGAAGAACCTGCCTGCCAGCACGAGAAACAGTGGTTGATTTCCTGGGTAGGGAAGATGCCCTGGAGAAGGAAATGGCAACCCACTCCAGTCTTCTGACCTGGGAAATTCCATGGACAGAGAAGCCTGGCAGGCTACAGTCCACGGGGTTGCAAAGAATCGGACAGGACTTAGCGGCTAAACAACAACAGCAATCAAGGATTCAAGCTCAGGAACAAGTAGAGAGAGGGCTCCCAAAGCATCTTGAGAAAGCTGGGGGCAGAAATGTCCTCTCTCCAAGGCGGGAGCCATGTCTTCACGCATGGTTTCCTCTTTTGGCACCTTTCCCCTCATGGCGGGGCAGATCCGGGAGTGAAGAAAGGGGTGGCGGTGGGCCCATGGCTGTCAGGCTGTTAGTGACGAGCTGTTTTCAGCAATTATGCCCTTCCAGCCAGGGTGTGACGGCTGGCACCTCTGGTAATGAGATGATTTCCAGGGCTTCTTGTTTAAGGCTCTGCTGGCTTCCTCTTGGCCTTCGCTTGCCGCTCTCCTTGGCAGCTTCGGAGTTTACTGACATTATTACCAATGTGACATGTTCCTCTTGGCCGACACAAAAACTCAGGGAAGACATGCCAGTCTGCCATGAGAGGGGCCCCTTGGAGGGAAACGTGAAGCTGGGTGTAGCCACCACAGCAGGGAGTAAGAGACACAGGCTCATCATGCTGCCTCTCAAGAATAACCCATCCCTGACTTTGTCGGCAAGTGGAAATTCCCATTGCCCACTCGAGTAACAAGGGGGCTTTTTTCTTAGATAGGCCTAGTGTTGTTGATAAAGTTGTCATACCGGTTAGAAAAATGATTCACTCAGTAACTCATCAGGTAATTTATTTTTTTGAATTGAGATTCTTTTTTTTAAAAATTATTATTTATTTATATATTTTTTTGGCTCTGCTGGATCTTTGTTGTTCCTGTGTGGTTTCTCTAGGTGTGGCTACTCTCTAGTTACGGTACACCAGCTCATTGCAGTGGCTTCTCTTGTTTCAGGGCACAGGTTCTGGAGTGAGTGGGCTTCAGTAATGGCAGCACACAGGCTCAGTAGCTGTGGCGTGTGGGTTTAGTTGCTCCGCAGCATGTATGATCTTCCGGGACCAGGGATCAAACACGTGTCCCCTCTATTTCCAGGTGGATTCTAAACCACTGGACCACTAGGGAAGTTCTCATCAAGTAGTTGTTGAGAATCCACTGTTCAGCAAGGGAAGACTGATGCTGGAGGTGAACAAAGAAAATGCAGTCCCTCCTGCCATGGAGCTCACGGGCTGGCTGGAGAGAGACACTCACATCGGTCCAGTGGCCACCATGGTTGATGTGTAGTTGTGATAAATGGGATATGGGGCGGAGTGGAGTGGAAAGCCTTGGGGGCCAGAGGAGAGGCATCTGCAAAGGTCCAGGGAGAGCAGGAAGCCTGGAGAAGCTTGTACAGCTGGAGTGCCCAGAGCCTGGGGGTCACGCAGGATGAGGCTCGAGGGATAGCAGGACGGGATGACGTAGACCTGGGTACGAACCGTCAGATCTACCCAAGTATTCCAAGGACAGAGGAAGGCCACTGAGGGCTTTAAGCAGCAGAGATGAGAGGCTTATAAAAATATTATTCCGGATGCTGTGGAATGGATCGGAGTGGATGGTGAGGCCATCCGTGTGCCATCACAGTGGTCAGTGGGAAGAAAGGAGGTGATGAGGGACGCAGGGGACATGAGAGACCCAGTCCCCTACCCTCCCTCCCTCCCTTCCTCTCCCCCTCCCTTCCTTCCTTTGTTCCTTTCCTCCTTCCCCTCCAAACCTATCTACTTTTTCTGCTCCAAAAGACAGAAATGGACTCTTTTTCTTAGAAGATCTTTACAGTTTTCAAGTAAAATTCCCTCCTCCTATCTTTATGGGGAACTTCCTCAAAGAAACAGGTACCTACAGTTCTCTGCCAGAGGAAAGATTTTAGGAAAGCCATGTTCAGTTCTGAAGGAGTGAAGGGCTTCCTCATAAACGCAGTAGACCCTCCTGCACCACTCCAAGAGCCCCCCGCCTAGGCCCATTAGAACCCCCAAAGTGATCTGATTTCCATCAATCCCAAAGCCAGCTAAGCAAGGTCACGTTTACAGGACTCCCTCCCAGCGACCATCCAGAAAACAATAAAAACAGACGCAGGCCCTGCTGTGGTACAGAAGCCCACTTTGGAAACCAGGGGGTCAAGTGCCCATTACCCAGGTAAGCGGGCTCTCCATGGGAGAGCAGAAGTGCACGTCCACATGCCAAGAGGAGAGGTGCTGGGAACCACCGGGGCCGCCTGGGAAAGGGGGCCTCATCCAGGCAGTGCTAATCAAACCGGACAATGCCACGGAGCTGGCGTGGCTGAGCCAGGAGCGAGGCAAGGACGGGCTGGGGGAGAAGGGCCTCCCTTCCTCCAAAATCAATGTCCCTGTTAACTTGGGCAGAAGAAAATCTGACAGCTCTGGAAACCTGCCCATCTGATGAGAAGGAGGAAGCTGAGAAGCGGTTGGAGCCCAAGAAAGCCCCGGGATGCAGGCGTGATCAGTTGCCCGTTGGGGACCCAGTGGCAAGTCAGCTCTGCTGTGCTTTTACCGAAGCCCAAGAGGACAGGTGCTGCTGCTGCCCATCCCCATACGGCCTCCCCAGCTGGTCGTAACGTGCCTGCCCCTCCGGTGATCCCAGCTGGATCTGTTTTATAAAAGATCCAAGAAACCAACGGGGCTGTCGGCTTTTGAACCCAAGCTCCCTGAGGTCTGGCCAGTGTAGGGCTATTCTATTTTCTGTTAATATCGGAGATTTAACCAAGAGGCAACTGGCATAACTGAAACCTACAGAGAAACCGAAGTCTAGCCATGGAAATTATAGTGACAAGCCCCTCTGTTGTGGATAAAGTGATGCTTTTCGACTGGTCCATGATACTTATTTAAGGCCACTTGTGAAGAGAATAATAGGAATCCACAACCCTATTATTCATGTTTTAATATGAATAATATTAATTATGTGGCTAATGCCACAACCTATATGATTCATATTCCAAAATCCAAAGAGCTCCGAAAGCCAAAAAATTCTATTATAAGTTTTCAGCTGATTTCACTTGGGAGCAAAACATGCCCTAAACTGAGTGGGGCAATTGGTCGACTTCATCCACTGTGTGTGACTAGTCCTACATTTCGCTCCAGGTTTCTGGGTGGGGTGACATAAGATAAACTGCCTGCATAACCTTTTGCCTTTCCCAAAAGATTCTTCATTCTAAAATACCTTTGTCTCCCAGCCTTTCTAACCTGTGATGGTAAACTTGCATTGTTGTGGGTCTGAGGCCTTGTGGTCTAGTGGACAATTAGGAAACCCGAGGGCAGACTAAATAGAGCCCTTTGCGCTATAAATATTTAATAGCTATAGAGATGTTTGGGGTTGATGGAACTGCGGAAATTTCCTCTTCCATAGTCTGAGTCCAAATTTCAATGGAGACTGCATGCGGTGAAAAAAGCATGGGTTTGGGAGTCAGAAGGTGCCTGGGCCATTATTAATGACCCGTGTGGCCTTGGGCAAGACTTTTCTCCTCCCTGGATTTCATCCATAAAGTGAAAGACGTGGACAAGATGGTCCCTAAGGACACTTTGGGTTTTTATATTCCATAATTCTGTGAGCTACCTACAGGAGGGATGAGGGGCTGGGTAGCAAGAAGCTCAGATAAGGCCTTGAAGTGGGGAAAGCAAGGACACAGGTGCCTGTTCCAGTCCATTCCTAGGGATGGAAATAACACAGCCACTCAGCTGGGGTTGGGCAAAGCATGCCACCATGTACAGAACCGCTTATACATCCTTGGTGCTGGGTGATCGATACCCTCAGGATCTGGGATGGCAATGGGCCTGCCAAGGAGTGAGGCTGAGGAGGATCCCTGTCGTGCCGGGGCTGTGGCACTGCATTCTGCTGAAATCGATTTGGCTCCGTTTCATGTGCACCTAGCAGATTTACCAGATTGGGAAAATGAATGTTTTCTATGCGCGTGGCTGATTTTTGCATGCATCTGTTCGCTCATCTAAACCTTAGTTACATGCTGCTAGGAGAACGAAAGGCTATAATTTCTTCTCTTTGAAGCAAGAGTGGTAAAGGCACCATGATTTCTGCTTTACAGATCTGTGTCAAAATGGTGCACCGCTTTCCTTCTTATTGTCCCAGGGGAAAAAAAAAATGAAGTGATATGGCGGTATTTTCTACTGCATTTGCCAACGATCCTGACTGACTTTAATGAAGAGCCCAGTGCCTGAGAGCATGGCTTTCAGAATGTAAATATCCAGTGGAATGCAAACATGAGTATTTACCTGTATCATTTTCATGTGACGTTAATAAGCCCTTGTTGGCTTGTCATGTTTCCATTTTAGATGACAGTGCTTCCTTCAGAGGTCAGTGTCACGCTCCAAGACAATGATACTAGTACTTACTCAGTGCTTGCCATTTCTGGGATGCTTTTATCACCCTTAATTAGTAAACCACAAGTAATCTCTGCTCCATAGCTTAGTGCTGTAGTCCTCAGTGTTCATGAGGAGAATATGCTCTAGTGACTGATAAATAGGATGGATTTTAGAGTCAGTCCAACTCAGATTGGACTCTGATTTACTGAGTATCTGCCTCACAGCACGCCTCCAAGTCTTCCTCTGTAAAATGGGGATTTGTTGTTGCTGTCCAGTCGCTCAGTCATGTCTGACTCTTTGCAACACCAAGGACTGTAGCCCACCAGGGTCCTCTGTCCATGGAATTTCCCAGACAAGAATACTGGAGTGAGTTGCCATTTCCTCCATTCAGCAGACCTTCCCGACCCAGGGATCTGACCTGCGTCTCCTGCTTTGGCAGGGGGGGTTCTTTACTGCTGAGCCGCCAGGGAAGCCCTGGGCTTATCACAGAGTAGTAAGTTTGATGATTAAATCAGAACATGCATGTCAGGACTTCCCTGGCAGTCTGGTGGTTAAGACTTCATGCTGCCAGTGCAGGGGATGCAGGTTTGACTTCTGGTCAGGGAACTAAGATCCCACATGCAGAGTGGTATGGCCGAAAAAAAAAAAACACAACAACATGCATGTTGACAGCATAACCTAGTGCCTGGCCTACAATAAGTGCTCAGGATATCTTAACCTGAAACTAGATGATGGCCACTTTGCTGTCCCCTGGTCCTCCAGCCCTGGGAATCACATCACAGCACAACATTTCCTATCACAGAAAACTCCACAGGCCATTGTTATGGACCAAAATCACCCCACCTTTCCTACTCCCTCCTTGCTTCCTCTCCATTCCTATTTTATTTTGCAGAGAAATTGGGTTTTCCTCTCTCATTCCTAGTTCATCCCCGCCTTGCCCTGAGGGTTCTTTCCACTAGCAAATGGCCTAACCGGTTGTTGTTGTGTTTTTTTTGCTTGTTTTTAAACAAACAGAAATAATTCTTTCTACCCTTAGCCTTTCTATACCAACTTTATCAAAGGCAATAATTTAAAAAAATTTAAAAGACCATTTTCTCTTTGAAGAATTCTGACACTAGCTCTTAAGTTACCCTTTCCTCCTCCTCAGCATTTAGATATGATGGGTTACTGCAAGTCCTGGTTCAAGGGCTGGCAAACCCATTGAAAAAGTAAGGAATTTACCCAAGTCTTAGAGTCTGAAACAGAGACTGAATTCAGAGCATAGGAATGAAGACTCCTAGATGTTCCTTTATCCCAAAGGCAAGGTTTCTTTCAAACACTGAAACGAAAAATTGGGAGAGAGACTTGGTACAGTGGCCGTGACTCCACACTCCCAATGCAGGGGGCCTGGGTTCAATACTTGGTCGGGGAACTAGATGCCACATGCCTCAACCAAGAGTTCACGTGCTGCAACTAAAGATCTCGCCTACTTCAACGAAGACCTGGTGAAACTGAAGTTGCTCAAGTCGTGTCCGACTCTTTGCAACCCCATGGACTGTAGCCTACCAGGCTCCTCTGTCCATGAGATTTTCGAGGCAAGAGTCCTGGAGTGGGCTGCCACTTCCTTCTCCAGGGGATCTTCGTGACGCAGGGATCGAACCCGGATCTCCTGCGTTTCAGGCAGGCGCTTTACCCTCTGAGCCACCAGGGCTCCTAAACAGACCTGGTGCAGCCAGATAAATAAATATTAAAAAAAAAAATGGGGAGAGAGCCAAGGTGGGGCTCCTGAAGCACAAGTTTCTCTAGTGGGCCCAGGGTAGCATGCCTGGCCCCGGTCGTCCCACTCTGCCTCTTGAGGTGACACTTCAGCCCCAATTGCTCACCAGGACCGGTAGGATCACCCCGTGGAACAACTGTGAGGAGCGGCATTCCCAGGAATAAAGGTTAGATGTCACAGTTCCAAAAGAGGCCTGAAACCCTACAAGCTTCGAGGCACAACTTTTGTGTGTGGATGGGTATGTTCAGGGGTGTGTGTGTATGTGTGTGTAGATGGTGTTTATGTGGATGCTGTATGTAGATGTGTTTGTGTGGATGCTGTGTGTGGATGGGTGTGTACAGTTGTGTGTGTGTGTGTGTGTTGTATCTCTAGGAGTATGATGTGTTTGTGTGTGGATGGCGTGTATGGATGGGTGTGTAGATGTATTGGGGAGAGCATGTAGGGGTTGTGGGTGATGAGAGAATGTATGAATGAGAGAACAGGTGAACCTTAAAATGTTCAGAGCAAGGACTTCCCTGGGGTCCAGTGGTTAAGACTCTGCAATTCCAATGCAGTGGGTATGGGTTCGATCCCTGGTTGGGGAGCTAAGATCCTGCATGCCGCACAATGCCGCCAAAAAGAAAAAAATAGTTCAGAGGAAGTCTACAAGCAGAGCAGCCTGGCAGCATTTGCTGTAGGTTCGATTATCCATTCTTACTTCAATCATTTCTAAACTGTAGTCAAACAGCATAACATAATAATTATGTTCATCATGATTAGCTCAGTATTTACCAAGTGCTTCAGTGTTCAAAGCATTGCAGTGGTGAGCCTTGGCAGGGGACAGAGGAATATAGAATAGCCGTTTTATTTTTCTCATTGTCCAGTTTAAGCTCTGGCTTGTTTGACACAAACAGCACTCACCAAGCTCCACCAAGTTCCAATAAGATTTGGCAACTTGTCCTGGTTTGAACTGATTTCTCACCAAATGAAAACATTTAGTGTGAAAAATACCAAATTTGGGACTTCTCTGGTGGTCCAGTAGCTAAGGCTTCCCTCTCTCCATGCAGGGGGCCCAGTTTTGATCCCTGATCAGAGAACTGCATCCCCCATGCCACAACTAAGACCAGGTACAGCCAAATAAATAAATGCATTTTTAAATGCCAAATTTGGGACAGAAATCTGTTTTTCAGGATGTAGCCCCAAATAATATTTTAATGTACTGTTGAAGATGTTTTTGCTTAAAAATAGCTCCCAGTGACTGTGTCCTTATGTTTATTTGTCACGGCCACAGTGGAATAGACCTGAAAAGCTGAGCAAGGCCTAGTAAAAGAAGGCAGCAAAGAAGATAAATATGCCAGCTCTTTTCTAGTGCCTTCTGGCTGGGATTTCGTGGGAAGTGGCGGGGGGTCTTAATATATGCAACAGGTAGGATTGGATTTTCTTCCTTTCCATCGACAATGGGATCATGCTTATGCAAAGATGTGAGTGACACTGGAAATGTAAGGGCCACGTAATTATGTAGGCATTTGCTCATTCTTTCTCAGCCAGGTCAGCTCCTAACCAGATTCTCTTGCTCAAGGACCTGAGTTCATCCCTGGTATTTCCTTCCTGGGGATGATTCTTACTGAGAATGTAGTGTGTTTCCTAAAAAGAATTAGATTCTATATTGGTTGTACTTAAGTGTGGAACAGCTGTCTTCTGCTTGGGCTGCCCTGATAGCTCAGTTGGTAAACAATCTGCTTGCAATGCAGGAGACCCTGTTCAGATTCGTGGATTGGGAAGATCTGCTGGAGAAGGGTTAGCCTACCCACTCCAGTATTCTTGGGCTTCCCTTGTGACTCAGCTGGTAAAGCATCCACCTGCAATGTGGGAGACCTGGGTTCGATCCCTGGGTTGGGAAGATCTCCTGGAGAAGGGAAAGGCTACCCGCTCCAGTGTTTTGGCCTGGAGAGTTCCATGGAGAAGTCCATGGGGTTGCAAAGAGTTGGACATGACTGAGCAACTTGCACTGTCTTCTGCTTAGATTTCAACACATAAGTCTTTCCCTTTGTGTGTGTGTGTGCACACACACACAGAATATGAGTGAGAGATAAAAACGTAAGTGCTAAGCTAAGATAGGAAGACCTCGGTTCCAGTTCTTGCCCTCCCTCTTGTTAAATGTGGAAATTTGTACGGTAGACATCAGCCAGTTAGTCACCAGAACCCTCTTTCACTTTCTTCTGCTGCATAGATGATATTCCCCGCTCCTTTGCAGTGGCACGTTGCCATGTGATTATCTTTGAACCCACAGAATGTGGATGGAAGTGATGTACACTGCCAGCGGCGGCTGCCTGCTCAGCCACTCAGTTGTGTCTGACTCTGCCGCCTCCTGGACTGTCACCAGCCAGGCTCCTCTGTCCATGGAATTTCCTAGGCAAGAATACTGGAGTGGGTTGCCATTTCCTACTCCAGGGGATCTTGCCAACCCAAGAGTCGAACCTGAGTCTCTTGCATTACTGGCGGATTCTTTACCACTGTGCCACCGCCAAAGCCCAAAAAACTCTCACCCACAAAAACTTTTGTCTCCCATATAACAGCCAGATGAGAGACTTTGGTCATTGTGGATTAAGACGAGAACCACTGACACACTGGGTCCCAGAAGACACAGCACCCCGACTCCACCCCATCACAGATTAGTTTTGACAAGAATAAGAAAGGAACTACTAGTGTGTAAGCCCCCAAGATTGTGGGTGTCTGTTACAGCAGCTCATACTGCTGTGGTTAAAACGTGAGGTCTGCCCTCTTCAATCTCTATAGCTGTAAGGTAGGATTTACTTTTTTGAAAAGCTCCACTTAATCCCCTTGAGGTCAAAATGTGATGTGTGTAAAAATATTTTTCTTATTCCATGTTCTCTTCCTGCTCTTCCTCATGCATTTTTACTTAGTTGCAGTAATAGTTTCGATATGATTTTATATTTAGCTCTTTTTCACTTAGCACACCACAAGCATTTTTTCCGCATCGCTGCAGTCTTCGTAATTATAAATGTTAATGACTGTTTAATATTCCATCAAGCTGATGTACCATAATTGTCTAAAACAAGTGTGAGATGCTGCTCTTATACCCTGCTTTGAAACAATCCAGCTTATCAAAACAGTTAAGTCAGGGGGGTGACTACTAAAGTTAAAGACATTTTTACTCATCAAAAGAATTCTCTGCAAGGGACTTTTAAATACTGAGTTCCCCTTGTGTTTCTTTAGTATAATTTAAATTACAAACATTTAATATACCCTCAGCCACCTACTTTGCAAAGCAAGATACCTGTATTTTATCATACAGATGTTGATACGTGCATTCTTGGCTGCTGGTTGCAGAGAATCCCAGGTTCCCTAAAGCAAATCTGATCCGGGTAATGTTTCCTGAGTGTTGGACCTCCTCCACTTTCAGTAGTCCGACCAGGCACTGAGATCATGGGCTAGGGGTTGTGTTCGTGGGCTTATCTTTGTATCCATTGTTTTTGCATGTTTAAAAAATCGTGTCTTAACTGCAAAAACAGCAATACAACAGCAAACAGCAGTGTAACAGCAATAATAGAATAATAGAAAAGGAAAACATCACTCAGAAATTCATCACAGTAACAGTGGATGTGCTACTTCAAGACCCTTTGTTTACCATGCACGTCAGTTCAGTTCAGTTCAGTCGCTCAGTCGTGTCCGACTCTGCAACCCCATGAATCGCAGCACGCCAGGCCTCCCTGTCCATCACCACCTCCTGGAGTTCACTCAGACTCACATCCATCGAGTCAGTGATGCCATCCAGCCATCTCATCCTTGGTCGTCCCCTTCTCCTCCTGCCCCCAATCCCTCCCAGCATCAGAGTCTTTTCCAATGAGTCAACTCTTCACATGAGGTGGCCAAAGTACTGGAGTTTCAGCTTTAGCATCATTCCTTCCAAAGAAATACCAGGGCTGATCTCCTTTAGAATGGCCGTGCCCGTATGCGCACATAATATATGCTTAGTCATTTTCACCTAAGTTCAGTTTTGTTTCCTACTTCCATCGAATAACCCTTGACATCATCACATTGTTTCATAGTCTCAATATTAGTATAAAACTCCTGCACTGTCTAAACTCTCACCATTGGAGCAATCACTGTCTTGGAAGTCACAACTTGCAGAAACTTTTAACCCAGCATTTACCATCTGGATCAAAATTCCAGTGTGGGTTTGTATGTGTGTACTGGCAAAGAAAGTTTGGATTTTGAATGAATTCAGATCAGAGTGTGTTCACCTGCATGCCTGCTGGGATCACACTGCATGTCATTTAAACATGTATGTTATCACTAACATCAATTCCATCTCATGTTATTGTCTTCCAAGAGAGGTTCATTAGCATATAGTTACATTGTTTATGTACACTACCATACATGTTTAATATGGTGTTGAAGGAAAACATAAGTTGTATCTGCTATTATATAGTCTCATGTACTGTAAAAAAAATACACCCATGAGTACTCATTCATTGTTAAATAATTATAATCAATGTTTTAAATCCTTTACATTGTGTAGAATGGTGGATGGTTACGTGGGTAGTTAAAGTGTCAAAAATGTTTTCTAAAGGTTTTCAGGTGGGCTGAAAACATAATACTTTTGATTCTATTCATAATGATGGAATATAGGCTCATGCCCTCCCAAAACTTGCTATCTGGCCATTTTCAGGGGATGGATTAGATTTTGGATGTTGAAGTATATCTCTGTTTCTCCGTTATCTCTTACTAGGCTCTGAGCACCTTAAAGACAGGCACTATAACGTATTCATCTTTGGATTCCCAGCATCTAACCCTATATCTGGCACTTAATTGGTTTAATTCACATTATTCTGTGAATAAATGAATGAACAGATACCATAAATATTAACTATAGTCCACAGTTAATTTCACCTATGGAATTTGTTTTATTTTCTACCTATCTCTTTCCTAATTCAATCTCAAATTCTCCAACAGAGTCTCTAGTCTTGAGCTGGTTGCTCACTAGATTGTTATCTGGGAATTTCCCTTCCTATCTGGGAAGTTCTTTGGCTTAATTTCTGAATTGAATATTCTGTTTACTGGATCCATCCAGTTAAGGTTAGGGTTAGGGCAATCCTATTTTATTGCCCTAAAAATCCCCTCTGCTCTGTTCCACCTGTTCCCAGGGAATCCTGGGAGTCACTGATCTGTTTCCTGTCTCCAGAATTCTGCCTTCTCCAGAATGTTATAGTTGGAATTAGACTGGCTTCTTTCACTTAACAATATGCATTTAAGTTTCCTTCATGCCTTTTTGTGGTTTAATGGGTTTTCTGTTTATTGCTGAATAGTATTCTACTCTATGAGTGTATGACAGTTTATCCCTTCACCTATGGAATTTGCTTCAGTTTCTACATTTCTCTCACCTAGTTGAATCCCAAACTCTCCAACAGAGTCACCATCTACTGCTCCAGTCTTGAGCTGGTGGCTCACTAGATTGTTATTTGGGACCTTCCCTCCCTTCCTGGGAAGTTCTTTGACTTAATTGCTGAGTTGAATATTCTGTTTACTGGATCTCATGTCTTTTTCTTTCTTGGTTTACTCTCTTATTTTAATGGTGTATCCTTTATTAACTACCTCAGATAGGATACATGAGAGAGAATCTTTTAAAAGCATTTGACATGTCTGCAAGTCTTTATTCTTTCCTCACAAATTCTAGACTTAAATCCCAAGAGGAAAACAAGTTGACTTGCTGTTGGCCTAGTATAAGCATGTTATTTAGAGATTCCTAAATGGTTAACCTTCTATTATTTTTTGTACCTTTGGTCTAGTTTTTCTTTTCCACTGTTTCGAAGGCCTTCAAACTAATAGACCCCTCCACTTAATTTTTTTTTGTAAAATAGTTTGAATCAGCTACATTTCATTAATTGAGCATTTTTAAAACATTAACCTCTGTGCAGAGGTATATTTTATACCATAAGAGTGGCTATGTTCACTTACTAACATTTTTTTCTCCACTTTTGGATTGAAACAGCACAGAATAATTAGACAGAGACTATTTCTGGCAAATAAAACAGTTAATAGTTGGAAAGGTATGTTTCAATGAGAATTGTTGATAAACACACCTCTTGCTGCCAAGATCTTAAAGTTTAATTAATTAGCATCACCCCAGCTTCCCCTTTCCTTTTCTGTCACTCGCTTTCATCTTCCTTCATTTATTTTATACACACACACGCACACAGTTCTCATTCTCCTACTTTCTCTTTATCTCTGTCTACACAAGTTTGCACACAGAATTGGCTTCCCTTCTAGCATTTTCCCCCCCTGCACTCCATCAAAAAATATTTTCTGCATCTCTAATTTCATCAAGATATGCCTGACTGAGAATGTCAAAACCACTGAGCAGAAGTGTTTAATCCAAAGTTGGCTCTGCTGGTGATGATCAGCTGAGGAAACAACCTCGGATTTTTTTCTTAATTACTTGTTAGGACCTAAGTTTCCACTGTATGAAATAGATTCATATCCCCCTTCTCACTCCCTGCTCTTCACTGTGCCGACTGCCACTGCTTTCCAGTACAGCTTTCTGCAACCAAGTAAGACACCTGGAGGGAAAGGTTCCTGACCATATGTGGGAACACTGCCTCCAAATAGTCACTTCATGATTTATCAGACAGTCAGATTCTGGCCATGTTTATGGAACTCCATAAACTGAGGTCTGCGAGTTGGGGTGGTCACCAGCAACAAGCCCCAAAGTAGTCTAGGCAGCTCACCATGGAGCTCGGAGCAGAAGATCCCAGCTCCTGTCCCTGCTTCACAGCTTGATGGCCGGGTGACATCAGGAAAGTCTGTTACCCTTTCTGAGCCTTGGTTCCGTCATCTGTAAAATGGTGATAATACCATCGACCTCCCAAGGTGGCTGCAAAGATAAAAAATAAATAAATGTATGTGAAAGCACTTAACAAATGACAAAGTACCACGTAAATGTTACTATTGTCTGACCTTAGAGAGCGAAAGGATGCATTCTTTTAAAATTTGGCTGCACGGGTCTTGGTTGCATCATGAAGGATCTTCGCTCTTGCGGAATGTGGGATCTTTAGTTGCGGCATGTGAGACCTAGTTCCCTGACTGGAGATCGAACCCAGGCCCCCAGCACTGGGAGCTTGGAGTCTTAGCCACTGACCACCAGAGAAGTCCCAGAAGGACGCGTTCTTATTCCGTGTTTTGTTTTGTGCTTTTGATTTAGTCCTCTTTAGATGAGGGCTTCTCTGGTTGCTCAGATGGTAAAGAATCTGCCTGCAATTCAAGAGACTTGGTTTCAATCCCTGAGTCAGGAAGATTTCCTGGAGAAGGGAATGGCTACCCACTCCAGTATTCTTGCCTGGGCAATCACATGGAGAGAGGAGCCTGGTGGGCTGCAGTCCATGGGAGCCTCAAAGAGTCAGCCACGACTGAGTGACTAAGCACACACAGATGAAGGATGTTTTGTGTTTAAAGTGTTTTACAAATACAAAAATTATGACAGGAAAGATTTAGAGTATAATTAGCAGAGAAGGAAGCTTATGTTTCTCTGGGATAAGACTACCCATGGCTTGTTGACCCAATACAATATGTTCATAATCTCACATGTCAAGAGCAGACCGTGCTCAAAGGGCATATTGAGTGACTAGGTGAGAGTGATGGTAATGGAATGCAGGTACCAGGGACCAGTCAGATGGGCAGCACAGACAACCGTTTGTGTACTGGCTGTGCTTGGAGGAACTGCTTCAGAGATACTGGTAGAACCCAAATAGGTAGATCTTCCTCCCTCCGTTTCAGCTTGTTTGCCAGTCCCCTTTCTGCACATCATCTGTACAGGCTCAGGATCTGTGACCCTCCTCCAGTGGGTATCTGGTGAGGAAAACAGTGGAGCTACAGATCACGAGCAATCATACCTCATAGAATGGGGTATTACTCGGACTCTTCCAAAGGGGAGAAAGAAGGCTGAATCTCCATGGACTGAAGGCAGTTACTATTTTTTCACAGCTTGGAATAAAGCTACTGTGATGATCTGCCTTATGTATCAACTTGACTAAACTATAATACCCAGTTATTTAATCAGACATGAATATCGATGTTCCTGGGACCATGTTTTGTAGATGTGGTTAACATCTACAGTCAGTGGACTTTACACAGATTAGATTACCCTGGGTGATGTTGGTGGGCCTCATGCAATCAATTGCAGGCCTTAGAAGCAAAAATTAAGGTTTCCTGGAAAAGAAATTCTGCCTTAGGACCACAGCATCAACTTCTGCCCAAGTTTCCAGCCCACAACTTGCCTGATGGATTTGGAACTTATCATCTTATGAGATAATTCTTTAAAATAAATCTGTCTATCTATCTGTCTATCACTTCTCTATCTCCTTTTGGTTCTGTTTCTCTGGAGAGCCCTGATCGATACAACCTTTCTCTATTTTGAGTTTGCCTTTTTTGTTTTCTATTAGAAACCCAGCTGTCAGTGGTCCAAGGTTCAAGAAGTTTTCTTTCCA
This sequence comes from Oryx dammah, assembly GCF_014754425.2. NCBI lineage: Eukaryota > Metazoa > Chordata > Mammalia > Artiodactyla > Bovidae > Oryx > Oryx dammah. The sequence continues at coordinate 74,865,019 of NW_024070208.1, forward strand.
CTAGGAAAATCAACTGCATTAGTAAAACAACAAACTATGTAAATTAATCCCAAATTACAATGCAGTTCAGATCTTCCTAAAATCTACTAAACGATAGAACTAAAGTACACTTTAAAAAATCGTTATTGATTGTATCTTATCAGAAGTTTGAAGTTCAAAATATCTGTATTTGAATCCCATATCTGCCTTCATTATCATAATTTTATAATCCCTAATTATTCCCCTAGGTGTTTTCCCCACTTGAGCACATGTTCATCACTAAAGAACCTCAGTATACCACTGAGGTGGCACTTGTCTCCAGTTGCAAAGACGGTGGGGCTGAAGTAGTAAGCTTTATATTTCAATGACGTGGTCTTGCCTTTGACATGAAACTTAAGAAGTGATATTTGCGTATTTCAAGGTTTCAGGATCACTCAGGAGTGAAAAATGCTTCCCTGTTTTAAGTAGGTATATTTATTTGCAGAACCAGTCCTAGAATCGCTTACGTACTTCCAGCCATTTGAACTCTGAGAATCACAGATGTTAGGAACCTCACCTCTGGTCATCCCCAGGCATCCTCGTCAGGGTCTGGGTTCCGTGAGTCACTTATCACAGGCTTCAGTTTTAAGCCATTCCCAGTGGGGTTACGTGTAAGCCTTTTCAATTGTCCGTGACTGTGTTCCGTATACACATATCGATCGCCCTCTCTAATTCCCAGACCTGGTGGCCTGCCCTTCTGTCTGGCTTGGGTGAAGCCGCATGGAGGCACCGTGCTGGCCCCCGAGGGGCAGGGAAAGAACCTGGCGCCGCTGAGCAGACGTCTCTTAATGGTAATCCTCCGGCGAGCCAAGGGCCTCCAAAGAGACCATGAGTGTGGCCTCGTGGAGGAGGAATGTATGCACAGTCACACGAGAAAGTCCCCAGTCTCGGCTTCAGGACCCCATGCCTGGCCCATCATGCCTGCCTCAGAGAGAAACTGGACAGGACTTCCCCTCAGGAGCCTGTCAGCCCTCGTCACCAATCAGCCCAGGGGCTACTCGGAATGACTGGAGGCACTCAGGTCTGCCCCCCACCAACGGCGTGGCCTGCTCGCAGCCCCTGCCACCTGGGGAGCCCCACACCAGGCCAGGGCAATCACGCCTGGCTTCTGCATGGTCATGTGAGGCTTGCCATCAGCCAAGCTCCTGAAATATTTATATTTATACTGGCAGGGCTCAGACTTTTTTTTTTTTAAACCAACAGAAACTGTAGCAGGTAAGGTCCGGGTATAGTTTGGTATGGTTCATGCACCCCACACTTGGCAAACCTATCAGCGATGGCTCACCCGGCCAGAAGAGCGGGGACGCCACTCACCAAGAGAGTCCGGACGTGGGCCATTCGTCACCATCTAAGCACTGGGAGAAAGACACATCAGAAGACCAAATGGCTCTCCCCTCTCTTCTGTCCAGAGATTTGGTGTCACGGAGTTGGTGATAGACAGGGAGGCCTGGCGTGCTGCGATTCATGGGGTCGCAAAGAGTCGGACACGACTGAGCGACTGAACTGAACTGAACTGATGCACAGGGAACAGTCAAAAAACCCCTCCTTGGACTCAAACCCAGCACATCACAGGGTGAGCACCGTCCATGTATTTGTTTTCAAAGATAGCATGATGTGACACCAGAGAGCTTTTGCGACTACCTTGTCTCCTGAAGAACTGTTTGAAAACTAGAGGATTGGCAAGGAAGTCTATGGAAGGGAGGGAGGCAGGAAGATCCACATGGATGCCCTTGAGCCTGTATTACTTGTTCCCAAATATTTCAGCAAGTACACCTTAGACACGGGTTTTCTGAGAGAAAACAATGATCAAAGTCAGAGGGTTAAGTGAATGAGCCCATGGTTATGACAGCTGTTCCCAAAGAAACAGTTGAGTTTGTCTCAAAATGGAAGGTTTCACTGGCTTGTGCCTCTCATCAGATTCGTTTTGCAATGCCTCGGAATTATTTTTAAGTATTCGAAAATGGCATCATTTCCTAGTTGCAAATTATTTGGGTGTATTTGGAAGCTAATTAAAAGGGAAATGTCCTATTTTGTAAAGAGCAGCATTTCTACATTTTAAAAATCAGATGTTCTCAGCGGGTAGCCGGGTTTTATCTTTGTCAGTGTTGACTATTGCTAAGTGCATCCCAGACTGAAAATCTAAATGAAATAACTACAAGGAAAGGCATGGGGGAAGTTTCTGTTGGAAAAGCAGGAGAGAGACACACATACATGTATAATACATAGGCAATTTATCTGTGAATTTCAAAAGCTTTTGCATGGCATGTTTTTTTCTCTCTCTTGCTAGCTACTTATTTCACTGTGAGCTTTGCAAACATGGTGGGCTGCAGAGGTGCCAGGCACCATCATGGTGTCCAAAAATCGGCTTTGTGCATATGCTAAATTAGAGATTGGCTGGCAGAAGCAGTTCACAGATCCTGGATTGGCAGGGATTCCTCATGAAAGGAGGCAGGGCCGCAAGCCCACGGGACTCACTCTCCAGCCAGCAGCAATGCAACATGCTCTACCCAGGCAGCCAAATTCATTTTAAAATAAATTCTGAATCTTCCTCAGGCTTCGGGTCCAGCCCAGGTAAAGTACCACCCCACTACCCTCCCACCCCACCCCTCAAAATTCTAAACCCCTTTCCTGTTTCATGGGGAAGGGATTATGTTGAGTCTTGCATGGGCCAGAGCTTTGAGATTTTTCACCCAACGATCCAGGTCATTTCAGTTGCCCTCTGCTGCAGTGAACAGGGCACCCTCATGTTGAAGGAGGAAGGCAAGAATCCTACAGACAAAAATCTCTCCATTTTCGTCTTCCTTGGAAATAAGCACACTGCCATGATGGTTCTGATGCAAGAATTAACACAGTGAAGAAATGTATTAGACAGCCAGAGCACATAAGTCTATGCCAAAAGGATCCACCATCTGGGTCTCTTTTGCTCACTGTGTCCACCAGAAAATGACTCTCTCGTTTATGAGTAGCTAGTTGATAGCTTTACTGTTCCCCAGAGATGATACTTTATTTTATGGACAATGGTATATTTTAATTAAAAAAAAAAAAAAAGCTTAGGCTGTTGACCTTAGGATCCTGCTTCATCTTAGAGTTCAGCACTAGAGAGGAATGAGGAGACTTATTTTCTAGGCCAAAAAGTGCTTTTGATTCAAACGACAATACCTGACAACTTAAGAAGCAGTTCTAAGTGGGGACATAAAATCTAGGTACTTCACTTTTTCCCAAGGGTGGAGTGAAGAGTCATCCCAACACCCTCATGTGAAAGCTACATCAAAGCCTTGCAGCCTTTCAGGTACCATCAGTCATTCACTCACTTGAGTGTGCAAGCTCTGCCCGTAGCACACATTCAGTAAATATTTTGGAATATATTCACTGGGTTGTGACTTAATCAGTTCGAGCTGATATCATGAGTATTATGGACTGAGTTGCTTAAACAACAGACATTTATTTGTCACTGTCCGGAAGCTGGAAGTCCAAGATCGAGGGTTGCAGGACGGCTTGCTTCCTGGTAAGAGCTTTCATCCTGGTTCATAGATGGCTGTCATCTTGCTCTGCCCACACACGGGAGAAAAATCTTCTCTCATGTCTCTTCTTGAAAGTGGAAGTATTTGTCGCTCAGTTGTGTCCAATTCTTTGCAACCCCATGGACCCATTAGGCTCCTCTGTGGAATTCTCCAGGCAAGAACACTGGCGTGGGTTGCCATTCCCTTCTCCAGGGGATCCTCCCAAACCCAGGGATCAAACCAGATCTCTGGCATTGCAGGCAGATTCTTTGCCATCTGAGCTACCAGGGAAGCCCTGTGTCTCTTTTTATGAGGGCACTAATCCTATTAGAGGGCTCTACCCTAATGACCTAACTACCCCCCTCTTCCGAATGCCATCGTGTTTGGGGGTTAGGGCTTCACCATAGCAGTTTTAGAGGAACAAACGTTCAGTCCACAGAAGGTTGATTGTCTCACTGGGTGGTACCCATGAGGCTACCAACTTGAGTAGTCCACAGAGGAGAGAGCTCTGCATCACACTCTGAATTAAGTGAAAAGACACTTAAGTAGGGATCAGAGGACTTGAGTTATAGTCTCTACTCTGCCCCACCTTGCGTTGATGACTTCCAGTGATTTATTGATCTCACTTTTGTCTCCTGGTTTCTAAAATGACTGGATAATTACTGAACTCCCTTCATCCCTAAAATTGTATTTTTTATGATTCCAGACCTTAGCCAGTCATCTAAAAATGTGTTCTTTGGATGATATCTACTAGACCTAAGTTTAAAAATCAGCTTCCTTGGAGGGAAGCATTAACCCAAGCACACATCATAAAAGCAGTGATTCGGAATTGCTATACTCTCATCCTCTTCTCCTTCACCATGTGCTTTCAGTGGAAGCGAGAACCAAAAAGGACAAGAACAGGCAGTGATGCACAGGACACAGGGGAAGCCTGAATATGGCTCCAGACAGCATTGTGATCTTTAATGTAGAATTTAAAGAGAATGGGAAAGGGAGAATTCTTCATTAACACACGATTTGGTAGTAGCTCTTTTGAAGAACCTTTCATTCCGCTGTTCATGGAATGTGCTTCCCGTAGTGGACTGATTGATTGGTGGCTTCTCGAAAGGTGTGTCCACATTCTAATCCCCAGAACCTATAAAGGTAACCTTGTGTGGAGAAGGGTTCTCCGAGATACAGTTACGGTGTCAAAATGAGACCATCCTAGATCACCCAGATGGGAACTAAGTTCCAGCAACACAGAGACACAGAGGAGAAGTCCACATGGGCCGAGAGTCAGAGATCAGACTGACTTAGCCATGGGGAGTGCCAGCAGCCCGAGGGAACTGGAACAGGCAGGGAAGGATTCTCCAGGGAGGGGCATGGCCCGGGTGACACCTTGATTTCAAATTTCTGGTCTTCAGAGCTGGGAGAGGAGAAGTCTCTGTTGTAAGCAGCCAACTTTGTGATAATTGCTTATGGCGGCCTTAGGGACTAAAGCACTTCAGCTTCAGAAGAGTATATTTCAAAGGACGGACTTCATTAATTGGGAGCTATGATATCTCTTTTTCTAGTAACATCGTGGTCAGTTTTACTATAATAAAAATAAAAAAAGCTGACTTAAAACAGCATTAATATTAATAGTATTATTGAATTGGAATATTGGATCTCTTTTGAGATCAACATTTTTTGTTCATTAATAGCTGTGTAGAAATACCACCTTTGAATGAACCATTTTCTAAAGGTTTTTTGTGTTTTTGTTTTTGTTTTAAGAAAGAAACACCCCAATAACAGAGAAATGAGTTGCAGATCTCCATCCCTGGCTTGTTTTGGTATCTTCATATCTGTACCAGATTGACGCTCTTTGTTAGTCTTTCTGTTTTAGGGTATTTCAGCTTCATGGAGTAATAGTATCAATAAAATTCTGCTGTTTTATTATACATTTATCAAACAGTTCACTCTCTGGTCATTTGGCCCAAATTTATTGACATATTCTCAAAGCTCTGTCTCAGTACATCTTTTAATAACTGTTTTCCAATATAGTTTTCATTTCACATTTAGAATATGATGTTATATTGTTATTAATATATTAGTCACGTATGGATGTGAGAGTTGGACTATAAAGAAAGCTGAGCGCTGAAGAATTGATGCTTTTAAACTGTGGTGTTGGAAAAGACTCTTGAGAATCCCTTGGACTGCAATGAGATCTAACCAGTCCATCCTAAAGGAGATCAGTCCTGAGTGTTCATTGGAAGGACTGATGTTGAAGCTGAAACTCTAATACTTTGGCCACCTAATGCGAAGAGCTGACTCATTTGCAAAGACCCTGATGCTGGGAAAGATTAAGGGCAGGAGGAGAAGGGGATGACAGAGGATGAGACGGTTGGATGACATCACTGATTCAATGGACATGGGTTTGGGTAGACTCCAGGAGTTGGTGATGGACAGGGAGGTCTGGTGTGCTGCAGTTCATAGGGTCGCAAAGAGTCAGACACGACTGAGCCACTGAACTGAACTGATTATATTATGTATTAGAATTATATTGTTATTGTTATTATACTCATTTTGCTAGCTCACAATTGTGAGTGAACAGCTCACAGTGTTTGTGATAATATTGCGTGCATGCTAAGTCACTTCAGTCGTGTCCGACTCTTTGCGACCCTGTGGATTGTAGCCCGCCAGGCTTCTCTGTCCATGGAGATTCTCCAGGCAATAATACTGGAGTGGGTTGCCATATTCCCCTTCAGGGGATCTTCCTGACCCAGGGGTTGAACCTGTGTCTCCTATGGCTCCTGCATTGCAGGCAGATTCTTTACCACTGAGCCACCAGGGAAGCCCTGTGACAATATTGGATTTATTTATTTCCAAACAATTGTTTTTAAATAGCAACACATTATATGCTTATTTGTTTTTTATAATCCAATTTGCAACTTAGCTTTGATGGCTGATTTTTCCAGTAGGAAAAATGTGAAAGCACTTAACCTTGTACTGGTCTTGGATCTGCCTGCCATTCTCTGTTACCATGGTGCCAACCCCCAGTTTGTACCACTGGTTTCTCCTTCCATACCTCAAGAGGATCTCTTGATAGAACCCACCTTAGACTCCACCGTTACCTTACTTCTGCTGCTTTTTTAATTCAATTCAATAGACACATTAAATAAGTGCAACATGCTGTAGAAAAACCCAACATATAGACAAGTCATTTCACTAGATGACCGCAAAGACTGACAGGCGTAACTGTGGAGATGAATGGGAACTGGTGGGTTCAGACTTATATCGAAGCTGAGAAATACCCCAGAGAGGAAGTTTATTGTCAGACAGACTTCTCTAGTCCTGTAGTTATCCTCCAAGGGAGCTCAAGAATCCATTCCCTAAGTGGACTGGGTAAACCAGCCATTTACCACTGGTCGCAGTCAGAATTAGGAGTGTGGGTTCCACAGTAACTTTTGGGTTTTGGTAGCTAGAGAGTGGGAGCAGATTGTCAACAAAAGCTCCATTTGACCACCAGTGGAGGTCAACAGCCAGCTGCAAGTGGGATGTGTGTGCTAAGTCACTTCAGTCGTGTTGGACTCTGTATGACCCTGTGGACCATAGCCCTGCAGGCTCCTCTGTCCATGGAATTCTCCAGGCAAGAATACAGGAGTGGGTTGCCATGCCCTCCTCCAAGGAATCTTCCCGACCCAGGGATTGAATCCACATCTCTAATGTCTCCTGCATTAGGCAGATGGGTTCTTTACCACTAGCTTGTGAGGATTCATGTGATAAATAAAATGCTACTTGAAGATTTCTGGCAAATGCTAAGAGGCTGCTGTTTTTCCTCTTCCCCAGCAGGCTTTTCTTAACCTGTGCTTTGACGGCTATGTGTCCAGCAGGCAAGATATTTGCATATGCCTTTAGGAGAGGGTTCTCAACCCTGACTGTCCATCAGAATCACCAGGGGAGTCTTGAAAAATACCCATCTATGCCCCACCCAAACCAATCCACTCAAGGAAGAGCAGAGAAATACATTGCTAAATACTTGGAAAGGTTTATCATAGAGCTTCTTAACTATGACTGAAAACTGGGTCCTGAAAACTACTTACTGGTTTTTCCTTACTTGATATGTCTGATTTGCCCTCCATCAAATCACCTGATTCTACGTCCCCAAAGTCCAGTGCTTCTATACCCTTTAATGCTTCTTTGTGTGTGTACTTAGCTGTTCAGTCCTGTCTGGCTCTCTGTGGCCCCATGAGCTGTCTCCCTCCAGGCTCCTCTGACCATAGAATTTTCCAGGCAAGAATACTGGCGTGGGTAGCCGTTTCCTACTCCAGGGGATCTTCCAGGGATAGAACCCACGTCTCTTGCATCTCCTGCTTTGGCAGGTGGATTCTTCACCACTGAGCCGCCAGGGAAGCCCAGTCCTTCTTTAATACAGTTTTAAGATGGCAGGCACTTCCCTGGGGGCCAGTGGTGAAGACTCTGCACTCCCACTGCAGGAGGCATGGGCTCGATGCCTGGTTGGGGAACTGAGATCCCGCGTGCCATGCAGAGTGGCCAAAAAATTTAAAAACAGACAGTAAAGATGATAGGCATTATCTATCTATTCTTTGATTATGGATAAATAATTATATATTAGATGTATTTTAAAGGTAAATAATAAATTTCAGCAAAAATTTAAAAACCTATTCCATCTAAAATGACAAAGATTGTAAGCTTGTTTATTTAAAGCAAAAGAATACTCAAACATTAGATATTTTGTGCCATTAAAATATTAGGCCAGCAATATGTTATTATTTTTATCCAAAAAGAAGTCATAAGGGTACATATTTCTACTATTGGAGGGAGGGAATTCTCTTAGACAATTAACCAGAATAGGGCTATACAGAGAATGTTGAATGTTGAAGCCAGAAAGAAACTCAGAAACCAATTTTTCAGGCCCTAAACACATAGAATTTTTGTTTTAGGAATGCTACCATTTGTGGCATATGTTCCATGGCAGTTAAACATGAGTTTTCAAGGACTTCTCTGGCAGTCCAGTGGTAGTTCCTGGCAGACTCTCCTTCCAATGCAAGGGGCGAGAGCTCAGTCCCTGGTTAGGGAACTAAGACCCCACATGCTGCATGGCATGGCCAAAAACAAGAAAAATCTAAACATTCTTTTTTAAAAAGGTGAAATGTCAAAAAAAAAAAAATTCTGAATACATATGTGGTTTGGCTTTGGAAGAAATCAAAGCCTGACTTTTATGAATATGGTGATTTTCCGTGTTCCTGTGTTATTAAACAACACTCTTAACATGCTTTTGAAAAACTGGTGTTAAGAATACCTGGATTTAATGGAAGCTATGGTGTTCAGCACACTGAGTAGATGAAGAATTAGTTATAATCAACCAAAACTTCTTACCAGGCTTCTTATGAATCAACCACATGGCGAGCCACCTTAATCCCGACCACCTCCATTCAAAGAGGTGACTTATGCATACAGTTTGCAAAAAGATAGACACCTTCGTGTTCTTTACTACCTTGTTAGTCAAACCACACCAAAGTAGTACTGGTTGCCAAACCATATTGGATGTGGCTTGAGAAATCAGCTTATGTACAGTCCAAATTTGAAACTTTAAAATCGTCACTCCTAGACCACAACAGATGGACAAAGAAAGAAGTGGGACGTGGTCACATTTTGGACCAACAGCATCGACCTTTTCAGATGGCAGTGAGTCATCTGCCATCTGCAACCTGTGGCCTTCCAGTGCTGCCAAGGCACCAGTTCAGGATTCCAGTTTGGAGTTTCTACATTGAAATGAAAACATTCAGCAGGTTGCTATTTGTGGTTGTTATCAAATAGCGGTGAGCACGCTAGACCTACCCGCCCTGCTGAGGAATCCAGCCAACAGAAGGCCATGTAGGAAAGTAAACGTGTTACATAAAATCTGGTTTCCTACAAAATGAAAGGTCTAAAGTTCGGGAGGCAGGCTGCCCCACCATCCGTGAGTATGTTGGCTGCTTTGGGGATTCTCCTCAGCACAGGAGACCAGCCCCCTGCGTTTCCCTTTGGTTTGAGCACTAGGGACACGAGAGCCACTGGAATGAGACCCCATTCCAGTCCTCACGGGGTTGCAGGTGGTGTGTGGATGCTGGGTTCTGGAAAACAGATAGGTCAAGCTAGTCTGAGCTCAGAACCAACCCAAAGTGGCTGGGCACCAAGAAACGGGAGTTTAAATTTGTATGCCCCTTATTTATTGATTTTTGCAGTGCCTACGCTTCTCCTTTTGCTAGTTTCTCTTGTTGAGGAGCACAGGCTTAGTCGTGGCATAGGAGCTTAGTTGCTCTGAAGCATGTGAGATCTTTCCGGACCAGGGATTGAACCTGTATCCCCTGCCCTGGCAGTCAGACTCTTAACCACTGGACCACCAGGGAAGTCCCACCCCTTTTTAAAAAGCAATTTTAGTGTACATGTTTAAATGGTTTTTTTTTTTTCATCTAACATTATTAACCATTTATGTCACATCATTTTCAATCTTAACCAATTCCTGAGTCAGGCACTTTTATTGCCCCCATTTCTCAGATGAGGACACTGAAGTGCAGAGATGTGCAGTGGATAGCAGCCTCTCCAGTCTCTTAGAGAGCCAGTCACCTGCCCAGTTGGGACTGGAACCTAGACTTGCTGGATTCAAAGCCAGTTTAGAAGAGGACTGTGACAGAATTTCACGGCCCTCTTTTGGTATCTAAATGAGCCTGTGTTTTGACCTTATATTTGCACTTCCAGGATTTATCCTAAGGGACTATTCAGACAAGTGCTCTAAGATGAATGTTCTCTGATACTCATATACAGCTCTCCCATTACTAAATTCTGTTCTCTTATTAGATCTTTTCATACCTGCATTTGTTTATTAGTTTACTTGCTTATTAGTTGTTTTCTGACCGGACTGTAAGTTCTATGTAAACAGGGAGCTGTTGTCTTCATTACCTAAAATAGTACCTGGCACATGAAGAGTGCTCAGTAAATATCTGTTGAATAAAATGAGCGAATTAATAGCAAAAAAATTAAATTTAAATCTTAATCATAAGGGGATTGATTAGATAAATTACGGCATACCCATGCAATAGAAGACTCTGTAGTCATTACACATGGTTATGTAGATTGTCCTGTACAAAAGGTATTCCCTACCTGTCGTGTGAAAAAGACATGGGATCTTGCATGTGTATATGACCCCTGTATTGGCCAGGACTCCTGGTAGCCAACTACAGAATCAACTGAGTTTAAGCAGAACACAAATAGTTGATTATAGGCTATTGGGTAAGTGAGAGACTATAAAATATGCAAAGAGGAGTTCTACACACAGAGCACAAGATTGGAAGCCTGGCATCTGAGTTCATCCTCATCGCGACTGCTGACTAATGTGGAATCTCTGGATAAGTCCCACATTCTTCAAACAGCCGTGGGTAATAATACCTGCCCTGCCTACACCTCAGGAGTGCTGTGATGGCAAATGAGAGACAAGTCCTTTGAACCATGTATGCCGGTACATCATTGTTTTCAAGGGACTTTGAATGTCTGAGCACACAGACATCATTCCAAAGCCATATTGCTCAGCATTGGAGCACACTGGTTCTCTCTAGTAACTCACTGCACGTCACTGAGCAGTAAGTAGCCCTGTGGCAGTGATCTGGACAAAAAAGGCAGGTAGTTCCAGCAGCCATGTTTGCTAAGTTTGTCCTAAGATTGTCTTCTGGGTGACTGCAGCCACTCTCCCTATGGGGGCGGCCTTTGCCTCTGCTTTGAGCCTGTCCTTTTCTCGAAGTTCCCTGTGCTTGCCGTCCTCAGGGAGCTCATTCTTCTCATCCCCGGAATCTGCACCGTGCTGGCCACCAGGCTTGGCTTCTTCCCTGGGAAGTGAAGTGAAGTGAAGTTGTTCAGTCGTGTCCAACTCTTTGTGACTCCATGGACTGTAGCCTGCCGGGCTCCTCTGTCCATTGAATTTTCCAGGCAAGGATACTGGAGTGGGTTGCCATTTCCTTCTCCAGGGGATCTTCCCGACCCAAGGATCAAACCCAGGTCTCCTGCACTGCAGGCAGACTCTTGACCGTATGAGCCACCAGGGAAGTGCTCTTCCCTGGGAGTCCTCCTCAGTCTCCTTAGTAATCGCCATGAGAGCTGACACCCAGAGCGTCAGCGTTTGAAGTCCGTGTCAAGTGATACAGAGCAAAGGCTGGACTCAGTGAGCTTTTTTAAAAATATAAGGTATTTATTATTTTCTTTATTTAGCTGTGCCAGGCCGTAGCTGTGGCATTCAGGATCTTCAGTCTTCATTGCAGCATGTCGGATCTTTAGTTGTAGCATGCAGGTTCTTTGAGTTGCGGCATGTGGGATCTAGTTCCCCAACCAGGGATTGAACCCAAGCCCCTGCATTAAGAGCACAGAATCTCAACCACTGGACCACCGTAGAAGTCTCCTGCATTCAGTGAGCTTTTAAATTTCGTTATAATTGTGGTTTTTGTGTATTCTCTTTAAATATGAAAAATGATCTTTGGTTCTCATTGCCTGTCTGTCAGTAGAGGAAAATAGCATTGTGATTTGACAGGGGATTTGAACTGACACCATGAAGGAGAACGTCAGTGTTCCTGAAACCAGCCGTTTGTTGCAAGGGCGGGGGCGGGGAGCGGGGGTGACTCTCCATTTCCTCTATGTCCAGAAGCCTTTCCTGGCAGAATGTCTAGCCCACGAGACTCTTCGTCTTCATCTTGCACGAAGGCTGCGATTTGGTTCTGACGCACGGGTTACAGGAGCCGCTGAGCGTCCGCACAATCTGTTATGCTAAATCACACCTGGTGTCTGCACAGAGAAGGCTCTGGCAAGCGTCCCCACCACTGGGACCCAGGCCTCTGACTCTGACGCCAAAACATGGCAGTGTTGCAGGGGGCCTTCTTAGAGCCTGGCTCACCGGCACTGCAGATTAACCTGCTTGTTCTCACATTAAATGCTTTATGAAAATTCACCGGGTGCAGAAAGAGGGAAGAAAACCCAAGTGGTTCCACAGTGAGCCTGCCTGGCACCAGTGAAGGAATGAAAGTCAACATGAAGAGTTGGCAAGAGGAAAAGGTGTAAAATGCAATGAAAACCAAGTGTGGCAATGCCAGCCATTGTATTGTTTTATTAGCATTTTCTCGAGGAAAACATTTAATCATAGAAGATCTGGTGTCCGTGAGCTAGGGAAGATGATGCTGGGCTTTGCCACTCTCTCCATGGTTTCCATTTTCTGAGGAATTGCAGAGTGAAGTCAGCAGAGAGAAACTTCTGTGCAGCCTGGTCCTTGAAGAAGGGTTCTTCACTGTAACCAAAGCTTAGTTTTCATAGGGCAGAATCTGCCTTTTGAAAAATAGAATATTCTGGAACTTCCCTGGTGGTCCAGTGGTTAAGAATCTGCACTTCCACTGGAGGAGGTATGCCTTCAATCCCTGGTGGGCAAACTAAGATCCTGCATGCCCCACAGTGCGGCAAAATAATAAAAACAAAATTATAGAAATAAAAATAGACTCTTCTAATGGCTATCATCACCTTCCATTCTTCCAGTTTGCACAAGATATTTTTCTTTTCTTTTTCTTTCCTTGTTGATTTCTCTCTCTTTTTTTTGGCTGTGCCTCACAAGTTTTGGAATCTTAGTTCCCCAACCAGGAATTGAACTCAGGCCCCGTCAGTGAAAATGCAGAGTCCTAACCGCTGGACTGCCAGAGAATTCCCTTCCTCACTGATTTTAGAATAAAATAAAATGTATAAGGAATAAGATGGAAGAGTTCTACCCTTTAAAATACAATACTTTTACATCTGCTACCCAAAAGAAAAAAACTCTTTCTGAATTACCACTTTCTTTGGGAAACAACTAGGAAGCAAGACAAGCAACAATAACAAGCCATGAAAAATAAATGATCAGCTACTAAAAAATGAGATTGCGAGTATACATTTGAGCAACAGAAATCAAAAGAAACAAAGGTAGAACCAATTGGTAATATTGTGTGGGGAGTTTTAAAATTCCTTTTGGCTGTGAAGCCTCACTACCTTAAAAGCAGTTTGTAGAGACTGAGTTTAACATACTGCATGAAATACTTCTTTACATTCTGTTTCTGCCATCCCAGAGCTTATTCAGTTACTTGATTTCTTCATGCATAGTTGCCAGGAAGACTAATTAACACTAAGGAATGGAAAGAATCCTGTTCGGGATGCTCTTCTGCCACAGGGGTAGAGCTTCCTGCCCAGAATAGGAGTCAAGACCTTGAACCCACAGCCAGCTCAGATTCCTGTTAGCTTAGTCTGTTTAATTGCCTGGTTGTTTGTGCCTTATCATTAGATGTTTATACTTCTGTCTGTAAGCTTTTATAACTTCCTACTTATGGAGACAACATCCTTTGTGTCAGCACCTTAGCAAAGTGATATTGAAGGACTTGGCACTCAAGCAGAAGTTTTGCAGCCAAGCTCCATCCTAACCTGCCTTACTTAGCACAGCCTCACAGAGAAAAAGCCCCACCTGCTTCCAAAATTTGGTGATGGGCAGGGAAATGAATGTTTTCATCCATATAATTGAAGCAAGTTGAAGAAGTTGAAGTTGAGTCACTAAATCGTGTCTGACTCTTGCGACCCCGTGGACTGTAGCCCACCAGGCTCCTCTGTCCTTGGGATTTCCCAGGCAAGAAAACTAGAAAGTGAAAGTGAAGTCACTCAGTCGTGTCCGACTCTTTGCGACCCTGTGGACTGTAGCCTACCAAGCTCCTCCATCCATGGGATTCTCCAGGCAAGAATACTGGAGTGGGTTGCCATTTCCTTCTCCAGGGGATCTTCCCGACCCAGGGATTGAACCTGGGTTTCCCGCATTGGAGGCAGCCGCTTTAACCTCTGAGCCGGATCCTCCCGACCTAAGAATCGAACCCTGGTCTCCTGCATTGCAGGCAGATTCTTCACCAATGAGCCATCAGAGAAGCCCCATAAATGAAGAAACATTGGCTTACAAGAAAAAACTGTTTTTTGTTTTTTAAAAAAGATTAAGCATTCTTCACTGAATTATTTTTTCTCCTTTGTCAAAGTTCAGTTGACTATATTTGTTTGGGTGTGGTGGGTGTTTTTCTGGACTCTTTATTCTGTTCCATTTATCCTTTTCTAAAACCTTTTTTTAAATTGGAGTATGCTTCCCTCCTAGCTCAGTTGTAACGACTCCGCCCGCAACGCAGGAGATCTGGGTTTGATCCCTGGGTCGGGAAGATCCCCTGGAGAAGGAAACAGCAACCCACTCCTGGAGAATCCCATGGACAGAGGAGTCTGGCAGGCTATAGTCCATGTGGTCACAGAGAAGGACACGACTAAACTAGCATAGTTACTTTACAATGCTGTGTCAGTTTCTGCAGCACAACAAAGTGAATCTGCTTATGTATTACATACTCCCCCTCTCTCACAAGCCTGCCTCCTTCCTCTCCCTCCCATGCCTCTAGATCACCACAGAGCATGGAGCTGAACTCTGTGCAACACAGCAGCTTCCCACTAGCCATCTGCTTTCCACGTGGTGGGGTATATATGTCATGGTAGGGTATATATATCATGGTGGGGCGTATATCTGTTGTGGTGGGGCGTATATGTCATGGTGGGGTGTATATATATGTCACGGTGGGGTGTATATATATATATATGTCTTGGTGGGTATATATGTCTTGGTGGGGTGTATACGTCACAGTGGGGTGTATATGTCGCAGTGGGGTATATATATGTCGTGGTGGGGTGTATATGTGTCGTGGTGGGTATATATGTCACAGTGGGGTATATATGCCGTGGTGGGGTATATATGTCAGCGCTACTCTCTCAGTTTGTCCCACCCTCTCCTTCCGCACCACGTCCACACGTTTGTTCTCTTCCTCTGCGTCTCTATTCCTGCCCTACAGATAGGTTCATCAGGACCATAAAAAAACTGTTTCTTGATATTTACATTAAGACCATTTGGATCCCTTTCTAACCATGGATCTCACTGTTGGCTTGAGAGGTAAAGGAAGTCATCAGCCCGAATATGTTGGCATCACAGTAAAACTGCTCAGGCCAGGATTCAGGTGACACGGCTGTTACCTGGTGCATCTGTGGAACCACTGGCAAGGCTGCCTCATTAAACTATGAACCGATCGCTCTCAGTTTATTGTTAAAAAAAAAAAGAATGTAAGACCCGCGGCCCTGCCCTGTGTGGGGAATCCGTGACACCTGTGGCAGGCAGCCCCGTATTCATCCTTATAAGGAAGCCAGGTAAGGGCAGAGTCCTTTGATGACACACTCTCCTTTCACTTGTTTGCTTTTATTCTCCCACGCAGACTGCAGCCCAGCAGGAGGGCTTTTAAACCAAAACAGTCAATTACCTCCTCCAACCCAACACAAACAGAGCCCCTTGAGAGGGAGAGGGCAGCTTTGCTTGGGGCTGTGCTTTGCACAAAGTGGGCAGGAGGCCACCTTCCCCGACAGAGGCCAGGTGGGGAGAGACCAATTAGAAGGGGTGGGGACGCCGGCGGGCTGGCTCTCCCACCCCACGTGTACTTTCCATTTCGCTTTCAAGGGCTCTCAAGGTACTGTGACACCCCTCACTCAGATCCTAGAATGCGTACAAACACCCATTCCGAAGGCAAAAACAGTGGCTCTGGGACCCGAGACCCTCCCTCCCTGGAAGCGCGTGCCCCCGCCCCCCAAGCCGAGCATGCGCAGGGCGGCCTCAAGGAGGACCCTTGTCTTAGCACTCAAGGGGCTACAGGGTGGACCTTCTCACAGTCCAGGCTTGAGCACCAGACAGCTTCTGCTGTGGAAGCAGAACTGAACTGCCATGATTATTATTATTATTTTGGCTCCACCACGCGGCACGTGGGGGTCTTAGTTCTCCGACCAAGGATGGAACCCGCGCCCCCTGCTGCGGAAAGCTCGGAGTCCTCACCACTGGACCACCAGGGAAGTCCCCTCTGAACTCTGACCCTTGTCCCACGACCCCATCACCCTTTCTTCCCCCGGTGGAACAGGGCCTCCTAAATCCTGGGCTCTCTGGCGGCTTGGGAATCTCCTGGCTTTTTGTCCATCTCCTGGCACGGCCCCTCCCGGCCCTAACAT
Source organism: Oryx dammah (assembly GCF_014754425.2). Classification (NCBI taxonomy): domain Eukaryota; kingdom Metazoa; phylum Chordata; class Mammalia; order Artiodactyla; family Bovidae; genus Oryx; species Oryx dammah. Next base: position 74,881,602 of record NW_024070208.1, read on the forward strand.
CACAGGTACTGATCATCCGCCCTTTTATTCACTCACTCTTCCTGCCTCTGCCCTTTGCCCTTTGCCAGCTCTCTGCTGGCTTATCCCTTCTCCCCTGCACCTGCAGAAACCCTCAAACCCCCATGCCTCTGCTCTCAGGCCGCAGTGTTCCCTCCTGCCTCTGAGTCCCACATCCTAATGTCTGTGCCACTGACTCAAACTGTTATTTCACTTCTCATCCTATGGGCCTTGTGACCCTGCAACTGGGTGATACCTTTCTGCATTGATTTACATGTCAATATAAAGTGACTTGCTTCCCAGGTGGTATTAGTGGTAAAAAAAAAAAAGCCGCCTGGCAAAGCAGGTTAGACGAAAGAGACGCAGGTTCTATCCCTGGGTCAGGAAGATCCCCTGGAGGAGGGCATGGCAACCTACTCCAGTACTCTTGCCTGTAGAGTCCCATGGACAAAAGAGCCTGGCGGGCTACAGTCCATCGGGTCACAGAACAGACATGAGTGAAGCGACTTAGCATGCATGTATAAAGTGACATGTGTCTTTTGCCTTCCTCCACACTTATCCACAGCATGGTGGATAACATTTGATTGATCCCTATCCTACTTGATAAGAAATTTTAATTGCTCCAGATCACGGACATCGAGTCGAAATGTGAGAATAATATTCAGGAAATATTCTTTTCATAATCATAAGCAGTCATTTTTTAAAAAGGACAAACCCTATCAGTTATCTAAATATTTTCATGGCATCACCAGCTCCATGGAGATGAGTTTGAGCATGATCCAGGAGTTGGTGATGGACAGGGAGGCCTGGCGTGCTGCAGTTCATGGGGTCTCAAAGAGCTGGATAGGACTGAGCGACTGAACTGAAATGTTTTCAAGTATTTAGAAGCTTGGTCTTCAGTACATAAAACACTTCACGTGTGAGACACTGTGTAGTTGTCCTCTGGATCCTCTCCATTGTGGAGATGTGGCCGCTGCCCAGCCCCACCCCCCTCCCGGAAAGAGCAGTCACACACCCCCATTCCTCCCTCCTCCTTCTGATAGTGCACTTGGAACAAATCTCATGGCTCCCTGTGCCCTGTTGCACAGCTGGAACACAGAAATACCACGGCCCTTCTAAGGCTAAGAACAAGCAGTGAGTGAGAATAAAGAAGGTAATGAGTGGAGAGAGCCGTGAACTTGCAGACTCCAGAGCTCCAGTCACATGAGTGTGGTTGTTGTTTTTGACATTGAGAAAGGCTGTGCCAGCCTTTAGTAAGCAAATACTTTGTCTTTTCAGGGTGTTGTGTGCAAAGTATACCTGAAAGCCTCGCTATTAAATCACAAAGTTAAGAAACGTTAAAAACACAGCTCTGCCCATGCAGGATACCTTCTCAGGACTAGCTTGACATTTCCCTATGGGTGTGGGTTTGAGGTCCCTCAGAGGCTCATGGGACAGTCTGGCAAGGTTCTCAGAAACACACACACACACAAGGCCTGTCATGTAGAGTTGAGGAAAATCCACTCGGAGCAGGTGGGGAAAAGTGACAGTGAGAGTCACTCAGTCGTGGCCGACTCTTTGTGACCCCATTGACTAGACAGTCCTTGGAATTCTCCAGGCCGGAATACTCGAGTGGGTAGCCTTTCCCTTCTCCAGGGGGTCTTCCCAACCCAGGGATTGAACCCAGGAATCCCTCTTCCCAACCCAGGACTTGAACCGGGGTCTCCCACATTGCAGGCAGATTCTTTACCAACTGAGCTATCAGATGGGGAAAGGGCAAAGTGAAAGAGGAAGAGCTAGCAGGATGGTGATATGGAATGGAGAGGGCCTTGAGAACAGGAAGGCTAAACACCAGCCACTCTCCAGTCAGGGGCAAGGGCAGAGCTGAGTGAAAAGTCCCAGGGGAGTAAGCCCCTTCTTTCCACCTGAGTTTTCTCTTTCCAAGGAATTTTCATTGTATTTTATTGAGTGATGAGGACCGAAACCACAAAATAAAACTATCACAAGCCTTCCTACCTCACACTGAATACAAATGTGTAGACTGAAATTATATCAAGATTAAATGTTAAAGTAAAAACTGTAAGACTATTAGAAGAAGACATAGGTGTAAATCTCTGTAACCTTGGATTAGGCAATGATCACAAAATGATCATGGAAGCACAAGCTACCAAAGAAAAAAAATAGATGAATTGCACTTCAGCAAAATTAACTTTTGTGCATTATAAGACACCATCAGGAAAGTGAAATGACAGCTTACAGAAGGGGAGAAAATATTTGTGAATCATAGATATCTGATATGGATTTCAGTTCAGTTCAGTCGCTCAGTCGTGTCCAACTCTTTGCGACCCCATGAATCACAGCACGCCAGGTCTCCCTGTCCATCACCATTTCCTGGAGTTCACTGAGACTCATGTCCATCGAGTAGGTGATGTCATCCAGCCATCTCATCCTCTGTCGTCCCCTTCTCCTCCTGCCCCCAATCCCTCCCAGCATCAGAGTCTTTTCCATGAGTCAACTCTTCCCATGAGGTGGCCAAAGTACTGGAGCTTCAGCTTTAGCATCATTCCTTCCAAAGAAATCCCAGGGTTGATCTCCTTCAGAATGGACTGGTTGGATCTCCTTGCAGTCCAAGGGACTCTCAAGAGTCTTCTCCAACACCACAGTTCAAAAGCATCAATTCTTTGGCGCTCAGCCTTCTTCACAGTCCAACTCTCACATCAATACATGACCACAGGAAAAACCGTAGCCTTGACTAGACGGACCTTAGTCGGCAAAGTAATGTCTCTGCTTTTGAATATACTATCTAGGTTGGTCATAACTTTTCTTCCAAGGAGTAAGCATCTTTTAATTTCATGGCTGCAGTCACCATGTGCAGTGATTTTGGAGCCCAAAAAAATAAAGTCTGACACTATTTCTACTGTTTCCCCATCTATTTCCCATGAGGTGATGGGACTGGATGCCATGATCTTCGTTTTCTGAATGTGGAGCTTTAAGCTAACTTTTTCACTCTGCCCTTTCACTTTCATCAAGAGGCTTTTTAGCTCCTCTTCACTTTCTGCCATAAGGGTGGTGTCATCTGCATATCTGAGGTTATTGATATTTCTCCCAGCAATCTTGATTCCAGCTTGTGTTTCTTCCAGTCCAGCGTTTCTCACGATGTACTCTGCATATAAGTTAAATAAGCAGGGTGACAATATACAGCCTTGACATACTCCTTTTCCTATTTGGAACCAGTCTGTTGTTCCATGTCCAGTTCTAACTGTTGCTTCCTGACCTGCATACAGATTTCTCAAAAGGCAGGTTAGGTGGTCTGGGATTCCCATCTCTTGATGAATTTTCCACAGTTTATTGTGATCCACACGATCAAAGGCTTTGGCATAGTCAATAAAGCAGAAATAGATGTTTTTCTGGAACTCTCTTGCTTTTTCCATGATCCAGTGGATGTTGGCAATTTGATCTCTGGTTCCTCTGCCTTTTCTAAAACCAGCTTGAATATCAGGGAGTTCACGGTTCACGTATTGCTGAAGTCTGGCTTGGAGAATTTTGAGCATTACTTTACTGTCATGTGAGATGGGTACAATTGTGTGGTAGTTTGAGCATTCTTTTGCATTGCCTTTCTTTGGAATTGGAATGAAAACTGACCTTTTCCAGTCCTGTGGCCCCTGCTGAGTTTTCCAAATTTGCCGGCATATTTAGGATATATAAAGAACATTTATAATCCAACAACCAAAAGACAACCCATTTTTTAAAATTTAAGACTAGATTTTTCTACAAAGAAGGTATAGATGGTACTTGACTTACTGTGGTCCACCTGGTGGGAAAGCAATACACATTCAATGAAAACCATAGTCTGAATATTGAATTTTGATCTTCCCCTGGTCAAGTGTTACATGATCTGATCTTCTCTGGTGATCCTGGGCAGCGACAGTGAAGCACAGCTCCCAGTCAGCAAAGTGGTCTTGAGGTCGACAGTTGATATACTTGCAACCCTTCTCTACCTAGACAACCATTCAGTTTTTTACTTTTAAGGACTGTAGTTAGTAAATTACATGAGGTATTCATTTTAGATGGTTTTGCCCCATTGTAGGCTAATTTAAGTGTTCAGCACGTTTAAGGCAGGCTAGGCTGACCTTTGATGTTCAGTAGGTTAGGTGTATTAAATGCATTTTCAACTGATAATACTTTCAGCTTGCAATGGGTTTATCGGGACATGACTCCATCATAAGTCAAGGGAGATCTGTGTACTGATTGCCAGTAAATACATTAAAAGATGCTCAGTATCATTAATCATTCGAGAAATGCAAATCAAAACCACAATGAGATATCTTATCACACCCACTGGAATGGCTATTATCAAAAACAAATAAAATGAAAAATAAGTGTTGGCAAGGGTGTGGAAAAATTTGGAACTCTGCTACATTGCTGATGAGAATGTAAAATGTACAACCACTATGGAAAACAGTTCGGCAGTTCCTCAAAAAGTTAAATATAAAATTACTAAATGGTCCAGCAATTCAACTCCTAGGTGTATACCCAGAAGAATTAAAAACGGAGACCTAAAGAGCGACTTGTATGCCAAAGGACGCCCTCATACACATCCTGAGCCTTTTCAGTCCTTTGAATGGAAACTGATTTGGCATTTTAATAAACCTATGTTTTAAAGAATCTCTCATAATAAACACATCAGAAACTTTGCTGTATCAAAATCTACAGTTTCAGAGCAGAGTGCCTAGAATGTAATAACTTGTGGGATGAAATCAGTAAATGAACATTTTCCTCATTTTTTTTATTGTGATAAAGTACATATCACTTAAAATTTACCATCATACTCATTTTTTAAACCGTGTGTTTCTTTAAAATATATATATATATATATATTTATTTATTGGCTGTGCTAGTCTTTGTTGCTGGATGAGAGCTTTCTGTAGTTGCAGTGAGTGAGGCCTACTTGCTAGTTGCGGTGTATGGGATTCACATTGTGGTAGCTTCTGTTTTGGAGCCCAGGCCCTGGGGCTCACAGGTTTCATTGCCTCGTGGCCCCTGGGATCTTCCTGGATCAGGGATTGAACCTGTGTTCCCTGCACTGACAGGCAGGCTCCTAACCATTGGACATCAGGGAAGCCCCATCATAGCCATTTTTAAGTGTACCATTAAGTGATTATTAAGTACATTCACATTGTTGTCCTTTTGTAACTGTCTTATTTCACTTAACTCAGTGTCTTCGGGGTTTATCCATCTTGTAGCATGTGTCAGAATTTCCTTCCTGTATAAAACTGAATAACATTCCATTGTATATATTTAACACATTTCGCTTGTCCATTCTTCTGTCCAAATACCCGGTGGCTCAGACAATAAAGAATCTGCCCGAAATGCGGGAGACCCGAGTTCTATCCCTGGGTCGGGAAGATCCCCTGGAGAAGAAAATGGCAACCCACCCCAGTATTCTTGCCAGGAGAATCCCATGGACAGAGAAGCCTGGCAGGCTACAATCCAAAGGGTCAGAAAGAGTCGGACACAACTGAGCGACTAACACACATTCTTTTGGCAGTGGACTCTTGGGTTTCTTCCACATTTTAACTATTGTGAATAATGCTGCTATAAAAATAGATGTACGAATTTCTTGGAGATCTGCTTTCAGTACTTTGGGGTGTGTACCCGGCAGTGAGATTGCTGTATCATATGTTAATTCTGTGTTTAATTTTTTTAGTAACTGCCATATTATTTTCTGTAGCAGCTGTACCATTTTATACTTCTACCAATAGTGCACTAGAGTTCCAGCTTCTCCGCATCCTCCCCAATACTTGTGTTTTTCTGGGTTTTTTTTGATAGTAGCCATCCTAATGGGTATGAAGTGATATCTCAGTGTAGTTTTATTTTGCATTTCCCTAATGATTAATAGGGCTTCCCTTGTGGCTGAGCTGGTAAAGAATCTGCCTGCAATGCAGGAGACCTGGGTTCGATTCCTGGGTTGGGAAGATCCCCTGGAGAAGGGAAAGGCCACCCACTCCAGTATTCTGGCTTGGAGAATTCCATGAACAGTATAGTCCATGGGGTCGCAAAGAGTCAGACACGACTGAGTGACTTTCAAAAAAATAAAGATTAATAACTGTGGTGTTGGAGAAGACTGTTGAAAGTCCCTTGGACTGCAAGGAGATCCAACCAGTCCATTCTAAAGGAGATCAGTCCTGGGTGTTCATTGGAAGGACTGATGCTAAAGCTGAAACTCCAATACATTGGCCACCTCATGTGAAGAGTTGACTAATTGGAAAAGACCCTGGTGCTGGGAGGGACTGGGGGCGGGAGTAGAAGGGGACGACAGAGGATGAGATGGCTGGATGGCATCACTGACTCAATGGACATGGTTTTGGGTAGACTCCAGGAGTTGGTGATGGACAGGGAGGCCTGGCATGCTGCGATTCATGCGGTCGCAAAGAGTCGGACACGACTGAGGGACTGAACTGAACTGAACTGAATGATTAATGAAATGGACCCTCTTTACATGTGCTTATCGGCCATTTGTACATCTTCTTAGGAGAAATGTCTGTTTAAGTCCTTTGCCTATTTTTGAATTGACTTGTTTGGTTTTTTTTTTGGTGTTGAGTTTTAGGAGTTCCATATATGTTCTGAATATATATTCCTTTATCAGATATATAATTTGTAAATATCTTCTCCCATTCCATGGGTTACCTTTTTATTCTATTGATAGTGTCTTTATTCTGTTAATATTGATTTTATTCTATTGATGTATAATATCTAAAAATTTTCATAAAGTTCAATTTGTTTATTTTTTCTTTTGTTACCTGTGCTCTTGGTGTTATCAGTGAATGAAATTTTAAGCCAGTTCAGTTCAGTCCAGTCACTCAGTCATATCCGACTCTTCAAGATCCTGTGGACTACAGCACACCAGGCTTCCCTGTTGTGCCAGGGGACTTATAGTATGTTCAGTATTGCTGTAGATTTTCTTTTTTTGAAAATAGACAAACCATGGGATTTCCCTGGCAGTCCAGTGGTTAAGATTTTGTGCTTCCATCACAGGGGGCAGGAGTTCAACTCCTGTTCAGGGAACTAAGATCCCACATGCTGCATAGTTCAGCTCAAAACAAAACAAAACAAAAAAAACCTGGGTAAACCAAGATTTTTTTCCATGTAGGAAAAACAATGGGCCAGAAAATTCAACAGTATCACCTCACCCGAAGAAACACTACCAGGTTGCAGTAATCAACGAAAATTTGTCTTTTTTTCTAATACAGTCACTACAACAGTCTCTGTGATTATGATATATTTACCAGAAAAATACAATAATCTACTAATGATGACTTTAACGGAAAAGAACATCCTTAAATGGAACAATGCATCAGAACCTTTTATTTTAAACCAACCGATCTCAAAATTTTCCAAAAAATCATTTCGTATAGATGCTGATATCAAGGCCTTCTGCCCCAAATTCGTTCCAGTCCATGCTTATGACATCATTTGATGAATTAGATAAAATGGAAGTGAGGTGAACTGGACAAATTCAGAAAAGACAATTCACTATTGTTTCTGGGTATGTGGTGTGGTGATTTGCCTTTTGTAGGATAAGAATATTAATTGCTCATTTAAAAAATTTGCACAGATTAAGCATCTCTCTGGAGCTGGGAACCCTTATTATTTCTTAATTCCCAAATCTCCTTTCGACCACATGGCTTTTCCCTCTGCTCCTGTTGCATTCAGGGTTGTCTTGGCGATTTACTCTGAAAACAAACTATAGGTTAACATAAAAGTTTCAAGGAGTGGTGGAGGGCGGGCAGGAGAAGAAAAAGGTGCTAATTCAGATGTTATGAAACTGTGATAATGCTATTATTTAAGACACTTATTTGGGTATGTTTATACTTTGTAGTTTTATAAATAAGCCCAAGGGGCTCCTCCTGGTTGTCACTATCCTCCTTGCATCTCGGGTCCTGTCTGTCTCTTCCTATCCAAGTAAAAGTGACGCCGCTCTAATCCCTGCAAGTTTGGAACTAATGAACTGACTGCTGAGCCGCCGCCACGGAGCTTGGTCCCAAACTATACTGTACTTCACACTCGATTTATTCTCCAGATGGCGAGACTGTGCCGCCCCGCCGCGAGGGACCACCTCTTCCACTGGAGTGTAAAAGTGGACGGATGTTGTTTTCTTTGCAGATTTGATCATTCTGAGCTCAAAACTTGCGAGGATGATTAGTTATTAGCTCTAATGGGTGCCAAGTGAACCAACTGCACGCATATTTTCTCCTTTCATTTTGGAGTCTGCAGGTTTCGGGGATGGTTGATTTATTCGCTTTCTTACGTCAGCAGAGCGTGTCTCTCTTCCCCAGGTGATAAGAACCCGGTCTCTGAAATCATAGCACGCCTTGGTTCCCGGCCCAGACAGAGTCACATAATCCGGTGGCTTATGTATAAGGACAAGTTTATTAGCCCCTGGTCCACTGCACTGAGCAGCCCATGGCACGAAATATCGATTGAAATGTGGGAACTTAGGTAACATCACCTTTTAGATCCGGGGCCTGTGAACATTCTGACCTGTGCCAACTTGCTCTGTGACCTTTGCAGACCCTACCTCTGGAATCAGACCTACTCCAAACACACGATGCTAATTAAGTCTCTGCAAAAACCTAATGTAATTGTTGAGCAAGGCCTTAAATTCGTTATTCCCTCTTTTCAGGTTGTCAGGTCTTAGAAGGACAAGTTTATCCTACATTGAGAAATGCTGGCCAAGGCCGTCCTGCAGTGTTCACACATTTAGCATGCAGCTCCTACTAAACCTTATTTTGAAAGACCTGTTTTGTTACCAGAATGTAAGACCCCCTCCACCCTTGCCCCCAGGCCCCCAGCCCGCCAAAAATTTCATTTTTTAGTGGCCTCTTTTTGCCTCCATTTCCTTTTCCTCCTTTCTCCAGGGACCAGTTACCTCCCAGTAATCTCAGCAGATCATCCATATAGCCCTTCCGAGAAGGTGGTGTCTGCCAGGCCAAGTCTTACTAATCCCCCTAATGAGATGGAACTTGGAAGGATGGTCAGGGCCAAACAGGAGAAAGAGAGGGAAAGAGGATGAAAGCGTAAAGGGAGTGAGGTGATGGAGATGAAAGAGATGTAAGAGAGCTGGTAGCAAGAGGTAAGGTCTGCGTTGGAAAGAAAGGGAGAGAGAATAGTGCGGACAGAATTTCCTTCTTTTCACAACTGCTGGACTGTGGCTTTCTCTAGCTAAACACCCAGAGCTAAACCTAATTGTTCCTAGAAACTGCCTTCCTCTCACCCAACAGATGGCATGGGTGTGTTTGCTAGCACAGTAACATATTTCACCATTAAAATACCAAAAAGAAAAAAAATTCACATGTTTGTTGGGTGGTGTAAATTCAGGGAAGTTGTTGGATATTTTAGGATACATAGCAGAGGGATGCACACTTGGTTTATGTAAATTGTCACAAGCAACAGCCTGTTAATAAGGGTGTTGTGTGGCAAAATACCTCCAAAGCGAGCATCTTGTTTTGGAAAGGTATAGAATGATGAACTGGAAAGAGCTTGGTTTGAATTCTGAGCCAGAAAGAGGGGGAAAAAAAAAAAGAATTTAATAAAATGCTGAGTATTCACTGCTCATTATTATAGCATGAAAAGTACTAATCAGATTATGCCTAAAATTGGAATGGGGTACTTCATTTGCAGCCAATTTCACAAGGGCCGAATTTTACTAAGTAAACCAGAATGTGCTGAAACCATGGCAATCTGACTTTAGATAAAAATCACAGACAGGTTTAGAACATGAGCTTTGAACAAACAGTCCCCTTCAAATCCAAGTGAAACGACTGAACAGCTTAGAGGTCAGATTTTGTTTGACCCCAACATTAACGATTTAGGAAGCGGATGTGGCCGGGGATTTTACATGTGCAGATTAAACTGGGAGGGTGGCAGTGATGATTCAGATTTGCACTTCATGTGATGTTTCTCCCTCTCTGTCTGATTCACTTCACTCAGTATGTAACTCTCTAGCTCCATGTGAAATCTAAAAAGTAACAATACAAATGAACTTACAAAACAGAAAGAAACTCACAGACTTAGAGAATGAATTTATGTTTGCCGGAAGGAAGGAAAGGGGGAAGGGATAGTTAGGGAGTTTGGGATGGATATGTACACAGCGCTATATTTGAAATGAATCACCAACAGGGACCTGCTGTACAGCACAGGGAACTCTGCTCACTGTTATTTGGCAGCCTGGATGGGAGGGGAGTTTGCAGGAGAATGGATCAAACGTATATATACAGCTTAGTCCCTTTGCAATTCACCTGAAACTATCACAACAGTGTTTGTTAATCAGCTATAGCCTGACACAAAAAGTTAAAAAAAAAAAAAAAAACAGCGATAAACAAATAAATGAAATGCACTACAGCCTAAACAATCTGGTTAGTTCCCTTCCATTTTCCATTCACTCTGTCTCAGGAGACCCTTTCCGACCTGCCCTTGGAAAACCTGGAAGCTGAAACGTTTCTGAGCTGGAGCCACCCTGAGTTCTACAGCTGCACGAGGCTTCATGGAGTATTAGCACTTCTTGGGTTCTCTGAGGCCGTGGATCTAAATACACGCAGGCATCGTTTCTCCCGACAGTCATAGACAGCCTGGGAACCATCCTAGTGAGTTGACTTCTGCTCTTCACCATCAGGATTTTCTTATTCAGTGATTGTGGCAAGAGGGCACAGTAGAGCAAGTGGAAACATTCTGTCCCTGCAGAACAGCCCACAGCGTGGTGGAGCCCAGCCACCGTGGCTGCGTGGCTGCGTCCTCCCCCACAGTAGCTAGTACGAGCTCTCGTCTAAGCTCGGCCTAATTATTAGCAGTCAGAGCTCAGTAAATCAGGACTCCACGGAGCCATCTTAAACTGCTCCCTTGGACTCTGCTTCCGAGCTGACAACCCTAAGCGTTTCCTCACACTGTTTAACTCAGACCACGTTTGGAGGTCTTCCCTGCTTCCACCCAGTCTCAGACCTACATCCGTCTGGTTTAAATCTACTGTCCTGGCTGGTCTCCTTGACTGGACTTCGACTCAGTATTGGCTCAAATAATTGTTTTTTTCTCTCTGCTTTGGTTTGTGATTTTCCTAGATAACTATGGCTGTTCAAATGGCCGTATATTGTTAAGACTTTTTTTTTTCCCCCAAGCTACATTCATCAGCAGTGAGAAGCTTTAAAGTTTTATTAGTATCATAAAAACCCTTCTCAAATGAAACTACTTTTGATAAGTGTTCATTCTGACAATGAGAATTTGTTGAGGGCTGTTGGCAAGTGGGAGGAATTTGTTTTTGAAACTGAAATTGGCAGGAAGTAATGACCCCAAGTGCTTTCTTCCTCTTGATTTCAGCCCCGTCGCCCTCAATGCACTCCTGTCTCCCCACCCCCTTCCCCACCTTCATCACCCCCAACTCAAAGTCAGTAAATAACATGTTTAATTTCGTACAGTTTCTCTGGGGACAATTCAAATACCGAAGCAGATTTTCAACCTTTCAGCTTTACTTAACTGTGGAGCAAAGCCTGTCAAATCAAAGGGGAAAAAAAAATGTATTTGTCTCCCGCGTCATGTAGGGATTTCTTCTTGGTGATATTATTGCCTTCCATGTGAAGAAGTTGGAGATTTTTTGTAGCGGGGAGTATCATTTTCCTGTGAGCACCTTCCTAATTGAATGTCAAGATTCAACACAGTTGTAAAATAATTTTAAAGTGAATAAAAAGCATTAAGTCTGTAGATAGAGAAAAACAAAACCTTATTTTTTCCCTAATGTGAATATGCTGGCAGTCAAGACTGCCGTTAGTCCATAAGTTATCTAGTTTCTTGTATTTATTAAATAAGAAAATGCAGGTAGAGCACTTAGTACCATGCCTAGTGCTTAGTAAATGCTCAATAAATGTAACCTAGTAATTATTTTGTCTTTCCAGTGGAAAAGTAATGCTAATGAGCAAGTGCCTGCATACATGCTCAGTCACTTCAGTCATGTCCAACTCTTCGAGACCCCATGGACCATAGCTCGCCAGGCTCCTCTGTTCATGGGATTTCCCCAGCAAGAATACTAGAGTAGGTTGCCATGCCCTCCTCCAGGGGATCTTCTTGACCTAGAGATCGAACCTACCTCTCCTGCGTCTTCTGTTTTGCAGGCAGTTTCTTTACCACTGAGCCACCAGGGAGGCCCTAATGAGCAAGACGAGCCTACTATTAAATATTTAGGGTCTCACCAGCATGCATTACAACAGCTCTCATCTCTGCTATAGTCAGCTTTAATAAAGTCTGGAAATCAATCACTCGCCCATCATTTTATTTCAAACATCATGTACTTGGTGGCTATAGTAGGCACTGTAATGGTGCTCAGACTCTCAACCCACATAAGAATTTCATGGATGGTTTGATTGTGTTTCCCCTCAATGGCACATAAGCTAAGGAGATAACGTTTTTCCTACACTTATAGGATGAAGCTAGATTGAGAATAGTAAAAACTCTTGAAGACTTTGACCTGGGCCCAACTGAAAAGTGTGTGAGAATCAACTCGGTGTCCAGTGGTCTGGCCAAAGAAGACCTGGAGGCCATCCTGCAGTCTCGGGTCCTCCCTTCCAGCCTCATGCTCCCGAAGGTCGAAGGTCCTGAAGAAATCCACTGGGTGAGTAGCTCATACCCTTTGCTTTAATTAAAGACTGGGGAGCGGCTAAGAAGGAGTAGCAGAAAGGAAGGGTTTGGATGCTTCAGGTTTTGAAAATGCATACACAGAGCAGAGGAGAATGGAGCCGAGAAAAAGGAACCAAGAAGACCATATCCTGCATCCAAGGAGAACCTGGCTTTGCCCTAAGTGTTCAACAGGAAACGCTCTACACTTGAAATGATGCTTCTGCTGCCTGCACAGATATGTGGTTTAGACAGAACAGCTTCCTCTAGAGCAACCCTGGAACCAGCTTACTGGGGCCTAGAGACAGCTAGGCCCTACCCCTCCACCTGGAAGAGCAGAGATGTGCATGGCTCTTAGGCAGATTGATTTGAAGTCATCGTGGATGGCGAAAGCACATTAACTGCAAAGGAAAAAAAATGAACCTAAAGGAGGAGAGGAAAAGGTCACTCCTTAGGGCAACTGGAGGAAGAGACAGGAAGCTTTTAACTAGTGGTTTTAATTAGCACAGATATTATTTCCTGAACAGTTCCCTAGTTCATCCTTTTTAAATTGCTGACAGGTGTGTTTGTTTCATGACAGACTTTTCAGCCAATAAAACCCTGGCATGTCAAATTACTTAAGAAAACTTTGAAATGGGCCTAATTATACTATGATTGTTTTCATTGTTAAAGCAGGACCTGGGTTGGTGGGTTGGGTGGGGCTAGATTTTATTTAGGGGTCACTGTGATGCTGCAGATCTCTGCTGAATATAGGGTGGTTCCATTGTGCCAGTCAGGGGCGGGGGGCCAATGGCACCCAGGTGCTGGAGGCGTGGTAAGGGCGAGTGGACAGCGGTTTGATGCCATGTCCGAGGTGACCTCTAAGGTGGTGGCTACAACTGAGTCTTAGACATGACACCCAGACACAGCTCACCTTTTCAGCCCTCATAGCTGTGTCAACTTTGCGCTTTCCAGTGCTGTGGCTCCCTGCCACACGTGGGTAGAAGCACTTGAAGTGTGGCCAGTCCAGATTGAGATGTGCTGTAAGTGTAAAATACACCCAGGACTTCGAAGACCTCACAGCACCCTCCCCACACACCCACACCCCTGCAAAAAAGAGACTGTAAATCATCTCAATAATTTTTAATGTCGATGACGTTGAAATGATAATATTTCAGACACACTGGGTTGAATAAACCTCTTATTAAAATGAAACTCACCTGTTTCATCCTTCTCTTTTAATGCAGCTACTGCAAAGTTTAGAATGACATACACAGCTGTCATTATTTTTCTGTTGGACAGTTCCGCTCGGCGTCTTCTTGAAGACTTCCATTCAAGGGCCCCCGTTTACTTTTGAAACTAGAGTTCTCCTGGGCCAGGTCACCCCCCAGCAGCTGGGAGGTGCTGGTGAGAGGAGGTTCACATCCTCCAGGTCTGACTGATCCGGACGTGTCCTAGGTTGATTGAAATGGAATCTGAAGTCACTGTTCCCTTTTGGATTCTGAGTTAATGCCTATTTATCACCGTTATTACCCCTCATTTGAGAGGGGAGGGCTCACCCCGGCCTTCGGCCACAGCCTCTGTTCGCTGTTTTAAATCCCTGGCTTGTGAGGAAAGTACCGAAATCTAAATAGGATTTCTAGTTAACAGAAGTCTTTGGGGCTGTTTATTTTTTGCTCTCCGTTTGTATTTATGTGAAGCATAAAACCCAGAGCCTGATGCACAACTGAAAGATGGGCTTCCTTGTTTTCTTTTGTGTGAGAATCTCTTACTGGCCTTTTGTCGCTAGTGTGGGTTCTTGTTTGACTGGCACGGCTTATTGGACTATAACAAGCGTGACTCTGCCTCCTTTGTGGTGGGACAATTCTCCCACAAATCCCGAACGGGGTGCATTCTTCCAGCACACTATTGGGTGTGCACTGGAATTGAAAGAATTGCTGAGCCCGGCTACTTCATCTCCTCCCCAATCTCTTTGTGATCGTCCCCCTTCTTTCCCTCCCCCGACACAACCCCCCCCAGTCCCCTCCACCTCGCTGAAATGAACACTTTACCAGGCCGGAAACATTTAATCGTCTCCTTTTGAAAAAATTAATTGAAACTTCTCCACTAGTTACCTTTTGTGTTAGTACTTAATGCAATTTTTTAAGAAAGAAGGGGAGGAGGAGGAGGAGGAGGATGGGCTAGAATATTTAATTTTTAAATGCCCCTCCTGGCTTAAAAACAAAAGGCATTAGAGCATTTTCTCACTAGGAACCAGGGAAGGGGTTGTAAAAGATTTACCCAGTTTTTTACGGGTTTTGTAGTTTTAACTATTATCACCAAGAATGGGACAAGTGACGTTTCAAGGTTTTGTTTTGTTTTTTTTTTTAACAAGAAAAAAAATGTTTTTTTGGCTGTACAGGTAACAGCAAAGCCACTAATATTTTATCTCCCATTTTCTAGCTTCAATGTGACACAAATTATGTTTTCTTTCCATTCTCGTGGAATACTATATGTCTGTCCCCTGAAACTGTAGCCTTCGCTTCCTCCTTGCTATTTTGGGTGAGTTATTCCTTCCCTTGTAAAGTTGCTAAGGAGGTGATGATGATGGTGTCGAGGAAGGGAGGGGCAGTGGGTGCAACTGGGAATAATTCTTCATTACTGAAAGCTGTGATTTATTTTAGCCTAATTGTAAAGTTACTGCAAATTGCTCAAAAGCTTTTTAAAGATCCCAGTGATTAGATTTTTTTGGTGGTTGTGGTGGGGAGGGACGCTACATAGGCAAGGAGGGGGCAGCTAAAAGGGGAAATAACACCTCTAATCCTGCTTCTGGTAAATAGGCTGCCAGCTTTTAAAATGAGTTTCCTTTCTATTAGTCAGAATATTATGCTAAGCCTTAAGCATTAGTTTTTTTATGTTGCCATAGCAGCCCTGTTCCTGCAGGGCGGTGACCTGCGATGATTACAGTACAAAGCTTATAGGGTCTTGAAACCCCCTTTGAAGATGAAAAGTCTTTGATGGTTTATATTTATGCAAATCTCTTAGATATGATTTACCCAACTGAGACTGAATGGAGAGATGATTAAAATTCCCTTTTCCTTTGATATCCATTAATGGCTGAATATTCCTTAAATTTAAAATGGATATACATGTTTTTATCTTTATTTACAAAAATATCTTTATCGTACCTGTGTGTGTGTGTGTGTGTGTGTGTATGTGTGTTTTTATCTCCCCACATCTTATTAGATCTAGATGGACATAATAGATTTACAATTTAGAGTGTGGTGGGGTTTTTTTTCCCCTTTGAAAGGGGTGGGGGGAGATCTGTGTGAGAGCTTTTGTATGTTTCCAGATGATAGATTTTGGAATTTGGGCTACCCCACTGACAGCACAGAGCTAGCTGTGAGCTGGTCTCATGGAAAAAATTGGCGAGCTTTGGTCTTCAAAGAATTAAACTTCCTTTTTAAGGTCTTCCTAGGTAAGCTAAAAAATTATGGAGAAAAACCTCAGAACAAAGGGTAATGTCGCTATAATGAATAATATGGATTCCACGTAGAAGGCTGCTGAACAGTCACATTGATGTCCTCCTGGGTCGGAAACGAAACCAGAATGGCAGGTAGAGCGAGCCTTCCTTGTTTTAGGGGCCTGCCACTTGCACTGAACGAAATGGAGGCGAGAGGTCTTAAGTAAATATGTTTTCAAGGAAAGTATTTAAACTCAAGAATCTCTCCTTCCATCTCTAACTCCTAGGCCTCAAATTGCTCCTTCAGGAAAAAAAAAAAATGATACTGTTTGGGGTTTTACTATTTCATTTGGTGGAAACTTTATTACCTTTTTTCCTTAGTCTTTCCTCTGTTTTTTTCTTTTTTAAAATTCTTTTGTGTATTACTTCCTCAGGTCAAAGACTTAAATACTACTTCTATTCTAGAGTTCAATGATTGTACATTTTTGCCCCCACTAGTCACCTATGACTCTTTTTATTTTAGTTTACAGACAAATTTTCATTCTACTTAAAAGACCGAAAACTTGAACAACCTATGAATTTAATCCCTTTTGTGGAAACTGCAATGGGTTTGCTCAATTTTAAGGTAAGAAATCCATAATGTGGCTAATAAGTCAGTATTTTATTTATTACCTGAAAAGAACTTTGGTTTTCAGTCTTGACATCTGCTTAAAATATTTTTCTAGAAAGATTTATAAAGCACAGTAAACCTTGAGCACCATGTGTTATCCGAAACAACCAAAAACCAGGTTGTGAGCATCTTAGAAAACAAAGAAACTGGCTAAGTAGCAAGAAAAAACTTCCTAAATATTTAAATGAAACATTTATATATTCCTGGCATTAATTTTAATTAATCACTGTAAATTTTTGCTGTGAATTATTTCATTTATAGAGTAAGTGTACATGAACATATGTCACCCTTATGAATTAACTTTCAATTATTCTTTTGTGACAATTGCCATCTACTGGGAAATTTTCAGGCCTGTTTGTAGCAACATTAACTATAATGTCTAGTAGCCGAGATTACTGTTTTTGAGTTAGTGTACATACTAATTTGTTCTATGTTATTTTAACTTGCCACATTAGAACGTAAAATACTTCCTAATGTACATACAAGCTTTTTCATCATTGTATGATCGCATTGAACTATATGCCTTAACAAATTCATAGCCAGCTTGTTTCTTCCTGTTGATCAGTGGCCATCTAAGTTGTTATCCAAAATATGCTTCATTCACGTTCCATCTGACCTGTAAACATCACTGTAGCACCCCATCTCAGAGGGCAGGAGAGGAGAAATACCTAAAAACAAAAAGAGAAAGTCCAGCTGTACTGGGGAGGTAATATGCGAACCAGTGCTCGGAGAGGAAACTTTGAGACCTGCTGGCCCGTGCAGGAGGGGCAGAGTGCAGACGCTTGGGGAGCTGCATCAGCACGTTTACACCAGGAACCACAAGTTCTTCCAGCCTGCCCTAGAATTCTGAGAATATAATCAATGCATATTTCCTAGACGCAACTAGATTCATATAGTGATCTCATCTGAAGCACTGACTTGCCATTTTATTCATAATATACTTAGAAGCGCTCACAGCCCCTGAAATTGATCAACAGTGCTCTCACCCGTTCCTCATGTCTTCCCCACCCACATATATTAGCATGCTGACTCTCCACCTTTCCAGAGTCACAGTCGTGTCTAAGATGACCGCTATTCATCTTTATTTTCACCAAGAAATGTCCACGTTGCTTATTAATACATCTTGAATGACTTACTGCATTTTTATTTTCTCTTCTGGAGTTGTAGAGTTCTGTATTGTTTGTTTTTAATCCTGAGACCATTTACTGAGAAATCTTGATCCCAGTGCAAATAATCCAATTAGTTTGATTTTTAAATTCTTTCCTTTTCTCCTGCGGCTTTATGTTTATTGTTGGAAGGTCTCCTAAAGCAGAAACAAATTTTGGAAGAAACAGAAGTAACTTCTAGTACCATCAAAATGAGTGAACTTGAAAGTTTCTCTAAAGATTGGATGAACTAAAATGTGAACATTATATCAATATTAATAACATATTTACAACTATATTAATATAATCCATTAAGCAAAGCAAATATATGCAACATAACTTACACTGGACAATATTAAGTACTTTTGAAAGGGGTGAATTGGGGCTGCATTTTCGGGACAGCTTTCAGCCAAACGGTGTTAGGAGTTGCATCTTTCTGTTACTGAAATATACCATGCTGCTTCTTTCTAATGTGTGTATGGTTCTGTTCTGTTCTTTTACAGGCAGTGTGCGAAGAAGCAGTAAAGAACGGGCCTCAAGTGGGTCTTTTTCTAGATGCTGTAGTTTTTGGAGGAGAAGACTTTCGAGCCAGCATAGGTGTCAAAGACATGTTTCTGCTCTCATTCTTGCTGTGTTTATGTGTATATATTTTTCCTTTGCCCCTTCAAGAATGGGCATTTACATGGCAATATCGATTTGCCAACCATGACCATGGGCAACACTTCCTGATAATTGAGGGCACCTCATAGCTGTCCTGCTTCCAGAACCCTACATCAACACTTCCATTCATTTATAAAATAACTAATAAAAAGCCTGTCGTAGCCTCAGACGTGTTCAGGTCTATATGACGTCTACTTATTGTTCATAATAAGTACATTATGTGAACAACTTCTCTGTTGTTTAAACATGCTGTTTTCCCATTAGTCTGAGGGCTGTCTAGACTTGTAACACAAATTTAAGGCAATTTCACATTGCTTTAATGAATCATTTTCTACAATGAACGTAGTATGTAAATATTTAACGTAGATCTCAAATCCACCCTAAAATATATTTCTGAGCTCCTTTATTATAAAATATTTATTGAGATAGTATGCTGGTTTTCACTGATCTTCCTCCTCCCCTGGGCACACTATGTCTTTGGTCTGGGTAGATGTATCACTAGAGGCTGTGAATGTGTCTAGAAAAGGGGCCTCAGCCACAAAGCATTTTCAAAACCCCAGTCCCAGTGACCTGAAAACTGGAGCATTCCCTAAGCAGTGTCATGGTCCAAATATAAACAGTGACACTTCGTCCCCCTTCCTGGGGGGGAAAGAAAGGAACTTATTTTAATACCACTCTTTCCAGGAGACTTTTGTGTATACAACAGCTCAGTGGACACTTTCTGCCTCCCTCAAAACCAGTGTCCTTTCGTTTCCCCCAGTTCCCCATCCACACCCCAGAGCTGCTGTATTTGGCTCAGAACCTCGGTTATGACACAGCATTGCAGGCACAGTACCCGAATTCTGTGCTCAGCGAAGGGAGTTAACTATTTCCACGCACAGCTATTTGGCCACCTTGTATAGTGCTGACTTTGGAGTGACACTTTCTCTTTTTTTTTTTTTTTGAGTGACACTTTCTGAGCAATGGCAAGAAGGAAAAGAATACACCAGGAGTCCTTTGTGACCTATTGAGTCATTTGTGTCTAGCTTGTGAGATAGGGGAGGGGCCTTCTCTTAATGCATGTGCAAGTAATTACTTGAAAAGAGCTTTGCACGATAAAGAGACACAAGTGAGAGTTAACTCTGCCTACGCAGAACCCTCTCTTCTTTTTTATTTGCATCATCCTTTCCCTAGGGTGAAATCCCCAGGTAGACACAGAAGTCTTTACACACTTGAGTTTTTGTAATATTAGGTATCAAGGTCCAGTTTGCAAAGTTAACATCTGCTTTCTCTGTCAACACTTCAGGTGCAACAAGTAGCAAGGAAACCCAAGATATCCTCTACGCTCGACAAAAGATTATTGTTGTAGCCAAGGCCTTCGGTCTACAGGCCATAGATCTGGTGTACATCGACTTCCGGGATGAAGAGGGGCTCCTCAGGCAGTCGAGAGAAGGAGCTGCAATGGGATTTACTGGTACGATTCTCAATAATACCCTAAAAAGCCGTATCTAGATTATGCCAACTTTCCAGAAAAATAGAAATGTAACCAGGAACTGGGTGTATTAATGTAGCCAGGTGACTCATATACTTATCCCACAGTATGGAACATGAAAAAGTTATCCAGAACAAGAACCTGCCAGACAAAGGGTAACATCTGTCTTTGGCTCTGCAAGTCAAAAAACAAAGCACTCATTTTAGTTTCTCCTGATAACACCTACCAGTTTTTTCTGTCCTCTTAATAATAATTCTTCTGCAGTTTTTGCTGATGTGAGGGGAAGAGCAAGGCCATTATAAGCAGTGTTTCTGAGTGAACGGCCTTAAGAATTTGAGTTGATGAGTAGGAAAAAAAATGTACTCAAATATCCAAAATATTAATTTATTTCTGAAAAACATTTAGTGATATTTTCTTTGTTTTTTTTTGTAACTAATAACCAGCTTTTTATTTTTCTGCCACTTTAAGTCCCTTCTTTCCCTCCCACCACCCCGTGAGCGTCTGTGTACCAGGTGACACCTACGGGTGTTGGCTGGCATTAAGATCAGCGGGTCCTTGAAATCCGGTCCCGGAGCGCAGGCAGATAGATATCTGTTGATTGGTGTGCCCAGTCACTCATACCCAGGAGCCCAGGGAGCAACCGAAAATTGTATTTTTGCAACAAGAGTCTGTTCTTTGAAAACCCACAATAGGATTCTATACACAAACATGTCTGCAGTTGTGCACACACACACACACACACACAAAACTGAGGGTGAAAAGCACCATAATCTCTTTTATTCTTATTTGTTCTTCTGCTGCAAGTTCTAAGAATATTGTGATCAGAAATGCACCCCCCAAAAATAAGAGAGACAAGCATCCATGCTATTCTTTTTGTAAATATTTTTGTAATGTGTTTGCGTAGAGGTGACTGAAACATTTCATAAAATGACCTTCAATATAAAAGATACCTTAATGGATGATAATTTAACCCAAAGTAAAATGGAAAGACTGAAGAAACAATGTTAGTGTTATAGGAGAATTAAATAAAGCCCTGACCTTTGCATTTGTGTTTTTATTTATTTTTTAGGGTTTCAGGGGGCCTTTTTATTTAAAAGAGCATCCTTATTTGCTTTAACTGTGGCAGTGGGAGTAACGCCAACACTCTGCATTTGAGAGAGTGCATAATATAGGCAAGGTGCCTGACCAGAGATCTTTTAGTCTAAATAAAACAAATATTATGTGTTGGTGTTTTTAACACAAAGAGTTAAAAATGTGATTCTCCCAAGTCTGCTAAATGAATAAGATGTCTGTTATAGAGAATTTCTCAATCATCTGAACTATTAATAAATGAATCACCCCTACATTTAATAGTGACCCAGAAGAAAAGAGTCCCTGGCATTGATTGTCCTTGTGTCTGTACCTGTGACACCTGCCTCTTTCCAATGACCTTTAGGATGTGACCCAAATGGAAAAGTTGGAGAAAGACTCCATGAAATCTGTCTAATAGACCCTGATGTTGTTGGTCTAAACTATATGGCATTGGCTGCCAAGCAGCCAGATGTTGCTCTGAAATGGGCACTAATACAATAAAAAAAAAAAAAGAAAGAAAGCACTGAATTGATGGGGCCTCTCTGATCATCAGTCAGGATAACCTGGGTGTCCTCTGCTTCCTCTAGGGTAAGTGTTTGCTCCAGAACTTGTAAGAGAGTTTGCGAGTTTCTCCAAGAGAGAGGACTGAATTAAATTGGTCCCTAATTCGATCGTAGCAGACAAGTTATTTCAAATCAGATTTAAATTTCCAGACTGTGCCCAACTCAGTGTGAGGAGCTTACAGACTTGGCACCATTGTTTCTCAACAACAGGGAGTATTAAATCACATACAAAAAAATGGAAGTAGAAGGGAGGGGGAGGTAGGGAGGGTACAGTGCCCATTATACATTCAAGGGAACAAGTCAGGGAAGTAGGAAGCTAAACTTCAGAGCCATCTTGCAATTTTTAGAAAGAAAGGTCTTTCTTGTCCCAGCGTTATTTCAATATACCAATAAAAGATGATTGGTCTGATAATAAGATAGGAGATTATTGGTAGTATTTTAAAACAATGAATGCTTTAATGAGCATTTTACACCACTCATGATCTGTTTGTCCTAATTATTTGTCATGTAATTGCCATACTTTGAGCTTTGCACAAAAAGGGAGAAAAGGAAAGAAGGAAGAAAAGGGGAAGGAAGGAGGGAGGGCAGGAAAAGAGAACTGCATACCCTATTTGAAGCACAAGACTGAAAGTTTTAAAATTCAGTGAAGTATTGTGTTGTCTATAATACTGATAAGGATCTATGCTATAAGAAAAATTAGATTTTTTTAAATGAGTTGTACTTTTGTGACACATAACCATGCCTCAGACAGCAGGTTACAGTTTCTCTTCTGTAATCATTGTTTCACAGGGCCACAATCCATGTAGACTGATTTGAAATCAATGCATTAGCTATATAAATGACTATTAACTTTAGGAATTATTTTTATAAAAAGAAACCAAAAATAAATCTTGGAATAAAGCTTTAACAGCTGACTTAGGCATCACAGTTATTCCAGTATTACATGCTGAGAAGAAAGATTGTAAATATGAAGCACTATGGGTTTTCTTCTTTTTTGCAGTCTTTTGTAGAAGACAAAAATGACACCATCATACAGTTACCTAAAAGACTTGACAGGTATTGATTTAAAGCACGATATATCAAGTGGTACTGTAAAAAGGATTTCATGGTCATAAATTTTAATGTCTTCCAATTTTGCACCCTCTCAGTAACTTGTCAATAACAACTCTTCTGTATAAAATATTTGCTTCACTCCCACATGGCATTAAAGTCTGCCATTCAGTCGTTGGGATATAGAAGATCAATGAAAGATAACTTCACATATGGAGGTTCATAAATTTCTAAAACTTAACACATATCTTAAAATTTAGCCTCATTACCAAAATATGGCTACTTGAAAGCCTCCATTAGTTTCACAGCATTATAAATAGTTTAAGTTTTGCTTCTTAATTTATGGTATCTGTACCAAGAAGTTCCCATGAAATCTGGCTTTTTACCCAACAGTGTAAGTTGTGTACATAAATTATAAAATTCAGGACCAACAATTAGTACACAATGACGACCAGACTGACATCCTTTATTGATCACATTGTAACAACTGTTAGATTACTTAAATATGATTTCAGTATCTGATATTGAAAAAACTCGTTTGTCATCACTGATGTTATTTGTTCCCAGAAATTTATATAAGATTTTAATGTTTTATTAGTATGCTCTCAGATAAGAATGAAACAACAATGTGAGGATGTTTTAATTAAGCCACTCTGAAGACAAGATATTTATATTTATTCACTTAAACTCTTTTTCATGAAATGCTAAAAAATTTTTTTCTTAGAAACATTGTTCTTTTTCCTATTCGACAGAATAATGACAGTAACAGGAATGGACTTTTATAAAACATCAAGGATATAATTTGTACTTAAAACAGCTATTTCAAAAGCAAAGCAAATTGATATGCCAGCAAATATACTTCGCAGAGTAAATTATCATTAAGCATACATTCATGTTTAAAGAACCAAATATGTCTATAATTTTATCATATAATAAAATATAATCTCATCATTATTACAACATTAAATTATGTTGTACTTTATTAATGACCTGATTAGATTTCATTCTTCCCTGATTATTAAATTTTTTTTTAATGACTGCGTGATTTCATAGAATCCTGTGACTCTTATGTAATATTTTTATTTAAGGTTCTTAAAGTTTTTTTAAAGCTACTGCTGTAGAAATAAGATTTCTTCTGCAGTGTCTAATAATCTGTATAAAGGAGGAATATCCGATCTTCATTCCGTAAGCAGAAAGGGAAAATCTGGGGCTTTTTTTGTTGTTGTTAGAAAAACATTTTGTAATTTTTTTATTTAAACATTTAAAAATGTGGTAATTTAGAGACCCTCAGTGTTCAACTCTGCTTTCTTTTTTACTATACTGGATAAAATTTTTTAATTGAAATCCAATTTTCTATTAGTGGTTAGACAAGATGCACCATATTCATCTGAAAGAACGAAAATTAAATGTATTATTGTAAGACACCATTTGATATTAATGTAGTTATAACACCTGCTTCTGTAAGCTCTATGAAAACCGACAGGCCGCTTTTAAAAGAAATCGTGGAAGGTGGAATAATGGTACAGAAAAAGCCAAAGACAACTTACAGAATTGGAAAGAATTAACATGTAATTTTTTCTACTTTAATTCAAAATAATTGTTCTAATTTGCAGACATTATCCTTTAAAGTTCCAGCCAAAGCAGTCAATCAGTGAGCTGCCTGGTCAATCCACCTGTAACTAAAAATGAGAGATTATCTGCACCAAGGTGACATTTCTATAGCATCTAAAACACAATGACTGCCATTGTTGAAATTGTTCTTCTGTGGTATTCTGTGGAAAGGCCTGCCTGATTGTGGTCATTTTCTTTTTAAAAAGTTCGGAACAGAATGAGTTATTTTACATACAGTCTGTAAGGCAGGCATTCGGGAGCCTGGCGCGGCTGAGACATTTTGTTTGAACATCTGTTTGTTGTTTTGTGCTTCCGGTGTTATTAATCTTCTCGTAGGTAAGCAGGTGATACACCCGAACCAAATCGCGGTGGTCCAGGAGCAGTTTTCTCCTTCTGCTGAAAAAATTAAGTGGGCTGAAGAACTGATTGCTGCTTTTAAAGAACATCAACAATTAGGAAAGGTAAACGTGTTAAAATGTCCCGAAACAGTGGGTGAAACTCATGTTTAAAATACTGTGGAGAAGAATGAAAAAATATATATTGTTTGCGTGGTTCTAAAAAAACTCCTATTTGGGGGAGGAGGATTTGTGTGGGCTTAGACGGGGACATCATTCGTCAGTGAGAAATTCATTTAAGGTAAATATGTTGCTCGTTACTAAATATTTCTCTCACTGGCTCCCAAGTTTCCCATTTTATTCTTTTCGTAAACTATACTGGCAGCCTTTGAGAAAATAGAAGTCTGTTTAGTTTTACTCTACAGACCCCAGTGCGGCATTCATATGAAAATAATTTTAGATCAAAATGAGAGCAAGTTGTAATGAAATAAACACAGTTTGATCAAATGATTCTTGGGGAGAGAAGAAATAAATTTCAAGTTATTTTAATTTGGGGGGGGGAGTACAAAAATCTCCTCCGGTGTAGTCATTTAAGAGTGGGAGGTTGTCTGTGTGTTAGTACCAATTTCTGGACCTGAGATCTGGATCGAATGGGAAGCAAATTAACACTGGAGGACGGTTGTCCCTAATTTAGTGCATCATTGAGCCTCGCGTTTCCTGCTCTGTGGGTTTCTGCTGTGTAAATATTGCAGTGGCGATGCACAATCTGTCTCCACTTTGTGCCAGTAACACTTAAATGAGGTGTCGCCCGAAGGAAGATTTTATGCTAGTTGCAGCATTGTCAGTTAATTATCTTAAAGGTTATTTGCAATAATACCGTTTGCCTCTTTTTAAGGGGATGGGAGGAAAGTTGCCTTTATAAATCTATCCTAGAGGTTATATCTAAACTCGGCCTTGTTACTTACATAAAGAGTGAAGTTTTGATGCCTAGCATGCAAAACTACTCAGGGGAGAAAGAGTGTTGAAACATTATAAAGTTTCTAAGTGTTAAACAGTACCACCCCCCGACCCCCCGCCCTACCGAAAAAAAGAACACCGGTGACATCAATGTGAAATGTGTGGCTTATACTTTTCATTGGAGTAAAAACACCTAAAAATCCCAGGATTTTCAAAACTAGGTAACAATGTTAAATGGGTCACTCCCTCCCTCTCATTACCTGCCTTCAATCCCAACCATGCACGCATGCTTGCCCTCACATACTTGCAGGCTCCTCTATGCACAAACTTGCACTTAAAATCAAAAGGCAGAAAATGTGACACTAGAAACATCCAAATCAGGACTTATACCAATTTCAGGATAAATAGCAACCTTTCGTTTGAAATCAATAATAACCATAAAAAATTGCAGTTCATAAAAATATTTTTTCTGTATCTTGACCCCCCAATTCAGTTCCTCCATGAATAAATATATTTATCTAGAGAGAAGAGCCATGTACTTTTACATTTATGTATGCAAAATAACTCCATCCACTCCCCTCTCCTGCCTGCTTGCCTGTGCACACACTGACTAAATGTTCTCTACCTCAGTGTGTACCTTATTCCAGCTAAGGATATGCACGTGATAAGTACTTCCTCCTGACATAAACTGAGGCAGGATGGGCACCGTCAAAACACAGACCAAGTAGACTTCCAGTCTGGGCCAACAATGCCTCCCTTAACTGTCTACACTGGGTTTCACATTGAATAAAATCAAAGGATGCCACTGGTATTATAAGCAGCTAGCGGTGTGGGAGAGGCTTCCCTAAGTTTCAGTAGCTAGCAAACAAAATTCAAACTAGAGACACACTCTTTTACTGGCATTTAAGTTCTTGAATGAGGGGAAAAGCAACACTTTTCCATTGTATCATGAAAGTGCTGTTCCCAGGGAAAATTGCCCTAAAGTGTCCTTGCCTTTTGATGATGGCAACTTACATGTTAAATTATGAACTGTTGGGGTTTTGTTTTTGTTTTTGTTTTTAAATAAGAAATGCCCTCTTGTTGAGGCATAAGCTTTCACAACATTGTGGTAGCACAGCCTGTCTTAACACAGAACCATAGAAATTAGAGCAGAAGGGAGATTTACTATTAGGTCATTTCTTCCCTGCCTCATTCTCGTAGGTTTGTTTCCTACAGCAAATTCTCCTGGTGCTTTGTCCAGCAAGGTTTAAATGACTCAAGTAATGGGGCTTCCAGTGGGGACATATGGTTATTTTATCCAGTTCGCATGTTTCTTTCGCTTTGCCTATAAATTGACTGGTCACAAAAATTGGGTCTGCCAGGTAGGTGACTCTGGGTCTTGAGGGGTCTTGGGGTTTAAATAATGTAGGTTCTGTTTGTAAAGATTTAGTATAAATAGGTCGCTCAGTTGTATAAACTACTGCTTCCAACAAACATCTAATCTGTTTTATTTCAAATGGGACTCACTGATGAAAACATAAACCCTTGGATATTTTGTCCAAAGCACAGGTGACTCTCTCAACGAATGGGAAGCTGATGGTTTGTGTCCTAGGGAGATACTTAAAATTTCTAAAAGATGTTTTTTTTCACCCTTTGATGAAAATTTCATTCAAGTAATGCTTTCAAGTAGAAAAATGGCAAAATTATGTATCATTGCTTTTCTCTACTTCCTGCTCCTATCTTAAACTATACTTTGCCCTAAGGCGAAAGGTATGGTTAAAGTTCACCGTTAGTGCTGAGTCATTTGTATTTTCTATAGTAGTAATAATAATAATATTATTAAGAAATTAAAGTTCTACCTTTTTTTCTCTCCCCTCCAAATAACAAATTTCATGAGAATACTTAGGTCCAAAGTAGATAAATTATTGGGGTTTAGTCTTTAGTATCATGGGAAATTTTTTAGTTTTTTATTAATTGAAAGTTCTAAGGAAATAAAAGTTTGATACCCTTCATCCTAGTGTTGGATAAAAAATACTTTACATTAAAAATAATTTTGAAAAAATAAAAAATAATAATCTCATATAATCTGTCACTGTAGGGCAGGTAATGATACTTATAACTGCTTTGTTTAAGGAAACTATTTTCAAGCCAACAAAATTTGTCTGGCATAGTAACAGCTCCCAGCATAAGAATTAGGACTGTAGATTAATATTAGGGACTCATTAAAATCTGTTGGAAGTAATTTAAACATTCCACCTACTCTATGCTCCTGTTTTAATTCCCATAAGCTAAAGTATTTCTGCTTCAGCTGACATCAGTTCTGAGGTATATATCCACACTATTAATCAAACTTGAGTCTTTCTTCTATCCTTCTAGAAAAATACATTTTGAGATACAATCTGCATGTCATTAATTATGTTAGCCTCAAATTATTTGGTGAAATATTTTAGCCAGGATAAATCACTCCCATGCGATTTGTCTTAAATTTATATTTTCTTAAAAGTTTACATCATTTTGATGTCATTTTTCATAATAATGATTTCAGTATTTGAAAATTCTCCATTTAGAACTGAATTTAGTACTGTTTATTTTAAGATATGATTTTAGCAGTTCTTTTGTTATTAACTAAGAATTATGTATAGTATGAAAATTGGATAATGAAACAATCTCAAACACATAATTAGTGAATATTAATAGAAACCTTAATTTATATATAAATAAACACATATACATATTTGTACTAAATATACATTCATATATGTATGATACTGTGTATTTTTTCATGTCTATATTCTAAACACAGTGTTAATTTCATCACTTCTTGGGCAAAAATGACAGCTAAAGGAAATAGTCAACTGCTCTTTTAAAATGATTGATAATGCCAGGAAATTCTAATTTAAGAATTTACCATTTCTTTCCAAATAGAGGCTCTTACAGAAAAATATGAAAGTATAGCAGAAGATATTAAGAATAGCAACATGTATTAGGTGAGATCGATTTTTAAAGGTACCTTGCTAGAATATTCATATTTCTGCAGTGTCTGGCTACCAATATGACTTTGCTACGTTTTCAGTGTTCTAAGCAGTCTGTTTTATTCATATGAAATCTTTAAATGCTTTGTTTGGTTTTTGGAAGGATTTTGTTTAAATTTTTCAGTATTTTTTGTTCATTTGCAAGCTGGCTAAAAACCAAGGAAGGAAAAGTGTCTACCTTTAAAATCTAGGTTCCTTTAGTAATTATAAAGGTCAAAAACAAGGTCACTAGCTGACATAACAACTATAAACAATACATGTGACTGAAACATTCTAACTTCACTCCGGAGAAAGCAATAATTCAGATTAATATGTTTATATTAATAAGCAAATTCTCTACAGGAATATAAATGGGAACTTATATCTTAATAAAGAAAGAAAAAAGAAAGAGGTTTTTTTCCTCATGTAAGTCTTTTGATCTAGAAAAATCCAAAGAATAATACCCCCTCCCCAATACTGAAAGAAAGTTATTTTCATAGGTATTTGATTGTGGCTCACACACCTTTCATTTGTGTTTCCAAATGCAGGGCTTTACAAAAGAAATACTGTTTGGTCCAGATGGCCTTCTAGAAGGCTCCCTGAGAGAACTCAGAAGTCTCTCTAGCCAAAAATATTGTTTCCGCTTATTCAAGTGCCAGAAATCCCACTGCCACTCTTTCACGCAGATCAAATAAACCATCCAAAGATTTGGTTGTTGTCTTTGTCAAAGGAAAGAGTTGATTCCACTAATAGACAGCAGTGTGCCCTCCTACACTCATGCACCCCACCACCCACAGCCTTGCCCCATTTATTTGTAAGCAGAAACACTCAAAATCAGAACCGAGTGATTGCCAGTGAAAATGAGAGAGGAAGGGACATAACTCTTCTTTTGAGATGCTTAGTTATTGCATTTCTCCATTTATTTCCTTGTTAATGAAAATCTTTAGAACTATAGGCCATACTTTTGACTTTTAAAAAGTCAAATTCTTAGAAAGTTGAGTCTGCCTACAATGACTTTAAGGTTGATCTGATTAACAACAAATTGCATTTAAATCAAGGCAATACAGTTTTACTGCTGATCATATCCTTGTTTCACACAGGTTTAGTGGCAAGTGGCTGGCTTAGTTTTAGAGGATAAGAGATTTTGTATGTAGGTTAAATCTGATGATTTTTCACGTTGTTTCATCCTTAATTTATAACACATTCCTAAAGATATTTTAATCAAAATACTTCTCTTCTGGCTTATATTTTTCAGGATTTTTTTCCCCTTGCTTAATTTCAATTGAAAACAATGTAATTCTGTTGGATGAAATCTCAGAAAATCTTCCAGTTAAATCCTTTCAGTTTACAACTTAAAAAATACACAGAGAGCCAACAAGGGTTTGGAAGTTACCCAAGGTCACTCACACCCAAGGTGGTGATCCAGCCCTTACCAGAATTCGGGGCTCACTTTGTCACTAAAGATATGAGCAGAATTAACTTAAATCTGGTTTCAATTTGGTTACAATGAATCTGCACGCTAATGACCAAAACTAGATAGAGCTTTAAAAAGTATTCACTCAAAAACAAAATGTGAATTTGATTAGTTCAGATTAGAATCTTTTTCTTCGTCATACGCTCCTTTTTTTTTGTTTTTTGCATGAGCAGTGATGAGAAAAGAAAGAGCACTGAAAATCCATGTAACTTCCCAGCTATTATTCCTCACGTGGCTCCCTCCTTCTCAATTCTGTCTTGGCCTTGTCCACCTGCCCTGCCCTAGAAAGACATCTTGGCTCTGATCACTGCAAACCTCATTCTGTTTTATTAGTCATTCGATCTCCTAAGCTAGATTGGAAACTCTCAGAGCTAGACTGGGGCCTTTGGTAAAGAGGCCCTGTCTGACCCCGAGCTGGGTTTCATCTCACTCAAAGGACAAGTTCCCAAAGTCCTGTTCTCAGTTACACCTGTGGTTGCAGAAATACACCATGCCTTTCAGCTCCTTTAAGAGCAAGAACCAAGCAAGGGCCATGAAAGGGTGGGTTTACTCTGGGACATCTTTCTTTCTCATTCCCTCTTACGAGACTTCTCCCTCTCAGGATGTGTGAGTCTGCGTGTGTTTCCGTGTATGTCCTTCCTCTGCCTCCCCTGCTCCCTTTTTTTCTGTATCTCTCCCTCTTCCTTTATTGCCACATCATCTCTACCACCCCACCCCTGTCCCCTGCCTTCTCTCCTTCTGCTGATTATACTAGAGAGGTTCTGAGCATTCCTTTGATATTTTGTGGTGCTTATTAAAGAATCCTTTAATTCTTTTTAATATTAAAAGCAGGCAAATGGAGCTTTTATTTTACTAAAAAATAGAAAGCAAGAGTTTCTAGAATTCTCTTATTTTTTTTCAAGTTAGTGGACCTCAATGAAAAAAAAAGTGGGGGCATTTCTTACCACTAGCCCAGAGAGTAAAGAATTTCCCCTATTGTACATCCTCCTGCAGCATCTTAGAAATCAGTACACGATACACATTTAGTAAATACTATGTAGCTAGCTGGTTTCTAAATTTCTGACAGTGCTAAAAAGAAATTATTCGTTGTACTTTTTAACAATATATATGATACTGACATTTTTCCCCTTCTAGAAAAATTGAAAGAAAAAATTTTCACTATTTCATCAATTATTATTCATTTATATTTTAGTAAATGCTTTAAAATTTAAAGCGCCTTCTAGTTAATGTTAGTTTGTTTAGATGTATTTTCCAAAGAAAGAATAAGACTACAACATATAAAATAGAAGAAGTTTAAAATTATTAGTCTCAGCTTCAAACTGCTATAAAATGGCCTTCATTCTCTGCTTTTCTCATAGTAGTATCAGCTTAAATTTGACATAAAATATTAAATGCAAGGTATTTACATATTATCTCAGTATTAAAAAATAAAATATTTTCCAACAAGATTTCTAGTTTCAAAAAAATCTGAGCAGTGATAGTTGCAGAATTCTATGTAATTAGTAAAAGTCAACGAATTATATACTTGACAATGGGTGAACTTTATGGTATGCAAATTATACCTCACTAAAGCTATTTTTAAAAAACAGAAGATAAAGCTTGTTGCCTACATTTAGTGGGTTCTGAGAAGAATCTTAGAAACAGAAGGCGTCTTTGGTCTCCCTGTCTGTCTGTGAAGTAAAGAGGCTCTGGTCCACGGAGACACTCCATCTGGGCAAGTAGACAGCTCAGGACAGGTCACGTATTAAGATAATTGACCCAAACATTCACCTCGGCTCTCCTCCCTACTGTTCAGCCACCTCTACCTTCCCTTCGAAATTCATCTTCCAGATCTTCTGCTAATTCTTCTTTACTTCACCAGTTTCATAAAACTATGGGCAGAGTCTCAAGTTAATCTTACCAATGTCCAACACATGCGTTTTTCTCCAATGTCCAACACATGCGTTTTTCTACTTCCTGTATAGAGCTCAAGCTAAATGATTTCATGCTTCCTTATTAAGAAGCAAAATGTTAATGATAATCTTCATTTTACATCCACTCAGTTCCCACGTTCCAAAGAATTTCCTCGTTTTATGCTATACCTTTCCTTTTCCTGTTTACTGGCTACTGAAACCTGTACCATTTGACCAAAGCCTCAGGCTTATAAATATATGCTTAGAAATCCAATTGTTTCACTTTGGTAGGTAGTTTTCCATGTGGTATATACTTGGCCTGATTTTGGCTCCCAACTTCTGGTCACCTACCTTTGATTAGAACCTCCTCCAGCAGATATTCTAAGTTTCTTTTTTGTTTTTTAATTCTTTAAAATGCATTTGTTTTCAAATACAGGTGCTGTGCCAAATACATAGCACCTCTCAGTCTCATTACTTACAGGGACAAATCAATCTGTGATTTATAAGAGTTTAGAGGGAACAGGAAGCTTTGGGGAGGAGGGAGTCACCCTCTACTCATACATCTCCTAGAACATGGATGACTCTCAGAACCCTTAAAGCTAGTCTGGAATCTTCAAATCTGGTCATAATCCGATGCTCTGCTCCTCCCTGGCCCTTCCTGGGATAAACCGGATGACACTTTCCCTGACTAACAACAGCAGTAGCAGTGACAGCTGGAGTGTGGTGGCAGTGGGCCTGGAGGTGGACATAGCCACAGGTGGAGGTGACAGCCCTGATGACGGGAGTGGCAGCGGCTCGCTGAGGGCAGGACCACAGCCGTGGTGACAGTGATGGCAGCGGTGGTGGCAGTTGCAGCTCCCACACACTGAGAGCCTGTCTAGTGATGTACGTTCTTTTATTTAATCCTCACAACAACCCTACAAGGAGAAGGATCATCATCCCCATTTTACAGATGAAGACATCAAGGCTCAGATCACTCGAAGCTAGGAAAAGGCAGAGCCTAGATTCACACTCAGGTTGAAGGGCTTCCCTGGTGGTTCAGTGCTTAAGAATCCACTTGCCAATGCAGGGGACCTGGGTTCGATCCCTGGGTCAGGAAGATCCCCTGAAGAAGGGAATGGCAACCCACACCAGTGTTCTTGCCTGGAGGATCCCATGGACAGAGGAACCTGGGGGGCTATGGTTCATAGGGTCACATAGAGTCAGACATGACTGAAGCGACTTAGCGCACACGCACTGCCAGTACAGGGAACACAGATTCAATCCCTGATCGGGGAAGATCCCACACGCTGCTGCAAGGCAACTAAGCCCATGGGCCACAGCTACTGAAGCCTACATGCTCTACAGCCAGGGCCCCGAAACTCGAGAGTCGGCTCTGCTGGGGGCAACTAGAGAAAGCCCCCACTCTGCAAGGAAGAGCCTGTGTGCTGCAACACAGACCCAGTGCAGAAAAAAAAAAAAAATCCAGGAGGAGCTGAGCAGAAAGCCCATATTCCTAGCCACTGCCCCAAGTGAGAGAACCCTGAGAAGCAGGTCCCTTCTCTTGGTGTTCCCTTGTGCATGGCTGTTTGTTTCAGCCGCAGGCTCCTGAGTTCCAGTGAGAATGTGCTCGCCTGGGGAGCTGCCCGTTTCTGTTAGGTGGAAAGTCACAGAAGGGCCGCTTGAATGGACGACCCGCACGCCCTCTTGGGCAGCACTGACCTGGCTGTGGACCTGCAGCGGGGGTGTACAGACCCCTTCATCCCACTCTCCAAGGAGGGTTCTGTGCTCTTCAAGCCAGACAGCTCCAGGGGAAAAGACAGGAGGGAGGCTGGGCGGGCTAAGGACGGAGCTTCTCCAGACTTTCCCACCGTTTAGAACACAGAAGATAAACCTGACAGGCTGCCCAGGGTGCAGGATTCCCAGCTCTGGACACCCCCTCTGAGGCCAGGCTCGAGGCAGGGGCAGAAGGGATCCTCTTGCAGCAGTTCCACAGGCCTGAATGGTCACTATATTCCCTGATCAGGCACAAAATGAACCCCCTTCAAATATTGCAACTGTTAACATTCTTACGAATTATTTAAAGGGCCTCCCCATCAAAGGCTAAGGAACATCACCCGTCAGCATCTCGGTGCCAGCAGTAATGACAGATCATCCCAATGTGAATTGCGCATGTTGAATGACTTCAGTTGAGCTTTTAGAAATTTCAGGTGGAGATACACAAGCATCTGCAAATTCTCTGGTCATAGGAGTAAATGGCCATTGAATTTTAATTCAAAATATTAAAATACCTATCAAATGAGCACTCCAATTTTAACTGTTTTAAAAAAGCAAAACATGTTTTCTATTTCCCAGGTCTTCAATAGTATTCTTTTATTGTCCATGGCAGTTTTAGAAGATGTTTATCCAAAACACAAAGGGTTACTGATATTCAGAAGCACATACAGGGCTCAAATGTCACCTCCTTTAATCCTTCTTACAAATGCTTCGGGTATTTTGAGGACTTAAAATGTCATTCACATTTTTATTATTGAATTTTTTTCTCACTGAAAATATCCTTTGGTGTTTCTGTCATCATAATAATTATTTTTAAGAGCTTCCAAGTGGGAACTCTGAGTGAAAGCATATTGTATTTCAGTTGTTCCCAAGTCAGTTATTAAAATCATGTTTTCACATATTTGTTTATATGGACCTTCTCTGTATAGCATTAATCTTTTCAGCCTCATTTCAAGTAATGATATCTCTGAAATAACAGTTTAGACTTTTTTATGTCATATCTAAATAAAATTTTAAAATACAGTATAAGTAAAATAATATATATTAAATTTTTGGATATTAGTTTTTCTATAATCCTCTTAAGTACCATAGTTACCAGTCATAATTTGAAGTATACTGATTAGCAGGAAGCGTTTGAGATTTGAGGTGAAAAACCCTAGATTCTAGTCCTGTCCTACTCATGTGAAAGTGAAAGTGTTAGTCACCCAGACGCTTTGTGACCCCATGGACTGTAACACCCCAG
This sequence comes from Oryx dammah, assembly GCF_014754425.2. NCBI lineage: Eukaryota > Metazoa > Chordata > Mammalia > Artiodactyla > Bovidae > Oryx > Oryx dammah. Next base: position 74,916,540 of record NW_024070208.1, read on the forward strand.
GCTCCTCTGTCTATGGAATTCTCCAGGCAAGAATACTGGAGTGGGTTGCCATTCCCTTCTCCAGGGATCCTCCTTACCCAGGGGGAACCTGGGTCTCCTGCATTGCAGGCAGATTCTTTACCATCTGAGCTATCAGGGAGTTCCTTTAAAAAGATATGTATTTTTTACAGATACAAAGATTTACCTTTGTATCTGTAAATCAAATTGTTGGATCCCCAGACTATCCTAGGACAGAGGAAAAATTACTCAGAATAAAGGAAAAAACAAGTGCTTTAACTTCCTCCCCTTGGGGTCCAGGGATGAGCGAGTCTCGGGTCTGCCAGGGCAGGCAGCGAGGACAGAGGGAGTCCTGTGGGTTGCAGTCTCGCCGCATCAAGCGGAGACTGAGTCCCGGGTGCTCTGTCCTGGGGGAAGTCTGTTATCCCTCTTCCAATGGCTTTCACTGATGTGAGAGTAGGCTCTGGTTCCTCAGGCCCTGGAGAAACCTCTTCGTCAGTAGACTGAGCCAGTAGCTTATACTGCGGTCCTTCATATTGCTTGATCTGTTGAGTCCCTGGTGACCAGAGGCACAGGGAGCAGAGGACACAGAAGTCCAGCCCCACTCACACATTGGGATGCACTGCTCCATTCCTCCGCCCCTCTCTTGACCTTCAGTGGGCATCCCTAACCTTCCAAAGCTGACCTTCAAAGTTCCGGTTCCCCCAGAGCCCTTCCCAGGCCAAACCACCCCATTTGATGGCTCTTTCTGTAGCCTCTAATCCCTTAAGCACCACTTACAGATGGACTCGCTTGCACTTTTAACCGTTAAGTCATTTGCATGAGTTAACCTGACCCCAACCCAGCATCGCATTTGTTTCGGTCTATCCCTGTGTCCTCCTGGAGGCCCAGCCAACTCACCAGGGAGTATGACCAGGCCAGGGAATGATCACGTGGAACAAAGACACTTGCAGATAAAGGAGAGCAGAAAGGTAAGGTTGATCCTGTCTTCCCAAGTCATTCTCCCCTCCGTCACTCAGCTTGGGCCCCACAGAAGAGCCAAGCTCCCCTCAAAACCTTGTTTTGGATGCTGGGGATTCAGAGATATAGGAGCCCCTGTCTTCAACGGCTTCTCAGTGAGAAAGAAGGCAGTGTAAACAAATGATTACAGTGGAGTGTGCTGCTGCTAGTGCTAAGTCGCTTCAGTCGTGTCCAACCCTGTGCGACCCCATAGACGGCAGCCCACCAGGCTCCCCGGTCCCTGGGATTCTCCAGGCAAGAACACTGGAGTGGGTTGCCATTTCCTTTTCCATAGTAGATCGTGACAAAGGTTATGACGAGAGGGAGTGTGAGGGAAGGAAGGAGAGAAATGAGCCCAACCAGGGAAGTCTAGAAATGCTTCACAGACATGACATCTTTCTGTCATCTTGAAGTATAAGCAGCAGTTTGCCAGATAGGGAAAGGACCATCAGATCAGAGCAGAGCCTGCGTGTGCACGTGCGTGTGTGTGTGGACTGGCAGGAGACAAAGCCAAGAGCAGAGGCAGGGTGTGGTCTCATCACAGGGAGCCTTGGGCTCCCTGCTAAGGAGGTTGCACTTGATTCTGTGAGTCCAAAGGGAGACAAAGCAAGGCTTAAGGAAGTAGATGATCTTATCTGATATCCTAGAAAAAAAACCTCATGGTCCTAGTTGGGAAGATGCAGCTTCCCTGTGAATGTCCCAGCACTCTCTCAGTGAGACCCCTGCTAGCCAGCCTGGGGGCTGACAGCCTCCCCACTGAACTTCGGGTGCCTGGTGAAAGTGAAAGTGAAGTTGCTCAGTCGTGTCCGACTCTTTGCGACCCCATGGACTGTAGCCTGTCAGGCTCCTCTGTCCATGGGATTTTCCAGGCAAGAGCGCTGGAGTGGATTGCCATTTCCTTCTCCAAGGGATCTTCCCAAGCCAGGAATCGAACCCGGGTCTTCGGCATTGCAGGCAGACGCTTTACCGTCTGAGCCACCAGGGAAGCCATCCTTGCCCATTAACCAAATTGTGAGGGGACCCAGGCCATCCTAGGACCTGTCCAAGGACCCCAAGTGTGATAGGATGAAAGCTGGGGAAGAAAGAAGGAAACAGTGCCCATCAGTGTCTGTGAGAGCTTCGTTTCCCCCATCGAGAGGTATCAGGAACAGCTGAGTTTGGGAGTAAGGAAGAGCTGTGTGATGGGACGTCGGGGCTGGGCCCAAGAAATTTTAGCAAGAAGAGGACACAAGCAAGACCACAAATTCCATAGTGGTCAATGCTGACTAAAAGTTCTAGGAATTCACTAGGAACCGTAGTGAGGTAAATAATTCACTAGGCATAAGACTTGGCCTACCATAGAAGGCATCACAGCATTGTAGAGCAACTAAGCTCCAATAAAAGCTAATTTAAAATAAGAGACAGCATCATAGAGGAAAAAAAAAGAGAATGTTACTCTGAAAAAAGGACTATAACAACGGTGCTCAAATATTATTATTAATTCTGACATAAGCAACGCCATCATGGGAATGTGCCAAAGAGAACTCCCTGAATGCCCGAAGAAGTTATTGGAAAATACAGTGAGTAGGGAAAGAAGAAGATTCATTTATGGATGCTAGAAAATTACTCTTTTAGTACTCTAGAGGAAAAAAACCTGCAAGAGCTAAGTGCCAGAAATGCAAAATATGTGACTATTTCCCATACATATGATTCCTGCTGTCAGCATCATCATCACCCGTCCTTTTGCCATCAAACTGTAAGTCAGATTCTCCCCGCTTGAAGAACATCAGGATCTGATAACATTCGTGTTGCTTGAATGCCTGTCTCACCACCATGCAATGACCCAGATGTTAGAAAACCTACGGCCCAATAAATAATTGTTTCCCTTCCTATGCAGATAACTATGCTAAGATGATACTGCTCTTCACTGGCAGGAGACTGAAGCCGTTTACATGTGTATAGAAAGATGTGCCAAAGTGGCTGACTAGTGATTTATTACAACAAATAACTCAATAGGTAATGGCTGAACAAAAGCTGTTGTGCACGGAGCCGAGGCCCCATGGCAGCTCTAGGGGCAAATGCATGGCACTGGGGGAAAACATTAGGGGGAATCAGTAGGTACAGAGCATCGTGTCTAAGTCAGCAGCGCAAACTGGCAGACGTGGTCCTGACCGGAGAGAAGGGCAGCCTTTCCAGGCCTCCGATCTCTTTGTTCACCACACTGGCTTTTTCTCTAATTCTTGTTGCATTGTATGGCACCTGCGTCTCTTGAGAGCAAAGATGGAGTTGTACCCATGTCAAAGCCAGCCTAACTATTGCTACCCAGGAGAGCTAAAACATGGAGCTTCTCAAACTTCAGTGACCTATTCAAATCATCAGAGGGCTCCCTGCCAATGCCCGGACCTTCTGCATGAAACCTCATTGGATGGAGCCCAAGAATCTGCATTTAACAAGTGGCCTCCCCACCAGATGATTCTGATTTGGGTGGCCAGGCCACCCACCCAGAGAACAATCCACAAATGTGGGCCTGGAGCTCACACTTTCCATCAGATAGAGCTAGGTGTTATCCCAGTTCTGTACTTACGTGCTACAGGGCAGACTCACAGAAGTTTCTTTGTGCCTCAGTTTCCTCAGTTATAATATAGGGATGGATACATCCTTGTAGAATCAGAGTGGCCAGGGGATGGAGGAAGGGTAATAGGGAGTAGCTGTCTGATGGGACTGGGTTTCACTTTTGCAAGATGAAGACATTCTCAAGGTCTGTTGCACAGCAGAGTGAATCTACTTCACACTACCGGCTCACACACTTAAAAAATGGTTAAGATGGTGACCTTACGTTATTTGTTTTTACTACAATTGAAAAGAAAAAGGAAAACAATTTGATAATGGGCATGGGTCATCGTATCTACCTCACGGGGCTGTTGAGAACATTTCAGGAAATAAAGCATGTCAAGGGCCCGGCACAGTCCAGGGCTGGGAACTGCTCAGGAAATTAGAGCTGTTATTGTTGCTGTACCAAATCACTGGTGGCTCAGATGATAAAGCATTTGCCTGCAATGCAGGAGACCTGGGTTCGATCCCTGGGTCAGGAAGATCCCCTGGAGAAGGAAATGGCAACCCACTCCAGTTCTTGCCTGGAAAATCCCATGGACGGAGGACCCTGGTGGGCCACAGTCCATGGGGTCCTAAGAGTTTGACGCAACTTCACTTTCACTTTCTTTCTTTCTGGTTGCTGTAGTGATGGTTATTAAGGTTTTTAACCAAGAATGTTGTTCAGTTGCTAAGTCATGCCTCACCCTTTGCAAACCCATGGACTGCAGCACGCCAGGTTACCATGAATGACTTACTACTAAAAGGCATTTTTTTTAAATTAATTTATTTTTTTATTGAAGGATAATTGCTTCACAGAATCTTGTTGTTTTCTGTCAAACCTCAACATTAATCAGCCTTAGGGACACATATATCCCCTCCCTTTTGAACCTCCCTCCCACCTCCTGCCCCATCCCACCCCTCTAGGTTGATACACAGCCCTTGTTTGAGTTTCCTGAGCCATACAGCAAATTCCTGTTGGCTCTCTATTTTACAGATGGTAATGTAAGTTTCCATGTTACTCTTTCCATACATCTCACCCTCTCCTCCCCTCTCCCCATGTCCATAAGTCTATTTTCTTTATGTCTGTTTCTCCATTGCTGCCCTGTAAATAAATTTTTCAGTACCATTTTTCTAGATTCTGTATATATGTGTCAGAATACGATGTCTATCTTTCTCTTTCTGACTCTTAAAGGCATTTTTAAACCAAATTATAGCCCAACTCTTCAGGCTGATGGAAGTTCCCTCTTCTTCTTATGTATGTATTTATTTATAGCTGTGCTGGATCTGTGCAGCCTTTTCTCTAGTTGGAGCAAGTGGGGGCACCTCCAGCTGTGGTGCTCAGGGCTTCTCATTGCAGTGGCTTCTCTTGTTGCAGAGCTATCAGCAGTCGCGGCAAGCGGGCTCAGTAGTTGCAGCTCCTGGGCTGTAGAGCACAGGCTCAGTGGTTGTGATGCTTGGATTTAGTTGCTCCTTGGCATGTGGGATCTTCCCAGATCAGGGACTGAGCCCATGTCTCCTGCACTGGCAGGCAGATTCTTCACCACTGAGCCACCAGGGAAGCCCTACCACTTCTTTCCAGAATGGTCCACCAATTTCTCAGAAACACATTGAGCTGTGAAACCAAAACTTATCTGTAATCAGTCACTCATTAAGGAATGTTTCAGACCCTCCCCACAAATACAAATAGCTTTTGACAATCCTCAGTTTTCTGAATCTTGACCAGCAGACCATTCAACTTCACTGTGTTAAAAAACCAACCTTGGGCTTCTCTGGCAGTCCAGTGGTTAAGATTCCACACTCCCACTGTATGAGGCACAGGTTCAATCGCTGGTAAGGGAACTAAGATCCCACGTGCATGCCCAGTATGCTCAAAAAACAAAAAAGACCAACCATATTCTAGGTTGATACATGAAAGCAGGAGGATATTCATACTAGGAAGCCTGATTCTTCACACTAAAATCCTCAATTTGCAGAGATGAAGGACACAAAGAACAAAAATGTTAACTTCTGTTCTCCAGCTTAAGCTTAACAAAGGAAGTCAAGCAAAATCCGCCACCATAAAAGAAAGAAATGATCTCCCTGTCTTGAAACTACGTGAAATATTTTGCATCTCTGAAGTGCACGCAGAATTCAAAGCAGATTCAGGGAACATGGCGTAGACCCAAAGCCATCAGCTTGATTTTCTGTGCAGAATTATGATTTCATGTGCATCTATGCTAATTTCATCTCTCCAGCCTATTATTTAAGCGTTCTCAGGACAGATGTGCTGTTTTACAGGGCCCTAATCCACTCGGTAGGCGGATAACCAGGAGGCTTTTGGTCTTCATCATTTACTCCAATAAGAAAACTAGACGATTGCCTTGTAAAGCAGCATGAGTCCCACGCCCTGATTCCACCTGACACACTAACCCACAGAGTATCTTACAACTTCTAACCAAATTCATCACGGTCACAGAGACGATCAAAATTAGCTCCAGGTTGAATGAAATTAGGCAAAGACCAAATCTGTGGGTTCAAATAGTAAAATGGGCAGGTTGGAAAATGACTTCACGGTGTAGGATTTTAGGCCAGGCAGGTGTTTGTCTGAATCAGGTTTCTCATTCCAAGGCTGAGAAGGCTAGGCAATGGGGAGGATTCTAATCCTAATGACTTTTAACTCTCTCTTGATTAAAAAATAAATTTCATGACAGAAGCCAACACAATATGGTAGAGCAATTGTCCTCCAGTACTTTTATTTTGTTATATATTTCTCAATATTGTATGATTACAATTGTTGATCAGTAAATAAATTTCAGAGTCACTGCTAAGGATTCCCTGCCAGTTTTTTTTTATCCTTCATTCCGTGTATGACTCTATATTATTATAAGGGGTGAGGGCTTCCAGGGAGCCCAAGAGACCATCCCGGAAGTCTTGAAAAATGACAATATGGACTGTTGAGGGGTGGTACTTGTAAAATCCACAGCTGGAGGGCAGTATATATGAATGGCAGTATATACCAATCAGAGACATTACTTTGCCGACAAAGGTCTGTATAGCCAAAGCTATGGTTTTTCTATTAGTCATGTATGGATGTGAGAGTGGGACCATAAGGAAGGCTGAGCACTGAAGAATTGGTGCTTTAGAACTGTGGTGTTGTAGAAAACTCTATAGAGAGTCCCTGGGACTGCAAAGAGATCAAACCAGTCAGTCCTAAAGGAAATCAACCCTAAATGTTCACTGAAAGAACTGATGCTGAAACTGAAGCTCCAATAATTTGGCCACCTGACACAAAGAGCCAACTCATTAGAAAAGACCTTGATGCTGGGAAAGATTGAGGGCAGGAGGAGAAGGGGATGACAGAGGATGAGATGGTTGGATGGCATCACTGACTCAATGGACATGAGCTTGAGCAAGCTCCGGGAGATGGTGAAGGACAGAGGAGCCTGGTGTGCTGCAGTCCATGGGGTCACAAATAGTCAGACACGACTGAGCGATCAGCAACAACAACAATATGTGAATGGACCATTCATGAGGGCTGAGATTGCTCCAACCACCTCCAGGTCCCCAAGGACCACCCGCTCCCCACTCACACCCATAAACTTACCAACAGAAAGAAAAGGAATTAAAAAGAACTACGATTACAGAACTTCCCTACTGGTCCAGGGGCTAAGACTCTGCACTCCCAATGCAGGGGGCCCTGGGGTTCCATCCCTGGTCAGGGAACTAGATTTCAAATGCCGAAACTAAGACCCAGCACAGCCAAATAAATAACGTGAAAGTGAAAGTGTTAGTTGCTCAGTTGTGTTGGACTCTTTTCAACCCCATGGACTGTAGCCCACCAGGCTCCTCTGTCCATGGGATTTCCCAGGCAAGAATACTAGAGTGGGTTGCCATTGCCTCCTCCAGGGTATCTTCCCAACCCAGGGATTGAACCCAGGTCTTCTGCATTGCAGGCAGATTTTTTTAACCATCAGACCCATCAGGGAATATTTTTGAAAAAAGGAGCTATAATTGTAAGCGGCAAAAAGAAGTGATTAAAATAACATGAATAACAAAACATTAACTTCAGACTCTGGGCATGCTGCTTCTGTCCATTTAATTCTTCTTTTCTCTGAGGCACTAAATAAACTACTTTGTCCTCTTAACGTGTGAGTCTATAATGAAGGCTTGGGGTTCTGAGACCTGAGTACTGGCCCCAGCTCTAACATTCCCTAGTGAAGTGACCTTGGAAAATCACGTTAACTTCTTTGGGCCTCACAGTCCTCACCTAGAACAGAACTGAGATCATGTGATATATTCAATAAGTATTTACAAAAGGTTTGTTTGTTTTTTTTTAAAGTGAGCCTTGGGGGATTTTCCTGGTGGTCCAGTGGCTAAGACTCCACACTCCTAATGCAGGGGGTCAGGGTGTGATCCCTGGTCGGGGAACTAGATCCCACATACCACAACTAAGACCAGATGCATCCAAATAAATAAATAAGAATATATATATATTTTTTAGGTGAGTCTGTAAAATGGGGATAAACCAAGAGACTGCAGGTTCTTTCCAGGCTCAACATTCAACAGAGCTATGATTTCTTTGTTACAGACTCACGGCCCCTGTCACTTTAATCCTTTTCTGAAGAATGTGTACTGACAGACAGGGATCTCTTTTTACCCAGTGTAGTCCTCCCTGATGTCTTCCCGTCACAGGATAGTGCTACCCCGCAATTAGGTTACAGCAAGAAGGAAGCATTCTCCCGTTAACCTGACCGTACAATTATTTACCCCAACAACAATCAGTTGCCAGACTGTATTACTGTTTTTCACACTCCTATGCAATATTTCAAAAAGCATATAAGGAAGTATTTACATTTTCCTTCCACCCTTGTTTTCTGCTTGATTTCAAGAGTTAAATGAACAGTTTCCAATATCTTGTGTCTGATGGTTTTTCCTTTCCATTAAAAAGCTGAAGGGTTTTTTTTTTTCCCTCCCCTTCTTTAGGAGGAAGAAAAGAAGTCTGTCCCCTGTAATTTACTTTGGCTTTCTCAAAAGTTGGGTAGGAAAGTCAGTATAATTCAGGTGGAATCTGAAATGTTCTTGTCGTACAAGTGTGCGCAGAAAGGAAGCCTGTAATTTCCGCGCATTCTTTCAGGAAGTTTGTATTCTCTGTCTTCCAGGGAGCCTTTACTTTCCGAGGGAGTATGATCGACATGCCATTACTGAAGCAGGCCCAGAACATTGTTACGCTTGCCACATCCATCAAGGAAAAATGATCTGCTAAATGAAGCTCTCATCAGGTGGGCTGAACATATACAGTGGTTTTTCTTAAAGACAAACCATTATACTCAAGGCAACTTCTTAGTATGCTGAATTGGAGCCTTTCCCTGTTTACAGTTCATGTTAATCACAATTTTTTTTTTTTTGTTATCTCACTGGGGCCAGTTATTCCTCTAAAAATGAACTTTCTTCTTTTTGGTTCCAAGTGTGTGATTTTACTGTTCATGGATGTGTTCCAAGTTTGGACTTCTGATTTCGCAGGGAGATAAAATAGGGGGGAGAGATGGGCTGTGAGTGAAAGTTAAGTCTTTAACAAAACGTATTTTTCCCAAGTATGTAAACTCCCTTCACCCTGCTGATGTTAGATGTTTCCCACATTGTTCATTGTTCACATAACACCGTAAATAATTTTTTTTTTTTTTTTTCGTAAATAATTTTTAAGAAAGGCCAACCTTTTAAAAAATAACAACTCAATGAAGGGATGGTGTTTATTTCACTAGTAACCTGGTGAAACAACAGAGATGGCATAGAAAAGTTAAGGACCATACAGGTTTATATAGATACCTTGTAAAAATAAATCATCAAAACTGATTGCTTTCACCTTCACCCTCTCCCCCAAAATGAAACCTCCCTCTCCTCAAACTCCTAGGTGATGACTCTGAAAGCCCTCATCCTGGGTGAATGCTTTTGGGTCAACTGTTACCAGCAATTAAAATATAAATGTGCAGAAACACAAGACCATCCATTCTCTCCCTTTATTTCCCTGTTTAACTGTTTGCCATTGAGGCCATCTCCCCCCCTGTAAATGTACGGCTGGGACAGGGCCTCCTCAGCAATAAACTTGTAGCCTCTGAGAAGACACAATGCCTCCGAGCTGGTGCATATGGTCCCCTGTGAGATTTGCATCACATTAGAGAAGCGGCTACAGGTCATATGGGTGGTGTGGTTAACGGGCTTAGTAAAGCTGTTTTGAAGAGGTTAACCCAGCTTGTAGTAAGGGTAAATAAACATAACAACCAGCCATTCTTCCCTATTCAGCATGTGCTCTTATATTGAAGGCTAAAGGGTATTGAAGCCGCGAAGGATCAACTTGTGTTTGCCAGAGGACGCCAATGAAATTTGAAACACCAACAATCAGAGATTTTGTTTCTGCTCCTCATTAAATCATGAGCTTTTGTGTGGAGACTCCGGACGACTGTTCTTTAAGAAATTAACAGAATGGGAAGTTTTAAACTCTACACCAACCTTTTCATGACCTACACAGCAGCAAAGCTGCCACTCTTAGACAAACACTGCAGGGAAGGCTGTTCTGTTTATTTAAATTTGTAAATAGAAAACAGTTGTTGTTTTTTTTAATTTTCATTTTTCGCCTCCTCCTACGCCCTTTTTATCTACCATGTGGCCCCTACCATGTGCCCCAACCAGGGGTTTGCTTTTCTCCTACCTCTTCCAGCTCCTCCAGGAAGCCCGAGTGGGGAGTAGGGCTGACGGTTATGTACAAGGAAAGGCACCACGGAACCCAAGTGAAGTGGGAGAGGCCCACAAGCAGTCACACAGCATCCACCACCAGGGCAGAGCAGTTGCCACAGACACGCAGAGGAACGTGATCCAGGCTGAGCAAGTCCTGGGAAACACAGGCTTAAGACATGAACTGATATTCTCCCCAACATGGGACAGGAGGAGACATCATCTCTTAACTGAGATGGGATGTGCTTGACTGGTGTCCACTTGGAAAAAAAAAAAAAAAACGGTGGGAACCTGCTTCCTCCTCCCTCAGAGGGGCTGCAAGGATGAAGGTGGCATCTCAGCCAGCTTGGCGGTGACCAGCCTGCAAACATACTGGGCTTCAGGACTTCGGACAGTGGCAGTGGGCAGCAGTCACGGAAGAAGCCATACCCCCAACCTATTGAGCAGCTGTGCCCACCGAGGCAAGCTGTCAGTGTGCGCAGGGTAAATCATGACCTGTGGTTTAAAAACCACGGTTTTTTATGCAGCCGGACCCTGCTTCTCAGAACACTGAAATCCAGGAGGACTGCTTGGAGGCAGAGGGAGGCTTCCTCATTCTCTGCTGCACTGTAACACCCATCAGGGTATCAGAAGCATTTGCTGTTGTTCAGTCAGTCACTGAGGTGTGTCCGACTCTGTGACCCCATGGACTGCAGCACGCCAGGCTTCCCTGTCCTTCACCATCTCCTGGAGTTTGCTCAAACTCATGTCCATTGAATCGGTGATGCCATCCAATCATCTCATCCTCTGTCATCCCCTTTTTCTCTTGCCTTCTATCTTTCTCAGCATCAGGATTTTTTCCAGTGAGTTGGCTCTTTGCATCAGGTGGCCAAAGTATTAAGAGTTTCAGCTTCAGCATCAATCCTTCCAATGAATATTCAGGGTTGATTTCTTTAGGATTGACTGGTTGGATCTCCTTGCAGTCCAAGGGACTCTCAAGACTCTTCTCCAATACCACAGTTCAAAAGCATCAATTCTTTGGTGCTCAGCCTTCTTTATGGTCCAGCTCTCACATCCATACACGACTACTGGAAAAACCATAGCCTTAACTATGCGGACCTTTGTCGGCAAAGTAACATCTCTGCTTTTTAATATGCTGTCTAGGTTTGTCATAGCTTTTCTTCCAAGGAGCAAGTGTCTTTTAATTTCATGGCTGCGGTCACTGTCTGCAGTGATTTTGGAGCCCAAGAAAATAAAGTCTCTCACTGTTTCCTTTGTTTCCCCATCTATTTGCCATGAAGTGATGGGACCAGATGCCATGATCTTAGTTTTCAGAAGCATAGGCAGAGCCTGTCTTAAATGAAAGAAGGTAATAAAAGCCTTTCTTCGTTCTTTCTACAGGCAGCCCCCATTTCAATGCAGCTACCCTGCCCATCCTCACAGGCTGGTCCAGATTAACCTCCCCCTGGCCCCAGGTTTTGACAGCATGAAAGGGAGACATCCTCATTTTCACCCCTGTTACATAGGCAACCCTGAAACCTGATAGGTGGACCTCTTGGAAATTGGGGGTCCCTGAGAGCCAAAGCCCCCACTCTAAGGGACCCCAGAGACCAGGCAAAGGCATGCAGACCTCAAGAAAAGAAATGATCTCAGCAGGATCTCCAGGTGGTCCTGAAAGCCGGGCCTGGCGAGGTCTTCCCCACCACCATCCCCAGTGGGATCACAGGTTCCCAGACTTTGGGCCATATTGGACTAGTCACCACACCCTTCATCTCAAACCACACTTTGTTCCAAGTAAACCACCTTGTTTAAGTCTCCCTAAGTATCAGATTTATCATCTTATAGACCCAGGGTCCCAATCATGGTAAGCTCATGACACCAGGACCCAATCAAGTAAAAAAATCTGGACCAAGGTCCCCACTCTCTGAGCACATACCTTAATGAGGGACCCAGAAGAGGGCTGAGTCAGGGTCAAGGAAGAACAAAGATGTTGGGAGGCTAGAGGTATCCCCACTGTTTTCATACCCACTTCTCTTTGGTGCCTCCGTGGGTTAAGGTCATACAGGGTGGGTAACGGGAGCTGGTGAGCTCACCCCCCTTGGCACGTGACAACGTCCAACCTGGGAATTCCTCCCATCTAGGCATGGACTGGCTATCAGAAGAGAACCTTGCAGTAATTTGATTAATTAAAAACCATACCTGTTTCTATTTTGTGCAGCTCATCACAAGCTGCTTTGCCATATTACCCCCCTGTTATTAATTCTTGGGGGCTAAATTATGGGTAACACTATTAAAACATTATCAGAACTAATGAGAAACAATTACTTAGAAAATGAGCCAGGACAAGATTGAGTTGAGAACATCAGTGGTGATCACCACAGATTAGTTTAATAAATCATCAGGTGTAAGGCAAGACCGACTGTATGTATGCAAAGCCCCGTCACGGGGAAATGAAATTGAGATTTTTTTTGCATAATTTTTTCATTAATCTCAATAGGACCCGTGTGGTGTAGATTGTTTTATCCCCTAATACCTTGCCTGAGGGGGGGTGCCCAATAATGTCTTCATTGTTTTACTGAGGTCTTAATGACAATCTGTGACAACCTCATTTTAATGTATAGAGGATTATATCAGTACAATCATGTTTTATTGAAATGGTGAGGGGGACTCCAGCGGAGTCAGGTACTGTCCTGAGTACAAGTTGGGAAGTTCCTGGACATCAGATTTACAAGTATTGAATCCCCAACCGCCTGGATATCCTCTCCTCCAGGGACTGACTGGGAAAAGTGTCTTCTAGAACCAAGACTTGCCACCTCCAGTTTGAATTTCAAAGTAACTTCTTGCCTGGCATATTTTGCTGAGTAAATGGAACAGACCATGTAGGGTTTTCTTTTTCTCTTCTAAAACATGCATGTTATTATCATGAACACCTCAGCCCCGAATAATTCTTTGGGACGTCAGGAAAATGATCTTCAACAGGGAGGATGAATTTTCTAGTGATGTCTTGAGAGCAGTTAATACACGTTTTTTCTTTTGAAGGGAATTCTGCTTTTTTATCTTGGAAAGCTAAGTGTCTTCCGTTTTGATTTTGATTTTTTACCTCTGGTTCTTGGAAGGCAGTTGATGCTACAAAAGGGGCCCTGAGAGGAACAGCAGGATCTTGTGCCTGCTAATGCTGCGGACGGTCACCGAACCTTCTGTAACCGCAAGCCCGAACCCCAGGCTGGGGGACACTGTCCTCCCGGCGCGACACCCATCCCCGCGAGGTTTCCAGGTTACAACTTCGGGGGAAAGTAATTAGCAGACTTCAGCATTAAAATGTTAAAACCTTAGTCCTTCTTTCCACACTTTATTTTAAATCGGAATGAGGTGGGGGGTTAAGAGAATGAACAAAATGGAAAATAAATGACTTGCAAAGACCTTAAGACCTGAAAGCCGGCGCGGTGGGAACGGGCAGCTTTTTACTGCTCTGTAACGAATGGTGGTGGTGGTGGTTAGTTGGTTTAAATTCCAGCAACTATTTAGCAGCATATTTCCTTATGAATCTATAAGAACTGCCAGCGACGAAAAGAAAGTGATTTGTAGAAGGAAACCGAAATCATCGTTAGCCCCTTCCGATCGAGCACAGATTTAGCTAAACGGGCTGAAGCCTGCAGAATGTTTCTTTACAATTTTTAATGTTTTACAAAATCTTCGAGGATATGTTGTTCACGCCTTTTTTTTAAAAAAAATTTTGTTTCTTCCACTCTAAGCGACCCGCTAGGTTTTACCGTTTGCATCTTGCGACGGGAAGGGCGGCCGATGTTTGGGACCGCGCGCCCCGTCGGAAGGACCTGTGCGCGCGGATCCACCGCGCGCTGGCTCCGCGTCCCCGCCACCCGCGCTTCCCGAAGCCGGAGGTCCGGGCCCACGGCGCGGGACCCAGCCGGCGAGGCCCGGCCCGCGCGGTGGCGGCTCCCGAGGCTGCGCCGTCGGGCCGGCGGGCGGGGCGGGGGCGCGCAGTGGGCCGGGAC
>NW_024070208.1:74931203-75007203 GCF_014754425.2 Oryx dammah
GCGCTGTTGCTAGGAGCCCGAGAAACTAAGAGAAAGTGTCAGGAGCATGTTAATCAGACTCGTTACAGTGCAACAATAACGTCTCTCTCGGGTCTCCCAGGCCCCCCGCGCACCCCCGCCGCACCCCGCGCACAGGCCCGACACCTGCGCGGGGCCCTCGCGCCCGCCCCGGGGACCCGCCGGCCCCTGTGCCCTCCTCCGAGGTCGGCGCCGCGGCCGGGCGCCGGGACGAGGCCCTGGGGGCCCTGCTAGCGCCAGGCACATCCCTGGGTCCAGGGGTCCCTGACTGAAGCCCGGAACCCTGAGCCTGCCCAGCGCGGAGCCCATCCCTAACCGGGGGACCCTTGGCCGATCGGGGTCCCCTTGCTTTTCAATCATTGCATGGGGTGGGAGGGACTGCCCTCTTATTAAGCACGATATTAGAATCAAGAGAAAAAGGAACATTGCCTTTCAGAGAGCTTTTTAGTGACTTGCTTCAAAAGCCTCTTTTTTGATTTTCTTATCAGATTCCATAGAGGATATTGTAAGTGATAATTCCGAGTTTCTGGAAGAAAAATAACCCAACCTTTGCTAAAGGTAAAGATTCCTCATAACTTTTTCGAGAGAATCACTTCATTCATTCTCTTATTCATTCAACAAACACCTCTTGAGCCCGACTGGATGCCAGACAGCTAGTCTGAAAGCCAAAGGACTGGTTCTGGACGCACTTTTCTTTTAAAATTAAAATGTCCTGTGAAGTGAGAAAAGGAGTAAAGGCATAAAATAATATCAAATGTCAAAACAAAAAGAACTGCCACTGGCTACTGCAGTGACAGTAACAAGAGAGGTGCGAATTAAGAATCTGAAGCCTTTGAAAAACTACATGCCATATGCTTTGGAAACCAGCCACTTTTTTTCCCCCCACCTATTTCATCTCCTTCTCCCCAATTCTTCTGGCTCCTGCGAGTTCAGCCAGGCTGCAGCCCTGACACCAGAGTCCTGCCTGAGGTCTGAGGAACGAAGTCAGCCTTTCCGCGTGTTTGTAAACAGCCTGTCAGATTTGCTAAAAGATCAAACACACTGGGTCTTGGCCCCATTCTGCCCTTGGCCGGACACCGGGAATTGGAAAGCTGCGCTCAGTCTTAGGGCCGAATTTGGCCAACTCAGGGTGTTTTTCTCCAATACGAGTTCTTGTTCGGGAATCAGGACAGACATTCAGGAAGGGCAGAGGGGACCAGACTTCTTGGAGTATCACTGCCAAACCCTGAGTCAAAGAGAAAGCTCCTCATCACCAGGAAGAACCACCCAGGCTCAGATCACCTGTGCCTACCTATTGACCCACGGGGGAATCCTGCAACTGCATCAGACTTCTCGGTTGCTCAGAATCAATTTCTCTGTCACACTGTGTGCAGCATGTTGACACAGAAAACGGGACATGGTCCCAGAGGTTAGTCTAAGCCCTAGAAGGAACTTCACAGATCCCCTTCATTATATCAGTAAGAGAGTTGATACACTGAACACCAAACACCGACTATATCCCAACGTTAAAGTATCTAGCTAATACTGATGTATGGCAGAAACCAACACAATATTGTAAAGCAATTATCTTTCAAGTTAAAAATAAGTACATTTCTTAAAAAAAAAACAAAAACCTAGCTAAGGAGGTGAACTCAGTGAAAAGAAGGCTGGGTGTTTTTTGTTTTTGTTTTTTGTCTACATAGTGCCACATAGCTGGTTTGGGTTTTGTTTTGACTTGAAACAATGCATCCAGTTGCTTTGGTGATTCAGACACAGAAAGAGTCCAGAGAAAACTGAACGTTCCATCTGACATAGCTTTGTGGTGTGGAGACTTCCTTCAGAAGACTACCCACTCTAGGCATCTTACTTATTTTTTTTTTTTCTTTTTAATGGGCTCTTTTGAGTTCCATGGAAGGAAGAACATTAAACCAGCATGAACTTCTGGCTTAGAATCTCTGGGAAAACTGTGTTAATAATGCAAACTCCCAAATTTGGAGAGGAACACATCCGTTTCCTCCGTGGAGTTTCCAGGGACTGGAATTCAGGCAGCGGCTTCCAGGGTGGCTCTGTGATGCTCTTCCCAGCGTGGTGCGAGGGAGCACCGGCCACCAGGAGCCTTGCCGGCATTTCCACACCAACCCAGCAACACGCTGCCTGCCCCGGGGGGGTGGGGGGGGGCCCTGGCCACTGGGCAGCTGGACTCTGCCTGCCTGGTTTCAGGGCCTGACACTCCAGTGCAAAGGCTGTGCTCGAGCCGTCACCCCTGCCTCTCCATGGTACCCAACAAACTCCTAACCATTTTGCAAGACGCAGCTTAAAGAGCACTTCTGTGAAGTCTTCCCAGCTCCCCAGAGACAACGTGCTGGCCCTCCCCTGGTTCTCCACTGCACTGGGTCAAGAGCTCTGATGTAATACTTTGTGCTGGGGTGGCTGGGTGTCCCCGAAACAGCGTGGGGCGCTGAACAAAGGACACTGCCACACAAGTCCAGATCCCGCTCCTCCCCATTGCTCAGCCCCCTGAACCCCCATAAGAGCTCACTAAAGATGTTTTCACTAAAAGTAGGCCCCGAGACCTCAGTTTCCTCCATCAGACATCCTGCCTCCCAGATGTGTACAAATATTGGCCCTTCCAGTGGACTTGCTCAAGGTCACACAGTTGGCAAAACCAAGAATTTGACCACAGTCTGGAAATGAAACCGCAGAACCACACGGGTGCACAACCATGAACCCCGTTATGCTCCCCACAAAGGAAGCGCCAGAGGAGTTTTTTGAAGCGAGAACATAGCTGAAGCCTCTTTTTCAACAGCTGCCTCCCTCAGAGACGGTGCCTGACCCTGGCGAGGGTGTGCGAGATCCTCACAGTTCAAACAGCCAGGGAGCCCTGCTGCCACGCAAGCCCCCCCTCCAGGTAGGCTTCGTGCCCCGCCGAGCCCCTCCCAGACTAAAGAGCCCTGCACACATTTTGCCAGGATGGCCCCCTGGCAGGACTGGTGCAATGGATGGATGATGTTGTGGGTGGTATCAGGAAAGGGGTTCCAGGAGAGGGCTGAAGGAGCTGGACCTGGACCCAAGGATGGGGTCTCCTCTTGGCCGCCCCCCACTCCTGCAGCAACCCCCCGTGGCCCCCGCCCTTCTGTGCATCACCTCACATTCCATCCAGCCCCTCCATCCACTGTTCTCCTTCTATTTCCCTTTTCCTTATAATTTTTGACCTTCCTTCACATAGGGAAGAAAACAAAAGTGGGTAAAAATTAATTTTTCCAATGACGTGTCTGTGTTTGGGAAGTAGTAAGTCGAGGGTTCTTAAGCTGTGAACTCCCCCGCCCCGGCCCCAGGACCCTCTGTGGTCCTTCATTTACTGTGAACTTGGCAGGGGGGAGTTTATTGGCCCATTTCACTGCAGAGAGCCGGAGTGCAGAGGAGAGCTAATACCATACTTTGGAAATCCATGGAGAAATGTCAGTGAGGCTGCTAATCACTCAGTAAACTAAACACTGCTGCCAAAGCTGCTATTTCTCATGTCCGGCATTTTGACTGCGCCCTCTTAAAGCAGGGCCAACATTCAGATTCTCATTAAGCGAACCAGAAGATGCGGGTCTGGCAAACTGGTTACTCGTTCTTTATGTTTCAGGAGACGTCATGTGAGTGTGCAACCTGCAACTCACGTGGGAACCCAGAAGGCTGCTTATGAATAACAGAGTTTAAAGAGATAAAAATCTGCTTTCCATCCCATTCTTAACTTTATTTCTTCAGAGGAGGACATTAACAGAAAGGTAACAGTAAATGATTATTTATAAAAACAGGTATTTTCAAATTATGATAAACATTCCACTTTGGATGACTGAGGGTGGAATCCCCCCAAATCATTTTTTTTCCACAACTTGGCTTTGCAAAGAGCTTTGTGAAAACCAGTTCATCTTTGCATCATCTAAGGAATTTTAAATTGTGACATATATTTATGAGACTATTTCAGGCGAATATTTTCAAAATAAGTAGCAAATAAATGGGTCATGAATTTGCATGCCCTGCCTCTGAAAATGAGCATATTTGAAAGCAGCTGGCTCCAAAGGCACCGTTGGCCTTTTCCCTTCCTTCTCAGAGAGCATGTGTGTTGCATTAGTACGCAGAAAAGAGCGTGTTTCCATAGCCTCCAGTGCTGCGCTTATAAAAATCGTGATGATTTTGGGACTGCACCTTCATTTTTTGAATTTTCAAAACTTGTCCCTTTTTGCTCTTTTATTTTCTTTCAACAAAACAAAGACCGGAGAACCCCTTTAAGAAATTTTATACATTCCCACAGAGTCTCAGTTTGTTGACCTTCAGGCCACAGAGTAAAACCTTCCTTTTAAGTCAAGCATTCCCCATTGGGAAGCGCTCCAGCTTTTTCTTTTTATGAGGAATTTTAACTGCTGGACTTAATTTAATTATTGTATTTTGTGCATACACCCAGAAGCCCCAGGGCATGAGCTTTACTTTTTTTCAAAACTTTCAAATGAATATCTTTAGAAATGCACATTTCTGATGGTAACCTTCCTTCTTCACTTGTATTTCTAATCTAAATACCAGACTTGGATGGTTCTGTTTCCTGATTTATTCATGGAGAGGCTTCAATGTCACACGTTTTTGCAACAGACACTTTTCTCCGGTAGACACAGAATATGGTCATTTGTGTCCTGAACTTGGGACCTCAGACTTCATAGCAAGAAAATAAAAACCATCTCCAGTTGAACTACATTTGAAAACTTGATGGTTCTGGGGACATAGTCTTCAATGAAAGGGGTTCCTAGTTTGAAACCAGGAGCATGCTGGCCCCATGGTTGCAGTTTGCCACCATCTGTCCCTTTAGTTTCTGTGACATAGTCCCCGACATCAGCTGTTCCTCCCAGATCTCTCTCTCTCTCTCACACGCACACGCACACACACACACACACACACACACACACACACACACACACACACATGGAGTTGTCATCTCAAGCTACTGACAAAGACTGAATATCTTCATTTCTCCTCTCTTATCCATAAACAGTTTCACTTGAGCCTTCTGATTTCCCCTTGGAAACACTTTGACCACATTCTGACTCTCAAAGACAAAAAATACTTTTTTTTTTTTGGTGTTGACTTAAAACTCATATAGGAATATTAGAATCTGGAACAAACATAAACTTGCCAGATTCATAAGCTCCACCCAAAGTATTTCATGAGGGTTGGACCACTTATTAAGTAAGTTTCATTTTAGGATTCTGAGACCTCTGAATTTAGGAAGATGTTTTCAAGCAGAATTATCTGCTACGTGAATCTGATTCTCTTATTTATTATGACTTAAAATTGTAGAAATTACAGCATTTTGGTGCCAAAGAAGGACTTTTAAGATCACCTTAGCCAAAGATCTGGACCCTGGCACATATTAGAATTATCAGGTGAACATTTAGTAAATACCCCAGTTTAACCCATCATTTTGCAGGTTAAAAAGAGACACAACCAAACAAAACTCTGAAAGACACTATATGGCTTTTACATTAGAGGTCTAAGATACAATATCGTAATGACTGGCAACTCCTGGCCATGCTAAACTTTAAAAAGTAAACTTAGGTTTCCGTAACTACATTTTGGGCCACACTGCTTGAACAATAGTTTACTGATTCTTCCCACGATATACTTTGGAATTTTATCCACATGCACATCCCTGACTGGTCACAGACTAGGTTGGGATGGTCACAGCCTTGAGATGCCTCACTTTTAGCTTTTGAATAAGGGACACGTGTGTGGATGTCTGCCCTTCCTGTGAACTCACTGAAGTTGGCTCTTTTCAGTGGCAGTGGCATGCTCCATGACTGATGTCCTGCCAACTTATTTTTCCTACATGTATGTAAAATGTCTCGGCAAAAGCAGTATTACTCCCAGTGTCATCTGATGATCTCAAAACACTCGAACCATAGAGCTTTACAACATACTGGTTTTATAAAAACAGAAGCAAAGGGACATCCCAGAGTCCCTCGAAAGCAGAAGTGAGCTTAGCTGTCACCTCTGATGTCACCTCCAAGAGAGCAAGGGAAACCACACTGAAAGCAAGGGCTCCTTCTAGGAAAAAGCCTCAGCTGGGGTCTCCCTGGCCCTTTGAGCCAGCTTGGTCAACGCTGGCCCTCACCCCGCCTCCCCCAAGTACAGTACCCCCTCACCCTTCCCACACCGTAGCTGCCTCCTATTCCCCTTCCCCATGCATCGGAGGTGGCATGCTTGCAGGTCACCAAGGGAAAAGGGGCGCTCCAGTCATTTGGACTAAAGGGCCAAGGACCTCCCAGGAGAGATCCAGGGAGCTTTGATCTCAATTATTTGCCTTGGGCTGAAAGACCTCTACTGGGACACTCCTCAAGGATCCTAATAAGGCCAGGACCTGGGATCCCAGATGCAAACCTTTTTTCTTTTTTTTTTTTTTGAAACGAAAGGAATGCCGAGATGCAATGATTAAAGCTATAGAGTTACAGGGAGATGGCACGTTAATATGTGGCATACCTACATAGTATACGCTCATTAATTCACTCCTCCAGCAGATATTAATTGAGCTTCTATGGTGTGCCTGCAGTAAGTGATGTCACTGTGTCACTGATGGGCTCAGAGGGTCATCCTGAGGCTGGCCCCAAGGCCCCCGAGTCCAATAGATCCTTCAGAGTGAAAGAAGGTGGGTGGTTAAAGCCTTTCTCATTCTGGTTCCCCAGCCCCCATCCTGTTCTAATTACTCTTCCTTATCCTTTACAACAAACATGCACCAAGATTGTAGCTCCAGGCCTGAGACCAAAAAATAAGGAAGAAATCAAGAGTATCTTAGAGGTAGATTCTTATGCAATCATAAAAAAAGAATGTTTATGAAAAGATTTTTAAAACATTTAATGACAAGAACTGCTGAAACATTTGCCCTTGCTTGGTTATTTCACTTTCTGCCTCTTTACACTTTTCTATACCTTTCAAATTGGCTACAGTGAACTCGTATCATTGTGATAGCCAAGAAATACGATGAATGATAAAATTGTTGTTGTTTAGTCGCCTCAGTCGTGTCTGACTCTTGTGACCCCATGGACTGTAGCCTGCCAGGCTCCTCTGTCCATGGAATTTACCAGGCAAGAATGCTGGAGTGGGTTGCCATTTCCTTCTCCAGGGGATCTTCCCGAGCCAGGGATTGAACCCGAGTCTCCTGTGCTGGCAGGCAGATTCTTTACCATCTGAGCCACCAGGGAAGCCCAAATGTGGGATTTTGGGTTTTTCCTTATTTTCTAAAATGGATCTAAGTTTTGTAAACAGAAAAATGTTTGTTACCATTTAATTTTGTTGTTTTAATAAGGATGACTAGAAGTGAGCAAAATAAATCTAGGCAAAAATCAGAATTTGTTTTTTGTTTCCTACTTGAAGCTAGTGGGTCATAGTTCCCAGACCAGGGATCGAACCCAGGCCCCCACTCTATGCTATGGAACCATGGAATCCTAACCACTGGACTGCCAGGGAAGGCCCCAAAATCAAAATTTGGATGAGAGTGAAAGTTCATTATTATTACAAGAGTAGTCAGAAACTGAACCAGAGAAAATTTAAAACAATAATGTAAATTTTTTGACTGCTGCTGCTAAGTCACTTCAGTCGTGTCCAACTCTGTGCAACCCCATAGAAGGCAGCCCACCAGGCTCCCCTGCCCCCTGGATTCTCCAGGCAAGAACACTGGAGTGGGTTGCCATTTCCTTCTCCAATGCATGAAAGTGAAAAGTGAAAGTGAAGTTGCTCAGTCGTGTCTGACTCTTCGAGATCCCACGGACTACAGCCCACCAGGCTCCTCCGTCCGTGGGATTCTCCAGGCAAGAACATGGAGTGGGGTGCCATTGCCTTCTCCAAGTTTTTTGACTAGCAAACTAAATCATTTTTTGAGTGCAAACCTCCAAGGCTAAAACCTGCCAAGGCTGGTGGCAGTGTAACGAGGTATAGTCCTCCTGGAAAATATCTGGCAATGTGTGTCCACAGACTTACTGTTATTTACTTATTCCTTTTACCTCTGGATCTGGGA
The DNA here is from genome assembly GCF_014754425.2 of Oryx dammah. Classification (NCBI taxonomy): domain Eukaryota; kingdom Metazoa; phylum Chordata; class Mammalia; order Artiodactyla; family Bovidae; genus Oryx; species Oryx dammah. Next base: position 74,939,245 of record NW_024070208.1, read on the forward strand.
AATTCTATGATTTTAAATATAGAAAAAGCCTCATTCACAAACACAACTCACAGATGTATCATTTAAATTAGAGAAGTATGGAAACGGTGATGGAATATTAAGCAGCCACTTAAAACTTGTGTTTCTGAGTAAAATAAAGAAAAGCTTCAATTAACAACAGATACCAAGCTGTGCATGTAGAGTCTGGAGCTGAACTGTCTGACTTCTATCTACTTCTTACATTTGAGGAACCTTGGGCAAGAAACTAGCCTCTCTGTGCCTCAGTTTAATTCTCTGTGAAATGGGGGTAATAGTGGTACCCATCTCATAGGATGGTTATGAGACTTAACTGAAAAGATGAGTACCTGACACATAGTATGCCCTCAACAGGTGTTAGCTGTTATTATTATTACAATGTGATTTTGTGTGTGTATAGTTGCTAAGTCGTGTCTGACTCCAGGCGAGATATACTGGAGTGGGTTGCCATTTCCTTCTCCAAAGGTGTTAATAAGAAATCGCAACAGAAGAAAATTCACCAAAATGTTAGCAATTACTGTGTCTGGAGGTAGAGCCTATTGCTGATTTTCATTTTGACTTCTTTTTACATTTTTGTGTTTCTAAATTTTTCATGAAATATATATCAAAAATTTAAAAAAGCAAGTTGGAGTTAATCATAAACAGAATCTATGAAACACCGCTTTTGATGGTACTGAGGTCACCTAGAAGGCCCTGGGTAGAGAGACCCTGGCAGGAAATTTTCATACGATCTAAAGCCTCCTGCTGCCAGGATCTGGGCACTGGGAGGATGAGCTCAGCTGCGGCCAGTCATGGACCGTGCCCAGGACTGGCATGAGAGGAACCTGATCCCCACCCTCCACCCCCGCCTTGGCCACCCACTCCTGGTGGGTCCTGAAGAAAGCCTGCTCCTTCTCCATTAGGAGGATCTTAATGCCATTAGCAGCCTCAGAGAACTGGAAAAGCGGGTCGAGAGAATGTTTGAGATACCGCGGGAGGAAAAGCGGTCCGAACGCCACTCCTTTCCAGCTGTCCACCCTCGGAATTCCCTCTCCCCGGGGGAGGGCCTGTCTGCTCTGTTTACACACCTGGACCTGGTGCGAGGGGCGGTCTGCACGGTGGCTCCCAGACCATTTGTGGGATCATTCCTGCTTCCAGGCAGCAGGCCACAGGCAAGCCTTCAAAGAAATCCCAGAAGCCAAGTGCACTCTCTGTCATCACTTAATAAGGCTTGAAGCTTTTCATATAACAAAAGGGGATGACGCGGTTCCCCCTCGCCTTGTGGGAACCCAATCACTCTTCCGCCGGCTCTACACCAAAAGGGCTCGCTCTTACCTTTAAACATTAGATCTGACTAACAGTGGGCTACCAGGGTTGCTGGTCCATAAAAGAGGAAGTAAACAGCTGTTGGCGACTTGACTTCATCACACAGTATGCAAAGGAAGGAACTGCAAGTTGCCGTGACAGATAATCTAGTATTATTTTTGGCAAAATGCACAAACGTGTCAAAGTTAAGGAATGTCGGCATCATTTTTTTAATATCTGTTCTTGCGAGGTTGGAATTAAGCCACAGAGACAGAAATTTCTTCTATTTTGTTCATTCCTAGCACTAAGCATGATGCTTATTCTTAATCAATTTTTGTTGAATGAGCTAATGGATTGATGAACAAATGAGAGAGGGTCTCCTCTCTACTGTGTTAGATCATGCGGATAGAGAAAGAAATAACTCACAGTCCCACCCCCAGAAGCTCACTCTAGTGGTGGAACCAGACACACTAATAGAAAATGACTCAAATACAAAATGACTGATTCCCAAAATCATACCACTAATAGTAGACATGTTTCAGCTCCTCCTATGTGTCAAATACTTATACACAGTAAAATGTCATCCTAAAACAAATTAAATTTAAAAAAATTAAGGGATATCCCCAGCAGTCCAGCGGTTAAGACTCCACCTTCTACTGCGAGGGTTCAATCTTGGGTCAGGGAACTTCGAACATGCACGCTGCACAGTGTGGGGAAAAAAGAAATTAAATTAAGTGTGATCCGTTCCTTCAAAATTCACAGTCCATTCTGGAAAACAAACATGAAGCATAGAAGGCACAACACCACAAGGAAAGCAAAACAGAAATGTGGACTCAGTTGATTTAATCATGCAGACTGGCATCAGACTGCTTGAGTTCACAAAGCTATGTGACCTTGGACAAGTTGCTTAGCTCCTCTGGGCTTTAACTCTCCCATTTGTAAAATGAGGTGAATACTAGAACCTATCTTTTAGGGTTGTTATGAAGAGTAAATGAGTTAACATCTGTAAAACTCAGGATTTTTTTATAAGCAAGCTTGTACTAAGTACCATATAAATAAATATGAAATAAATTAAACTTCCCTGTGTTCTATGAATTTTAAATTCTCATTAAGAACTCTGTTTGACTTTCTCTTTGTGTATGCCTGATGACTCTCCCCTAATAGGACTTGTGACGAAGTGTAACTCCAAAACCGTGGACTCGCTCAGGTTAATCAGGGAAGGAGAGGTAAGATTCCTGTTTGTGGAAAATAATCATTTAAAGTGAAGTTGCTCAGTCGTGTCTGACTCTTTGTGACCCCATGGACTGTAGTCTACCAGGCTCCTCCATCCATGGGATTTTCCAGGCAAGAGTACAGGAGGGGGTTGCCATGGCCTCTTCCAGGGAATCTTCCCAACCCAGGGATCGCACCCAGGTCTTCTGCATTGCAGGCAGACACTTTACCATCTGAGCCACCTGGGAAGCCTGAATAAGCATTTAACCAAAAGAAAAACATTCTCAAAGCCAAGAAACATCTAAGTGAGGGTTGCAAATGCTTTCTAAATAACTACTACTCCCTCTCCCTTGGTCCAGGGCAGACATGGCTAAACGACCTCAGAATCCTTTCCAACTGAGTCCAGATGCAGGCTCAGAACTGCTTCCAAACAGGGCCCAGGCAGTGACTGCTAACCAGGGCCTGTCTTGTGTCTCTACCTCTGCCTCTCTGGCCTAAACCTTACCTTTGGATCAGCCTCAGGGTCCTTTTTCTCACTGAACATACTGGGTGCCCTCCTGTCCCCCAGAGCCATGGCGTGACTGCCCTTCTTCTAGGACTGAAGCCTGGATCCCACAGTGACCTGCCTGCCCCCACTCCTGAGAAATCACCACTGTTGTTAAGTCACCAAGTCGTGTCTGACTCTTTGCAGCCCCATGGTCTGCAGCACACCAAGCTTCCCTGTCCTTCACTCTTTCCCAGGAGAGAGTGTCCACTGAGTCAAACTCATGTCCATTGAGTCAGTGATGCTATCTAACCATCTCATCCTCTGTCGTCCCCTTCTCCTCCTGCCCTCAATCTCTCCCAGCTTCAGGGTCTTTTCCAATGAGTCGGCTCTTTGCATCAAGTGGCCAAAGTATTGCAGCTTTAGCTTCAGCATCAGCCATGAAATTAAAAGATGCTTGTTCCTTGGAAGAAAACCTATGACAAACCTAGACAGCATATTAAAAAGCAGAGACATCACTTTGCTGACAAAGGTCCGTCTAGTCAAAGCTATGCTTTTCCAAGTCATGTATGGATGTGAGAGCTGGCCCATAATGAAGGCTGAGCACCAAAAATTGATGCTTTCAAATTGTGGTGCTGGAGAAGACTCTTGAGAGTCCTTTAGACAGCAAGATCAAACAGTCATTCCTAAGAGAAGTCAACATGAATATTCATTGGAAGGACTGATGCTGAAGCTGAAGCTCCACTATTCTGGCCACTTGATCACCAGTGGGGCTGGCGCTGTTAATACTTGGCCCCCTCTGTGGGTCCATGGTCACTGGCCGGCTCTGTGACTGCAGCCAAGCAAGTCACTTACCCCTTCTCTGAGCCACCAGCTCCTTCTAGGTAAACAGACCCTCCCTCGGGTTGCTGTGAGGCTTGAAAGTGATCATGTGTGTAAGTGACGCCGGCTCTCTGTCAAAAGTAAACGCCATCTTCCCACCAGCCACACACAGCGCCTTTGTGACTTCACCCCCAGGGTCCCGCAGAAAACAGGGCTGGGGTCTTCTGTCCAAGCCACCAGTGTCCCCACTCAACATAACTGTCAGAGCCAGGGATCAAAGCCGCATCTCCTGTGCCTCCTGCATTGCAGATGCGTTCTTTCCCCACTGAGCTGCTGGGAAGCCCTAAAAAATGTTAGTCCCTCAGTTGTGTCCAACTCTTTGTGACCCCATGGAGAGGAGCCCGCCAGACTCCTCCATCTACAGGATTCTCCAGGCAAGAATACTGGAGTGGGTTGTCCTTCCCTTCTCCAGGGCATCTTCCTGACCCAGGGATCGAATTGGGTCTCCTGCGTTGCAGGCAGATTCTTTACTGTCTGAGCCACCAGGGAAGCCCCTAATTCAGACCAAGCCCCTCTATTTAGGAGCCTCTCTCATTACCTCCTCCAACTAGACCTCAGTATGGATGACTCAGCAATGAGCTCCTGTCTCAACTAGGAGGGTCCTTTGCAGTACTTGGATGCAATCTCAAAAACAACAGAATCATCTCTGTTTGTTTCCAAGGCAAACCATTCAATATTACAGTAATCCAAGCCTATACCCCGACCAGTAACACTGAAGAAGCTGAAGTTGAATGGTTCTATGAAGACCTACAAGACCTTTTAGAACTAACACCCAAAAAAGATGTCCTTTTCATTATAGGGGACTGGAATGCAAAACTAGGAAGTCAAGAAACACCTGGAGTAACAGGCAAATTTGGCCTGGGAGTACAGAATGAAGCAGGGCAAAGACTAATAGAGTTTTGCCAAGAGAATGCACTGGTCATAGCAAACACCCTCTTCCAACAACACAAGAGAATACCCTACACGTGGACCTCACCAAATGGTCAACACCGAAATCAAACTGATTATATTCTTTGCAACCAAAGATGGAGAAACTCTATACAGTCAGCAAAAACAAGACCAGAAGCTGACTGTGGCTCAGATCATGAACTCCTTATTGCCAAATTCAGATTTAAATTGAAGAAAGTGGGGAAAACCATTAGACCATTCAGGTATGACCTGAATCAAATCCCTTCTGATTATACAGTGGAAGTGAGAAATAGATTTAAGGGACTAGATCTGATAGACAGAATGCCTGATGAACTATGGATGGAGGTTCGTGACATTCTACAAGAGACAGGGATCAAGACCATCCCCAAGAAAAAAGAATGCAAAAAAGCAAAATGGCTGTCTGGGGAGGCCTTACAAATAGCTGTGAAAAGAAGAGACATGAAAAGCAAAGGAGAAAAGGAAAGATATAAGCATCTGAATACCGAGTTCCAAAGAATAGCAAGAAGAGATAAGAAAGCCTTCCTCAGCGATCAATGGAAAGAAATAGAGGAAAACAACAGAATGGGAAAGACTAGAGATCTCTTCAAGAAAATTAGAGATACCAAGGGAACATTTCATGCAAAGATGGGCTCGATAAAGGACAGAAATGGTATGGACCTAACAGAAGCAGAAGATACTAAGAAGAGGTGGCAAGAATACACAGAACTGTGCAAAAAAGATCTTATGACCCAGATAATCATGATGGTGTGATTACTCACCTAGAGCCAGACATCCTGGAATGTGAAGTCAAGTGGGGCTTAGAAAGCATCACTATGAACAAAGCTAGTGGAGGTGATGGCATTCCAGTTGAGCTATTTCAAATCCTGAAAGATGATGCTGTGAAAGTGCTGCACTCAATATGCCAGCAAATTTGGAAAACTCAGCAGTGGCCACAGGACTGGAAAAGGTCAGTTTTCATTCCAATCCCAAAGAAAGTTAATGCCAAAGAATGCTCAAACTACCACACAATTGCACTCATCTCACATGCTACTAAAGTAATGCTCAAAATTCTCCAAGCCAGGCTTCAGCAATATGTGAACCATGAACTTCCTGATGTTCAATCCGGTTTTAGAAAAGGCAGAGGAACCAGAGATCAAATTGCCAACATCTGCTGGATCATCAAAAGAGCAAAAGAGTTCCAGAAAAACATCTCTTTCTGCTTTATTGACTATGCCAAAGCCTTTGACTGTGTGGATCACAATAAACTGTGGAAAATTCTGAAAGAGATGAGAATACCAGACCACCTGACCTGCCTCTTGAGAAACCTATATGCAGGTCAGGAAGCAACAGTTAGAACTGGACATGGAACAACAGACTGGTTCCAACTAGGAAAAGGAGTACGTTAAGGCTGTATATTGTCACCCTGCTTATTTAACTTCTATGCAGAGTACATCATGAGGAACACTGGGCTGGAAGAAACACAAGATGGAATCAAGACTGCTGGGAGAAATATCAATAACCTCAGATATGCAGATGACACCACCCTTATGGCAGAAAGTGAAGAAGAACTAAAGAGCCTCTTGATGAAAGTGAAAGAGGAGAGTGAAAAAGTTGGCTTAAAGCTCAACATTCAGAAAACTTAAGATCATGGCATCCAGTCCCATCACTTCATGGCAAATAGATGGGGAAACAGTGGAAACAGTGTCAGACTTTATTTTTTTGGGCTCCAAAATCACTGCAGATGGTGACTGCAGCCACGAAATTAAAAGATGCTTACTCCTTGTAAGGAAAGTTATGACCAACCTAGACAGCATATTAAAAAGTAGAGACGTTACTTTGTCAACAAAGGTCTGTCTAGTCAAGGCTATGGTTTTTCCAGTGGTCACGTATGGATGTGAGAGTTGGACTGTGAAGAAAGCTGAGCGCCAAAGAATTAATGCTTTTAAACTGTGGTGTTGGAGAAGACTCTTGAGAGTCCCTTGGACTGCAAGGAGATTCAACCAGTCCATCCTAAAGGAGATCAGTCCTGGGTGTTCATTGGAAGGACTGATGTTGAAGCTGAAACTCCAATACTTTGGCCACCTGATGCGAAGAGCTGACTCATCTGAAAAGACCCTGATGCTGGGAAAGATTGAGGGCAGGAGGAGAAGGGGACGACAGAGGATGAGATGGTTGGATGGCATCACCGACTCAATGGACATGAGTTTGGGTGAACTCCGGGAGCTGGTGATGGACAGGGAGGCCTGGTGTGTCGAAAAGAGTAGGACACGACTAAGCGACTGAACTGAACTGAACTTCCCTGTGACGCTCAGCCTCTGGCCATTTCCATCTCCTGCCTCCCCAACTCTGCCTCCTCTGACTCTTACCAATAGTCCTACCAAGTATGTGTGTGACATCCCCCCACCCCACTCCATCACACAGGGTCTGCTCTGGTCCCACCCCCAAATCCAAAACACCAGCCTTGACCCCTTAGGACCCACCCAGCATTCCGGTCCAGCGAGGGAATCAGGAGCCCGCACCCCTGACCCTTCACCCCATACCCACCACTCTTGCTGGGCTCATCCTCAGAGGCAGCTCCTCCAGTGCCCTTCTCTTAAAGGCTCCATCAACATTTTCAATTGAGGCTTCTGTTCAGTTTACAAGTCAACTAGGAAACACAATGAGCCCAGGCAGAAATCTACCTTTTAGCAGGGAGCAACTCAGCCCAGAGAGGACCCAGGGAGGCCACACGGCCTTAAAATCTTGGCCAACTTAATATCTACATTAACCACAGATTTATGTGGGGAGCAGCCACTTCTTTTAATTGCTCTGAATAAATCTGCTGGGTGATTTTCAGAAAGATGTGGCCTGTAGCAGCACCAGCCCTTATTACCAGGAAGTGCTTTGGGGGTATTGTGTGCTGAGAAAGGCGTTACATCAATTGAAACTCCTTTTTGCTTGGAGCCGAGTCCTGAAAGTTCATGCAGTGAGAAACACTTCTCGCCGTGCACAAACTGTGAATTGTATATAAAATTAAATTTTCTGATTAAAATCTGCATTGTTGGGTCTCCTGCTGCCTGCCACCATTTCGCCGAAATCAGATACTATTTGTGGTAATGGCAACGAGGGAAACCTGTTATCATTGATTGTAAACTGGCTTCACTCCTACGGCTTAAAAATCTGGAGAGCTTTAGTGTGCAAACATTGCATTTTCCGTACAAATATTACTGAGCCGAGTTTTACAACTGATTCATCAGCCAGGGTGCCAGCAGGTTTGCAGCCCGACCCCGACAGCCTTAAATCTGCTCACCCAACCGTGGGCTGCAGGCAGGCTCCGAGAGGTGGGAGGTGCCTGCAGGAGGGTGAGACAGGCATCCAGAAACTTCTGCTGCGGTTTTATTAGGATTTTTTTTATGTGGACCATTTTAAAAATTCTTTATTGTTACAATATCGCTTCTTCTTTTTTTTGTTTTTAATGTTTTGGATTTGGGGCCATGAGGCATGTGGGATCCTAGCTCCCTGACCAGGGATTGAACCCACACCCCCAGCCCTGGAAGGCAAAGACTCAACCACTGGACCACCAAGGAAGTATCCCCCTCCTTTTCTTTTCTTTCTTTTTTTTTTTTGAGATTTTTTGTCTGTTGTTTCTTAATTTTTAAAATACCTTTCATGTCAAAGTCTCAACCACTGGACCAGCAGGGAAGTTCCCCACTCCTTTTTTTTTGTTTGTTTGTTTTAGATTTTTAATTTTTTTTGGTCTGTTGTTCTTTAATTTTTAAAATACCTTTCTTGGGAATTCCCTGGCAGTCCAGTGGTTAGAGATCAGAGGTTTGCACTGCCAGGACAAGGGTTTGATCCCTGGTTCGGGGGAACTAAGATCCCTCAACCCTGGTCAAAGAAAACAGAAATCAATAAAAGAAAAGCAAAAAGAAAAAAAAAATTTAAATCTTTCCTCACAAGGGCATTGTTATTTGAGAGAGGAAGGAAGATAGAGGGAAAAATGGGGCCTAGGAAGATTAGAATTTAAGAGCCCACTCTCCCCCTACCACTGGCCGAGGAAACTGACAGGATCGCCTTTTATGGATTTACCTACCTCCATGCCCACCCTCAGCCCCTCTCCCTCCACCGCCAACCTCCAGGCCTCCGTTCTGAGAATCAGCCTCACAGAAATCAACTACAGTTCTGCACAGCATTACCGATAGTGGGATGCAGGCTAATAACTTTTGTTTGACACATGCAGAATCTGAAACCAAAAAACGAAGATGGTTTTTTCCTTAGAAGATGTGCCCTCAGAATTAGAACCCTGAGAGCTGGTTTTCAGTTCACAAGTGAACGCTCCCCAGAAGTCAAGATCGGCCAGGTGCACTGAACTATATTTTATTGCTTTCCAACCATTAGAATAGATTGTTCCTCTGTTTCATTTTGTAAATCATTTTGTGGCATGGGTAATACAAAATAGCTTTGACTTACAAAGGAAGACACGGTCATGGCAGGGGGAGGATTTAGCAAAATGATTGATCCAATTCGGTGTATCTCATATTTTGACAAAACAAAGCCAAAACGAACTGATTTCTTAAGGAACAACCCAGTCTGAAAACAGTGAGCCTCACCAAATCTTTGTTTGTAGAGAAGATCATGAAGGTTACTGGCAAAGCCACTGCTATAGACGCTGTTGTTTAGTCGCTCCATGTCCCACTCTTTGCCACCCCGTGGACTGCAAGACGCCAGGCTTCCCTGTCCTTCACAATCTCCTGGAATTTGCTCAAACTCATGTCCATTGAGTCAAAGATGCCCTCCAACCATCTCACCTTCTGTCGTCCCTGTCTCCTGCCCTCAATCTTTCCCAGCATCAGGGTCTTTTCTGACAAGTGGGCTCTTCTAATTAGGTGGCCAAAGTAGTGGTCACTTCCTGAGGGGGGAAATGCAAGGGAAGTGAGTTGAGGTGAAGGGGTACTCAAAGAGCCCAAGTTCAAAGGTGAAATGAGTAGGATCCCATACACACCCTACGCGGGCTCAGAGTGTCCTTTTGCAGCTTCTTTGCCCTAACAGTCAACCCTAGGCATTCATATGCATCCATCTAAGCTGTTCCCCCTGTGAGGGAAATACCCGGGGGGGGGCGGGGGGTTGTAACAGGAAGTGCCCAGTAGGGTTCCTGACCCAATCCATGCCCCACCCTTATCTGTGTTCCTACAGGTAAGAGTTTGGGGAGACCACTATTATTATGCCTACTTCTCTTTCCATTGAATAGCTGCATAATGATTCAATAACTTGAAATAATTTGCAAATCTATGAATTAACTATCTTTGGAAATGATTCCATGGGCTTTCTTTTCTCCCTCTAAACCTCCCTTGGGTTTTCTAGTCTTTCGCCGTTTCCTTGACTCTAGTTAGTACCAACCTGAGTTTCTTACACAGTCGTTTGTTTAGTCGCTGCGTCACATCTGACTCTGTGATCCCATGGGCTACAGCACGCCAGGCTTCCCTGTCCTTCACTGTCTCCTGGAGTTTGCTCAGATTCATGTCCACTGAGTCGGTGATGCCATCCAACCATCTCATCCTCTGTCACTGCCTTCTCCTGCCCTCATTCTTTCCCGGCATCAGGGTCTTTTCCAGTGAGTTGGCTCTTCACATCAGGTAGCCAAAGTATTGGAGCTTCAGCTTCAGTCCTTCCAATGAACACCCAGGACTGATCTACTTTAGGATGGACTGGCTGGTTCTCCTTGCAGTCCAAGGGACTCTCAAAAGTCTTCTCCACTACCACAGTTCAAAAGCATCAGTTCTTCAGTGCTCAGCCTTCTTTATGGTCCAACTCTCACATCTGTATATGACTACTAGGAAAAGCCATAGCTTTGACTATATGGACCTTTGTGGCAAAGTGATGGCTCTGCTTTTTCATACACTGTCTAGGTTTATCATAGCTTTCCTTCCAAGGAGCATGCATCTTCTGGTAATTTCCAGAAGGGATGGAAATCTCAGTTTCAATCAAGGGAGAGATGGGTCCTCAGATACGCATCTACAATTCTGATGGATGGCCATCACCCAGTTTTCTTCCCCCATTGGTTCTCCAAAGAGAAAAGCCAGGCCCTATTCGCCCATAAACCTCCTCCTCCATCACAGATCACAAAGGCTCCAGGTTGATCAGGCCAATAGCCCGAAATCACTCTCTTTCTCAGCCAGTATGGGGAGCTGAAAACCTGTCACTCACCAGCAAGAAGATGTGGGATCCATGTCAGATTCATGCTCCTTCCTCTCTCCCCATTCCCTCACCTCCCCACCCCTCCCTCTTGCTCTTAGTATGGAGTGTCTTCTCTCCATTTTCCTTCTACTTCTTGTCCCCTCCGAGTTCTAGCTCTTTCTTTGGGGTTGGCAGACACCAGAGGGCAACATAATCTCACCTACTTGCCAGTTCTTTCATTTCACCAGTAGAGGGAAGAGTTTGAGAGAACCTACAAGAACTAGGAGGTGCGTGGAAATGATTTCTGAAACATGGAATTAGCAACACAACTGCTCTCTCAAAGGCATCTCGTGCCAAGGCATTCTGTTCCCGTTGGTAAATAATCTGTTATAAAACTGTTGCAATGCATATTAACTCACCAGAGCACGACACTGGCAAAATTTCCCTCCAGGCTACATTTTGCAAGGAGACAACTTTTCACGTGAGAACAGAAGTCATGCATTATTCAAGGTAAAGCTGACCCTCCATGCCTTCCTCACCACTTAGTCTTTTGAGATCTGGTTTTTGTTTTGTTCCTGAAATAACTGGTAGGGCATTTAGCCCTGAATGGCTTGTTTTGAGTACTTGTTGTGGTAGGAATCTAGGTGTTTGAAGGTGCATGGCCCTGAGCTGGGCAAGTGAAGCCGAGTCACTCAGAACAATTGATTACAAACCAAGCAGTAGAGCCTCTAGGGCCAGGGCTAGCCCATTCCCTCATGCATATTCAGAGAATTCGAAAAGGTTCCTTTGGAAAATAGTTTGGAAGGATTCTGAAATGAAATTTGTGCCTCTGCACTGACCGTTTACCAAATAATCACCCTGACCAAGTTAGCACTAATACCTTTAGAAAGTAGACAACATGGAGCTCAGCAATCTGCTCAACCATTGCAATCTGCTCAATTGTTTGGATCTAATTACCTAGACTGGCTATTTTCTGCTTGGTGTCTCCAACCTTTGAACCATTTCCAAAGCGAGAGCTTTACAGACAGGGTCTTTGAAAATCCTTTTAGGTAGAGTTTGTGGTTTTGTCCTTCTTTAGATGGATTTTTTTTTAATCCAAGTGTTTTTTCGAGTTTATCCACATGACTTTGCCTCCATTTCTTCCTTAACATCCTTTCTTTAGTTACCCAAAGGGAGGATTCTTATCCTGAGGTCCAGAAGTGGACTTGAGCACTTCATGAAGCCCTTGAAATTGGGAGTAAAATTCTTTGTGTATGTACATGCTGGAGGGCTTCCCAGGTGGCGCTAGTGGTAAAGAACCCACCTGCCAATGCAGCAGACGTAAGAGACTTGGGTTCCATCCCTGGGTTGAGAAGATCTTCTGGAAGAGGGCATGGCAACCCACTCCAGTATTCTTGCCTGGAGAATCCCATGGAGAGAGGCGCCTAGTGGACTGCAGTCCATGGGGTTGAGAGTCGGACACGACTGAAGCGACCGGGCATGCATGCGTGTACATAATGGTTTTTCTGGGATGGTCTTCATCAAATTCTCAAAGGGCTCCATGAGCTCCATTCTGCAATCATGATGTTCACTGAGCCAGAATTTTCCCAGTCAGTGTGCAAGAATGGGTTCCAGGTGTGTGCTTGAACCTCTGATCTCCTCAACCCTTAGGTGACCCTTAGCTTCCCAGGTGGTCATCTCCTGCCAAGAGCTGCCCAGCTGCCATAAAAATATTATCTTCTTGGGACTTCCTGGTACTCCAGTGGTTAAGGCTCTGTGCTTCCAGTGCAGAGGGGCATGGCTTCCATGCCTGGTCTGGGAACTAAGATCCTGTATGCCTCACAGTGCAGCCAAAAAAACTTTGAAAAATAAATAAATCGATAAATAATACTATTTTCTCTGTGTGCCACCATTAATAAAAGATGGGAAGCACTACCATAAACTTCTCACTTTTATCTCACCCACCATCTTTGCTCTGGGTATCTCTTCCTTCATCTCCATGGTATGAATTATCTAGAGGGAAACCTGGCATTGATTCAGCCACCTGTGGTATAATCTGTATTTTGTGTACTTTGCCAGGAAAGAAAGTGGTGTGGTCGTCCGTCCCCTCTTCCTGAAAACAACCCCCACCCCCACCCCTTCCCCTCCCCCTGCCCCAGCTACTGGCTACTACAGCTTGGAATGTGCCTTGCCGGCCACAGGGCAGTCAGGAAAATCACCTCATTCCCCCATTTCCTGGGCAATTCCTTTGCTAACCCCAGGCACCTGCCCCCTTCCCGCAGTAGCTCGTCCGTGTGTCCAGAAGCATTTCTATGCCAGCTCCCTAAGTGGCTCCCAGCTTCATTACCAATATTCCTCAAAAGTGCTCTCATGCAAAGATTCTAGCCAACCAAGAAGGACATTCAAATCTTACACGGAACCCACATTCAGCCAAAGACTCAAACATAACAAACAGGGCAGGCAAATCCCTAGGACTCCTGGCTGACACAGCATTCATGAAATAGGGTGACCGTCCAAGCCCTCCCCTACCTAGTCCAAAACACACAAAATTCCTCATGTTCCAGACCAGACTAGCCATCCACGGTCACTCTCATTACGGCATGTTCAGATCATTTTATTTTCCTATCACTATAGTCACCATTTCGGTAAACTGAAGAAGCATGCCATTCACTTAGATTTAATTTCTGATTCAGATTTTCATCTGAATGACTTCAACAAAATTTGGCCACGTCTGCTGCACTTCCCCCAAATGTTAATCCCCTAATTCTTAAATATCCTTCTAGCCCACCTCGAATTTCCATTAAAAGAAGGAAACTGTCTTGCCTCCTTTCTTCCAGTTAGCCAAGCCGACAGCCCAAAATGGCAACGACAGTTTCTAACATCTTCAAAACTCTCTTCCTCCTTTCTTGCCTGAACCACCGAACCTAGACACATCCCTTACCCTTAACTTTCTTGTCAATACATCATTTCAAAAATGTCTTAGTTCTGAGAGGAAAGAAATTGCTCCTACCCCATTAGGAACTGTAAGTGCCTGTTTCTTAAATATGTAAGTGTAGTGTTACTGACGGGAGGTCACGTAGGATAAAGTAAGGAATGTAAGTAAGGCGGATCTGGGAGCCACAGCGGCATCCACACACATTGCACCAGCCCAGAGCCCCAAGGTGTGGGGACTTCACTCTGCTCCCCAAGAAAATCACAAGCCCACAGAGAAGTCTTTTCTTCAAACCCACCACCACTAATTCTAAAATAAATTATTTAGAATATTTCCAACTGTAGTTAGAAGGCTTCCCCCACTGGGTGCTCTGGGCCAGACTGTCACACAGCACGGTTCACGAATATTTATACTAAGATGAGCTACTTCCTTCTTAATCAAACTGACAACCGGACTGAATTCAGGATCCCTTTACTTGAAGACAGTAATCCGGGGTAAATCCTTTAAGAAAGCAGTCGTATCACTTTTCCATGTATTTTAGAAGCAGGGAAATATTTTAATAAATGCCTGAAAATCACCAGCGGTCTTTTTTAAAACCTATTTTTTTAAGACAATATCAGGAGTTACAAAAAACTTAGTGATGGATCCCTAAAATAAAAAACATAGAAAAGGTCTCTTTTTCTTTTTAAGAATAAAATAACGTGTAGATATACAAAATGCCAAAAAAAAGTTTGAATCTTGATTTTAACTTATTTATTGAGTTGAAGAAAAGGAAATGCTTTGCTCCTGTCTGCAGCCATTATAACACTGGATTTACTAGCTATTATTCACTAACCTTAAGTGTGTACTTTTTTTAACTTTTGTTTGCTTTTTAAAATTTTTGTTCTTCTAAGTGTGTACTAACTTTTGAAGGGAGAGATGAATACACTTGGGGGGAAAATATATTTTTTGATTGCTCATGAGTTTAAAGTATAATGTTTTAACATGTTTTCTTTTTGATCCATCAAAGAGCTAAAGCTTCTTTCATATATACTTCTGTTGTTCGACCATCTCTAAGTAAATATTAATAAGAAGTACTTTCTACTTGATACTAACAAGTGTTTTCGATGTAAGATTCTTAAAGTTCCTTGAGCATCAGTTCGTTAATCCCCAGCAGTCCTGGGATAGAGAAAATGATAGGAAAACAGGTAACCCAACTGCTGTCCACTGAGATCCCACGTAAGAAAGGGGGGCCTGGAACTCTGGCTGGTGCCCTTTCATTTTCTGATGTAGTTCTCTCTTAAAACATAAAAGCACCATAGGAAAGTTAAGGAGAGAAACTTAAATTCCATATATACAATAGCAAAGTGGGCTCTGGACTCTGACACCTTTCAAACCCCAATTATTTGATACTGCAGCCAAGGTGAGTGAGCTGGGGTCACCTCATCTTTGAAGCCTTCCCTGAGCCATCCCCCCAATTGTTTCTGCCTCCCCCACCCAGGCCGTGTACGATCTTCACGGCAGCACCTGGGACATTTAAACTGTCCACATCCACTGGCTTCTACGTTTACGTCCCTGGCCACACACCAGACTCCTCAACAGGAGGGGAAATGCCTCCATCACCTGCGTCTCCACTGACTGCCACGGCCATACGACCAAGAACGCACTCTTAAACGTGGAAAGGACATAATCTTGCGTTCTCCAAAATCTTCCTTTTATTCTCTAAACCCCACTTGGCACGTTTAGCCTGAAGCTACTTGCGACCTAGAACAAAGATGAATCAAGCCTTTTAGATTTTCTAGTTAAGCTCCAGGTGGTGAGAAACGCAGGGACTAAAACTCAAAGTGGGAGGGAGCTGGCAAGTGGAGACATGAGTGGGGGTGCATTTCAGGACAGGATGGAAAGAAGGTGAACAGGAGACGAGACTCCAAAGAGGTCCCAGAGAGAGTGAGTGTCCTGGTTCTGGATGAAGCCGCACAGGAGTTCTGACACTGACAGGAGAGAGGACACAACCCCGTTCAGCCACTGACCCAGGAACAGAGGAGCTGGCCCTAGGCCGTCCCCAGCTCTTCCCTGCTTCGCCAGGCTGCCTGGTTTCCAGCTTCAGATTGTCTCCCTGCCTTTCCCCAACAGGATGGCCCCGTCCTGCCTTCCCAGGCCTCCGTGCCCGGTGCCAGCCATCCAGGGCGCTCACACGGACCAGCAGGCCACTCCTCCCAGCACCTCGTCTCCATGTCAACAGGTAACCTTCCTGCTGGGGACGTCGGGCACCACGCCAACCTGGGGAAGACCACCTTTGGGGACGGATGGACATATTGATGCCCATAAAATCCCACTGCCAAGGTGGGCCACTGGTCTCCAAATAGGGCCTGCCCCAGAGAAAGCTAAGAATCTAGTGAGCTGAGATCGCTTGGTCTGACCCGCTCAAACTGCTAGTGCCTTAAAGGAGGGGTAGTTCTGAAACATTCAGCACATGCCAGCCACTGGGCCGATCAGACCTTCTGTTTACAGACTGACTCTTTAACGATGCCGTGAAAATCATTCCTCCACAATGAGATGCCACTTCCCACCCATTAGGATAGAAATTATTTTTTTAAAAAAGAAAAGAAAAAACAGAGAAGAAGTATTGGTGAGGAATAGTAAAGTTAGAACACGTGTGCACTGTTGGTGGGAATGTAAAAATGGTACAACTACTACGGAAAACATTATGATAGTTTTTTAAAAAATAAAACAGAATGACTATGTGCTGTGCTTAGTCGCTCAGTCGTGTCTGACTCTTTGCGACCCCATGGAGTGTAGCCCACCAGGCTCCTCTGTCCATGGGATTTCCCAGACAAGAACGCTGGAGCGGGTTGCCATTTCCTTCTCCAGGGGATCGTCCCAACCCAGGGATCAAACCCGCATCTCCTGCACTGGTAGGCGGATTCTTTACCATTGAGCCACCAGGGAAGTCCCACATGTCACGTAGTGTAGCCAAAATTTAAAAAAAAAAAAAGAAATTTCAAAAACAAGTGGTTAAAATGGTAAAATTTGTGTTCTGTATATTTTACTGTGGTACAATTAAAAAAAAAAATCAACCTCTTTCCTGCCATTCCTGAAGCCCAAGCTGACCCATCCATGCATCCCACAAAGTAACCTTCTGGGGCTCAAACCCCGCCCCCACAGCCTTGCCCTGTTCCTGGCCTGCTTCACGCGGGCCTGGGAACACTCGGGCCTGGGAACCCGCGGCTCCCAGCCTGGGGCTGCTGCGTCTTCTCCCCAGCATCTGAACCTGTGCTTCCACCACTGACCTCGAGTGCCTTGGCCTTCTGCCTTTCTGTGGGCTGCGCTTGTGCTGGAGCTCCTGCAGCCCCTCTCCAAAAAAACAAACCAAGAATAAACCTTACAATCCCCCAAGAGGGATAAGGGAACAAAAGAAACATCAGAAATCAACTTCCATCTTCATCTTTAGAAACAGTCTACTATCCAACCAGTCCATCCTGAAGAGATCAGCCCTGGGATTTCTTTGGAAGGAATGATGCTAAAACTGAAACTCCAGTACTTTGGCCACCTCATGCGAAGAGTTGACTCATTGGAAAAGACTCTGATGCTGGGAGGGATTGGGGGCAGGAGGAGAAGGGGACAACAGAGGATGAGATGGCTGGATGGCATCACCGACTCGATGGACGTGAGTCTGAGTGAACTCCGGGAGATGGTGATGGGCGGGGAGGCCTGGCGTGCTGCGATTCATGGGGGTCAAAAAGAGTTGGACACGAAAACTGAACTGATACATTAAGTGCTGATTACACGAGTCAAGTACTGTGCTAAATGTTTTGTTAATCATGTCATTTTTTTTTTTCTTTTGGCTGCGCTGTAGCTCGTACGGCCTTAGTTCCCCCACCAGGGATCAACTGCAGGGAATTTCCAATCATGTCATTTTACTTTTTTTTTTTTGCTGAGTTGCACTATTTCTGGGTCTTAGTTCCCTTAGTGGGGATTGAACCAGTGTCCCTTGCAAAGGAACCTGGGAATCTTAACCATGGGGACGCCAGGGAAGCTCCTCTCCTAATCATGTCATTTAATTCACACAACAATCTAAGAAGTTAGTTCTTCTTGCTGCCATTTTCCCCATTTTATAGAAGAAAAAGCTGAGGCTTGGGGATGCTAAGTAATTTGCCCAAGGGCCCAAAGCGTCGCAAGTTTAGGATCTGACACTGTACCGGTTCACAGTTCAGTGTTTAGAACACAGTTCATGTTTAGAAAAAGAATCCTTTTCTAAACCTCAGTCCTGGATGGCACCATCTTCATTCCCCCCACTCCTACCCGAGGTCAAAGTTAATATTTAGGGGAAAGGAGAAAATGTTTGCTACAGTCGGACCGCTGCTCACCTCTGGAAAAGGAGTGACAAAGGCCGGATGTCAGCTCCAGGCCCCACTGGGTGTAAAAAACAGTAAGAAAAATCCCCACATGACTGGATCATAATAGCCCATTCTAGAAAATTCCAAGACCCGAGGTTCAAAGCAGACTATTTCTGAGTTTTTTAAACAACAGCTCCGTTGGCCTGCTAGCTTCAAACTCGAGCATCTGATTTGAGATCCTGCGAAAGCCTGTTAGGAGGAGTTCCATCTAAAAGCTTCCAGCACAATCACACCCTGGCCTTTCCTGAACACAGATCCACAGGACCAGGCTGCGCCGAGGTGTGTTTAATTTGGAATTTGATAGCTGCCTAAATTTCAAGATCTCCTGTGGGTGCTGCACACAAAGAGTCCTCCACGGCCACTGGCAGAAATGCTTAGGAAAACAATCCTCCCAGTTGCTAGAATCACAGTCACCACTTTGAGTCCCCACCTCCCTGGCACGGAAGAGGCTGTTGTGACTTGAATTACAGGGGCCCGTGGGGAATACCTGTGGTCCAAATGCGCGTGTGACAATGGACACTCCTCCGCCGGCCGGCGGTGTTATTTCAGGCACTGTTGGACAGATGGGCTCCCTTGTGAGCAGACAAGAGCCACACCTCGGAGGGGACGTGTTTTCTAGGGCTGTCCCCTCGCTGCTCACGAGTATTCTCATCACTTTGCCAGGGAGGGTGGGGGCGGAAGGGGAGCCAAGAGCCGGACCCCAGGATTTGCTGGTCTTCCCCCAGCATCCTCTCTCCAGTCTCAGGGTCCGGGCGCGATCTCAGGGATCCCGGTTGCCGGCTGGGCGCCCCACCCCCCGCCCCTCTGTCTGCCATGTGTGGGGCATATGCTCGGCCCTCGGCAGCTGTTGGAACACAGTAAATCCATTCACATACTGACATATCCCAGTGACTAACATGGGCTTAGCGAGGGAACAGAAGCGTTTGGCAAGCAGAAACAACTGAATTCCTTTTAGAGGGGTGAGGAAATGACACCCCCAGTGGGCTTGATCTCGCCATTTGGTTTGGACTGGGGGGCTCACCATGGGAGGCCACCCGGATGTCACCCCAGCCACCCACCCTCATTAATTCTGAGCAGAAGAGGAGCCGGGCTGGTGTTTGGGGAATGCGAGTGAGAGGTCTACAAAGATGCCTCTTGGAGACCATGCTGGACATGAAGAAATCACTCAAACCCAAGACGTGCAGTGAGAGGTAGTCTCACTTTATAGTTTGGAAAATGGGCTTTGGAATCAAGACAGAAATGGGTTCAAATCCCGGCTCTGCCACTTGTTCCATGATGAGCTGTGAAACTCCTAAGCCTCTGTTTTCTCCCCTGTAAAATGGGGATATGATCACGGGGTTTCTATCTAAGGGAGCTCTTTAGGAATGAGTGAGACTGTTGGATAAAGCATTTATTTACAACCTGTGGGTATAAAGCCTGGTATATAAAAAGCACTTAACATAATGTGCTGTGCTCAGTCCTCAGTCGTGTCTGACTCTTTTCGATCCCACGGACTGGGACCCCCCAGGCTTCTCTGTCCATGGGAATTCTCCAGACAAGAATACTAGAGTGAGTCGCCATGCTCTCCTCCAGGGGATCTCCCCAACCCAGGGATTGAACCCAGATCTCCCACACGGCAGACAGATTCTTTACTGTCTGAGTCACCACGGAAGGGCCACAATACTGGAGTGGGTAGCCTATCCCTTCTTCAGGGGAACTTCCGGAACAAGAAGCTGAACTGGGGTCTCCGGCATTGCAGGCGGATTCTTTCCCAGCTGAGCTACCAGGGAATCATAATAGCACATTTTAAAGAAAGGACACTGAACTTTGTGTTTGTTCACATATGCAGGCAGACAACAGAATTCACCTTCCACTAACTGATGTAGCTCCTAAAGCAACGTGGAATCAAAAGGAAGCTCGACCCTTTGCTTCAAAACACACTTTCTCACCAAGACCCCCTCCACCACTTGCTTCAGAGCCTGGATCATGAGGTGAGTGGGAGAATCATCTAGGGCTGGAATATGTTGGGGTCGCTCCAGACTTGAACCTGTCCTCAGTAAACACTCTTGCCTAATGTGGAACACCATTAAGAACATGTCCTCACCGTAAACTATAGAGCAACGGTAAACGCATGGATCTTCAGCCACAGCTTTGAGAATCTCATTCCACAGAACCTCCTGGGTGTTAATAACAAGTATTATACAAATGGGCTTCCCTGGTGGCTCAGATGGTAAAGTCTGCTTACAGTACAGGAGACCCAGGTTCAATCCCTGGGTTGGAAAGATCCGCTGGAGAAGGAAATGGCAACCCACTCTAGTATTCTTGTCTGGAGAATTCTATGAACAGAGGAGCCTGGAGGGCTGTAGTCTATAGGGTCACAAAGAGTTGGACACGACTGAACAACTTTCACTTCACTTCACTTCACTTCACTTCATTATACAAATAAAGGGCTTCCAGGTGGCTCAGTGATAAAGAACCCGCCTGCCAATCAAGAGATGCAAGTTTGATCCCAGGGTGGGGGAAGATTCCCTGGAGGAGGAAATGGCCACCCACTCCAGTGTTCTTACCTGGGAAATGCTACGGACAGAGGAGCCTGGCAGGCTACAGTCGGTGGGGTCGCAACGAGTCGGACACGAGTTAGGGGCTAAACCACACCACAGATTAAGTACTCTAGACTACCTCAACGCTACATCCAGTGCACAGTTTTATTCCCGTTACTGCAACCTCCACTTATGAAGACCCACTGATGACGTCCCTTTTGGACATCATAAGTCCACCCATCGGAACCTACCAGAGCCCCCTCCTCCAGCCAGCAGAACAGGGGAGAATGACTTGTTCACCCCAACTAGCTACCCCAGGAAGCCAGCCAGGAAGGCTGGCTTTATAACCAATGCTGAAAGAATGAAAATGAAGGTTACCCATGGTTGAGATCTGGAAATAGACTGGAGAGAATATGACAAGGAGAGAAACATAAATCTGATGATGTGAAAGGATGAAAGTGGAAAGCTCTGGGAGAATGTGTTTTGCTTCCTGGGTAGTTTTCTCCTGTGACCTCTTCCTGAGGCCACACCAGGGAGGGGCTGTGCTAAGCTGCCCACCAGCTAGCACTGCCCACCTGCTTATCCTTCCCTGGTCTTCCCTTGGGCCTGTGGTCCAGGCATCAGGATTGCTTCAGTTCTTCCTTCAAAGGTCATCACTAAAGAGGCCTCTTTTTTTCTAGATGCCACAATTATGTGTTAATACACGATACTTGTTTTTCTCTTTCTTATTTCACTCTATGTGACAGGCTCTAGGTCTATCCTCATCTCTACAAATGACCCAGTGTTGTTCCTTTTGAGGGCTGAGTGGTAACCCACCGTCTATGCATACCACACCTTCTTTATCCTTTCCTCTGTTGATTATTTAGGTTGCCTCCATGGCCTGGCTAATGTAAATAGTGCTGCTATGAACACTAGGATGAATGTGTGCTTTTGAATTTATGGTTTTCTCAGGGTATATGCCCATAGTGGGATGATGTTAGTTCTGACTCATGTGGTAGTTTCATTTTAATTTTTAAAGAAACTTCCATATTGTTCTCCATAGTGGCTGCACCAATTTAAATTCCCACCAACAGTGCAAAAGGGTTTCCCTTTATCCACACCCTCAGTCGGTAGGATGGGGAGGGATGGGAGGGATGGGAGGGAGGTCCAAGAGAGGGGGATATGCGTATACATACATTGTAATTATATTCCAATAATTCCAATATATTCCAAAAAAATCCCCCAAAGAGGTATCTTGCTTCCCCTGCCCTGTTGCAGTTGAAGCTCGTTTATTCTCTTAATGACCCAAGTATGAAAATGGATGTCCGTCAGTGGCGCTCTCCCCCAGTCAGGTCCCGGCAGGTACCCAGCTCGCTCTCTGGACGGGGCTCCTTGTCTCCTCCTCCTCCTCCGTCTCCACTGCTGACCTTCCTCACTTCCTCTGGCAGCTGAACACCCAGGGAGCATTCAAGTCTTGCTCTGAACGAGGATGACACAGGATATACCTCGAGCTTCCAAGTTTCCTTCCAGCCTTCCCCCTCCATAGTTCCAGCCTCCTTGACTATTTATAGAGACCAATGAGTGGCCCACTGTCTGAAGATGCAGGACAGAAGAAATTCTGAGGGCTGCTGCTTCCTTATACCTCCCTGAGAGCTGTGTTTGAGAATTGAAGGCAAGAGAATTATTGAAACACGTCTCCCTGATTCATTACTCATTGGATGGGCACAGAAAGTAGCGAGCACAGGAAGGCTGCCTGCCCTGTGGTCACTGAAAAGCTTTTGGCCCAGATCCCGAATTTAGGCCATGAACGGGGGTGAGGCGCCCAAGTGAGGAAACAAAAGGCACAGAGATGAGACTCGAGGTGAAGAGGAAGGAGCTTGTTGAGGACCAGGTGCAGGGACCAGGAAGCTGAGCCACGGGGCAGGGAGGAGGCCTTCTTAGGAGGGCAGCGGGCGCGCCCCAGGCACATGTGCTAGGCCCCTTCCGGAGAACTCATTTGTTGTGGGTCGATTCCTATATCTTGGTGGAATTTATTTAGGGAAGGGGGCCTTTCATCCTTGATATTCTGTGAATTGGCCAGAACCAGGCAGACGATAACGAACATCACAGACCTGATTTTGCAGAATGTGATAAGCACCCGTGACTGTGGGTCTCAGTACTTCTTTCTGCTCACCCAGAGTCCTTCTATCTTTTACTGATCAGCACAGGCATCGCTTGAGCCCCTTCTTAGGGCGCAGGACCAAATCCTACAAGAGATACCATGTGTTTTCATTCCCCAAGGATTTCACAGGTAAGTTCCAGGCCGTGTGGGGGAGAGGATGGGAGGTGATTTTTTTTTTTTTCAAACAGAAAGACAGTCCAGGTGATTTTTCTGCTAGCATCCTTTACTCATACTTTGCCTGATCTGTAGATCAAACTCAGTAGTGGGCCTTTTAGGGAACTTGTAAAACCTAGGATACTGTCAGACTATTGGATGAACGTGGGATACATCAGCTATTAGGGAAGAAAACAGATATGGGTGTTCTGTGAGATATGTGTCTTCAAGTAGTATCACTGATCCTCCTCTGAATACTAATTTTGAAAAAAAAAAGACCCAGAAATTCTGATCAGCGTCTAACCCAGGAGTATTTAACCGAGCTGTGATTTCAAAAGCAACCTGCTAGACTGGCAGAGAGGAATGTTCATCTTATCAGGAAACGGAATTGTCTTTTGAAAAATTAAATGATGGTGGTTGCTACGGGCTGGGAGGGTATAGTTGCTATTTCATAGGTATAGATTTTCAGGTCTGCAAGATAGAAAGTTCTGAAGATGTCTTTCACAACAATGTGAATATACTAGTGAAATGTGCACTTAAAAGTACTCAAAGATGGGGGACTTTCATTGTTAGGGAAGTGCTCCAGTGTTCAGGACGCCAATCTTCCATTGCAGGGGTGTGGCTTTGATCCTTGGCAGGAGAACTGAAGATCCCACACATGGCAGCGTGTCCACAAAAAAAAATTAAAAAGTGGTCAAGAGGGTAAATTTCATGTTAACAATAAAATAAATGCAAAATATTTAAACTGTTAAATGATCAAGATGACCACAGGAAAGCAAATGTGGGAAAAAAGTGGAAACAACAGTGGGACTGTTTCCTTGCTTGTTTTCATGGCCAGTTTTGACAGCTCTAAGCCTCTGCCCACAGAAGTCAGGAGTGCTTTCTCCCGGAAGGCATTCGGAAGGGCGATGTCACTAGCAACGTCCCCATTAGTCACCACAACTGGTTTTGCTGATAGATGGCTACTGCCCGGCTTTCCCCAAACCACCGCCCTCCAGCACGACATCACTGTAGCTTCCAATCAGAAAGATGAAGATTGGAGGGTGGAGAGGAAGCTGGCGTTTACAGCTGGTGCCGGCTCCTTGATAGAAGCTCCTGCATTTAATCTTTATAACAAATCAATGAAGTGCCTATTTACTCCAGCCTTTCCATCCAGAGAAACTGAGGCTCAGAGAGAGCAAGTATCTTGTCCAGAGTCATGTAAAAATGACCGAACTTGTCTGTCTCCAGACCCCAGGCTTTTCCACCACCATTTTGCCCTTGATCTATAAAACTACAAAACTGAGAACCAACCGCCTAGAAGCCTGTAGCCAACAGGACTTTTCCCCCCATGCCCTCTTTGAGAGCTTAATCAGAATATAACCCGAATTTGTCTAGAAAAGCGACCTCAGGTGTCCTCTCCAGACCTCAGATCCACCTGCTGCCCAGTGGTGGTGCAGAAATGGGTCCGGGTGTCCCCTCAGCCATCAGGCTGGCCAGGTTGCAGGCCGGGTCACAGCAGTCCCTGGGCCAGGGCCTTTCAGATGGTGAGCAGCTTCGTCATTTACCCTACTGGGTCCTGAAACGTCACTTCCTATGAGCGCCAGCAGTGACAAAACTTCGGAACCGCTCTGCCTTGGGTGTAGAAGCAAACAGAATTAAAACCCCAATCCTACTGCTTCATAGCTGCACAAGTTTACCTGTGTGTGCCTCAGCTTCCCATCTGTAAACTGGCAATGGAAATAAAACTTTCCTCATGGGGTAGTGAGAATCAAATAATATAAACTATAATCAGAGCTCTCAGTGAACCTTCTAGAAGAAATCACCCAGCAACCATTAGCTGAGCCCATGGGTACAGCCTCACACTGTGCTGGGAATAGCGCCCCCTGGAGTTGAGCAACTGTGCACCCCTGCCAGCTAGCTTTGCCATTTAATGAGCGTCTTCAGTCAAGTTCCAGCTTACTCCCTCTGCCACTAACCCCCATCCCACTGACTGTCTTACCCTCAAACACAATGGGCCCATTTACAACCCCTCAGATTTTCCTCTGTGCTCCTCCTGCCTGGAATGTTTCCCCTACTCTCCCCTGTTTCCATTCTTATTCAGCGTTTAAGACCCAGATGAAAAGTCACCTTCTCTCCCAAGCATCCTCTGATAGCCCAGGCAGAGGTGCCCGCCCCCCAAAAAACCCCCTCTGCCGTCAGTGTTTTCAGATGGCACCGCACTCCAGTATTCTTGCCTGGAGAATCCCAGGGACAGAGGAGCTTGGCAGGCTACAGTGCATGGGGTTGCAGAGTCGGACACAACTGAGTGACTACACACGCGCGCGCACACAGGTGTTCTCAGAGCACTTAGAAAACACTGTTAGAAAAATCAGCCTGTTTTCATGTGGCTTCCATAGTTCATCCTCATACAGTCTCCTTTGCTCCCCACGAGCTCCCCGAGCTTGGAGGGAGTCTCCCTCTTTTTGGTATGGACTTGGGCGACCTGCCCTGCTCTGGCGGGCATGCATGTCTGCAGAAGAGGAGACTGAGAGGCACTCTGTGTTGTCAAGGCAAGGGTGGCTTGCAGCATGCAAAACCGACTTGGGAATACACAAAGTTGACCAGGTCCAAGGGAGGTTCAGTTCCCCTGAGGACTGTCTCCGAAGGAGGGACGTGTGGCATGAAGTACCTGGTCTCCTGGTACAGCCGAAGCACCGGGGTGCCAGCAGTTACCTACGATGGTAGGTAATCAAATCTCGATCAATTTGAGGGCAATAACCAGGAAATGCAGCCCCGGTTTCTTTCTTGAAAGCCCTCCCTTCATTAGTTTTGAATCTCAAGTCTCTGTGCTTTGTTTCAAGCTAAATATCAAAAGTCTTTTGCTTCTGTGTTCTTCCTGGCAGTTCCTCCATACACTGTATTAAAAACTCTCCGGGGCACACAAAATGCACTTTCAAGTGGTGTTTAGGAACCGGCCACCCTCGCCTTTCTTCATTTCTGAATCTCTTGGCTGTTTCATAAAACAAAGGAGGGAAGTGCTGCTTCTGTGCTAAATGCTTCCCCGGGACTTCTGTCTTACAGATTAACAGTACAGACCAGCTGTTGCCCAGTGTCACAGAACTCACACCTGCCGATGGACCACCATGCGTGTTTGCACGAACTCTATTGCACAGACTCTCCGTGCACGGCCATTAAAGAAAATGGCATTCTCCTTGTCAAAATGCCCTTTCCTGGCCAGACCACCCCACCAAACAACAACCACAGGACCCGAATTTAATAAGATAATGTTTCCTTTGTGTATACTCAGAAGTAGCTCTCTCGGGTTATTCAAACACTTCATTTACTTATTTAGTATTTCCTGAGTATCTACTATGTACCCTACATCACTGTTGTTGTTTAGTTGAAAGGTTATGTCCGACTCTTTGCGACCCCATGGACTGTAGCCCATCAGGCTCCTCCGTCCATGGGGATTCTCCAGGCAAGAATACTGGAGTGGGTTGCCATTTCCTTCTCCAAGGGATCTTTCTGACCCAGGGATCAAACCCGAGCCTCCTTTATTGACAGGCGGATTCTGTACCACTGAGCCACCAGCAAAGCCCGTGCACCCTACATAGTCGTGGATTAAAGAGGTTCCTGCTTAGCTTCGGCAACAGGATTTCTCAACCTCGGTACTATTGCCATGTTTGAGTCAGATAATTCCTTGTCGCGGGGCTGTTCCATGCCTTATAGAATGTGTTTCGCAGTATCCCTGGCTTCTACACCCGAGATGCCAGGAACACCTACACCCCCAGCTGTGACAGCCAAAACCATCACCAGCAGACAGTGCAAAAGAGTTAGAAAAGGAGAGAGGGATGAAAAGGCGGAGCCCCGAGGATTTCTGGAGCAGCGCGACTGTTCCAAATGATCCCATCTCGGGGCTTCTGTGTCATTATACAATCGTCAAAGTGCAGAGAATGGAACAGCAGCAAGAGTGAACTCTCAGTAAGTCTCCTGCCCTGGGGACTTGGGGTGATAATGATGTGTCAGTGTTGGTTCATTAGTTATAACAAATACGCCAGCAAGTCCCGAGCAGGCGGCTGAGAGTGGGGGAGGGCAGAGGGTAACAGGAGAACCCTCCTTACTTTCCCCTCAGCTTGGCTGTGGGCCTCAAACTTCTCTAAAAAAAGAAGTCGACTAATATTTTTTAAGTGAAAAAATAATTTTGTGCATTGCCAAATGCTTTTTATTTTAATGCATTGCCAAATTATTTTTTTCTTTTAATTTAAAAAGTTTTGGGATTTTTCCCTGGCATCCAGTGCTTGAGACTCTGGCTTCCAGCATACAGGGTGTGAGTTCAATCCCTGCCTGGGGAACTTAGGTCTCATATGATGTGGGGTAGGGTCAAAAAAATTTTTTTAAATAATAATTAATTAAATGAACCCAGGATTTAATTTTCTTAAAACACTTTAAAAATTGTATTGACATAGAGTTGATTTTGGAGAAAGCAATGGCACCCCATTCCAGTACTCTTGCCTGGAAAATGCCATGGATGGAGGAGCCTGGTAGGCTGCAGTCCATGGGGTCGCTAAGAGTTGGACACGACTGAAGCAGCTTAGCACAGCACAGCGCATTATGAACTAACCAAACAGTCCCTTATTGATGGACACTTGGGTTATTTCCAATATTTTTAATCATCAGTAACATTGCAGTGAATAATCTTTTACATGAGTCATTTTCTATTTATTCCTGATCCGGAGTGGGGTAGATTCCTAGAAGTGGAATTGTTGGGTTGAAGGGTAATAACATACATAATTGTGGTCTATCTTGCCAACTTCTCTGCTCCAGGAGTTGTACCATTTTGACTTTGCAAAGCTTTTTGTTTGCCCTTGGTTCATTTTCCATCTCCATTTCCAGTCCCCCACTGCCCATCAGCCCTTCTCTTACAGGAGAAACATAAACCCCTCACCTGTGTAGCCAGCTATTCAGCCAGCCTATTACTCACAGCCAAAGACTCATAATAATTTAGATATTGGGTAAATCTAATTCAAATTATGTTAATTGAAAAGCTTGTAACTTTTTAGTAAGCTGATCTCCACTACAAACCCCCATGGGCTTTCCACGGGGCGCTAGCGGTAAAGAACCTGCCTGCCCATGTAAGAGACATGGGTTCAGCCCCTGGGTCCGGAAGATCCCCTGGAGGAGGGCATGGCAACCCACTCCAGTATTCTTGCCTGGAGAACGCCATGGACAGAGGAGCCTGGCAGGCTGCAGTCCGTAGGGTCACAACGAATAGGACACGACGGAAGGACTTAGCATATACACACACACGTACAAGCTCCACTGTCCAACATGGCAGCCACTATCCCCATGTGGCCATTTAAATTCAATTTAAATAAAATTAAGACATCAGCGCCTCTGTTGCACTGACCACCACCATCATCACAGAAAGTTCTGCATCCCATATACACAACTCAGGGTGGCCCTGAGGGGTCACTCTAGTGCATTCTGATGCCCTCCTACATCACTTTTTTTTTTTTTTAACCTTGGCTTGCAGGATCTCAGTTCCCCAACCAGGGACTGAACCTGGGTTATAGCAGTGAAAGCCCAGAATCCTAACCACTAGGCCACTAGAGAACTCCCTTCATCTTCTGAACTAGTACTAGAAACATAACTCTATGTGAAATTAGACTTAATCTATCAAACAGTTAACCCAGTGTCACCATATAAGATGTGACCTGCCTCGGCTTCTTCCATCATGGAAAACCTACCCTCTGTGGCTTTCTGTCTTCTGCTCAGGGGCATCTGTGGTATGAGAGACAGCCTGGAGCACTGCTCCCCTCTAAGGGATAGTCTCATACACAGTGTAAGTGCCCCTTTTAGGAATAGAATGAATAGCCCTCCCGCTTCCCAGGTGGGCTAGTGGTAAAGAATCCACCTACCAAGGCAGGAGATGTAAGAGACGCAGGTTCCATCCCTGGGGAGGGAAGATCCCCTGGAGGAGGGCAGGGCGACCCACCAGTATTCTTGCCTGGAGAATCCCATGCACAGAGGAGTCTGGCGGGCTCCAGTCCCTGGGGTCGCACAGAGTCAGATACAGCTAAAGGGACTGAGTGCGCTCCTACCCCCAAATGTATGGGCGACATCAGAAAACGCAGCAGAAGGACGACCAACATGTTTTGAAGAAGAGACAAGCTCATCAGCAATGCAGAAGAGAGCCCAGCACTAAATATGAAGAGCACTGAAGAGGTGAGCTCAGAGGAAATTTCTAAGTAGAGCCCAGAGCATTCGAGAAAGGGCCTTTCCGCCTCTACTTCAGTTGTGAAGGGAAAAGCAAGGGCTGAGAGGCAGAAAGCAAGGAGGACATTTTGCAAGTTCCCGAAGCTTCGGGGGATTTCACACAGTGTGGATGCCCATATTGTGTGATCAGATAACGCGGAATCATCTGTCAGCCTGCCTGTTCGCATCGCTGTGCTATTCATAGAGCACATACCTCTTTCCCCAAATAAACACCATATGCCTCTCCCCTTACCTCACTGGGTGCATGCATCCCGAGGGACGGGATCATGCCAGGTAGCTCAAGTGGTGACTCATTCTGGGCTCTTCTGCAGAACATTCTCCAGGATGAGAAGCGCAGTAGGGAACCATATGAATGACTCAATTTGAAGTGAGGTTTGACTCCTGCCATAACGAGGAAGGAAGAGAAGGAAGATGGCACCATCTCTGGGGCTCCAAAGACACCCATCGGTCACTCTTCATGACCCCCTGCAACCTCCTGGCTCATCCAGCCTGAGTTACGGGGTGCCCCATTGGAACTCTCATTTTGCAAGCACCCCTAATTCCCTTCCTCTCCTTTTGATCTCCAAGGCTGTGTGTCTCAACCATTCACCCGCTCCTTGTCTACACCCGAACACCACTGGGGTGAAACACATCCGCTGTGGCTCCCAGGGACTGGGAGGAGGGGTAATCAGGAGTTATCGGTTAATGGACGCAGAGTGTCAATGTGAGACAATAAACAAATTCTGGAGGATGGTGGAGATGGCTGCACCACAATTTGAATGGACTTAATTCCACTTGAAAGTAGTTAAAATGGTAAGTTTTGTGTCATAGACATTTTACCACAATAAAGAATTTTTAAAAAAAACTCAGTTGTTGGCTGGTTTCACTTTAAGTACACAGATAGCTAGTGGACAGTTGACACCGGCTACTCCTGCATCAGGAAAATCCCCTGGAGAAGGGAACAGGCCACCCACTCCAGTATTCTGGCCTAGAGAATTCCATGGACTGTATAATCCATGGGGTGCCGAAGAGTCGGACACGACTGAGTGACTTTCACTTCACTCATCAATCCTAACATACTTCCCTGGCTTTTTCCTGTTCCCACTCTCCAAATGACTGCTTCACACTTCCTCCAGTCTCCTCCTCCACTCTTAGGCCTCTCCTCACCTTCAAGCTTCAGTGAGAAAACGCAAGCTGGCGGATAGAAACCCCTGATTTTCCCATCGACGCTCCTACCTATTGTCACGGTCTGCCTCCCTCCTCTTACTGATGTTTAGTTGCCAAGTCGTGACCTACTCTTTGGCAACCCCGTGGAGTGTAGCCCACCAGGCTCCTCTGTCCGTGGGATATTCCAGACAGGAATACTGGAGCAGGTTGCCATTTCCTACTCCTGGGGATCTTCTTGATCCAGGGATCGAAGCCTTGTCTCTTGTATTGGCAGGTGGATTCTTTACCACGGAGCCACCAGGGAAGCCTCTCTCTAGCAGGTACCTCCACATTAATGATCTTCTGTCCCAAACCAGCTAAAACCTTTATTTTTTTTAATGTTTATTTACTTGGCTGTGCCGGGTCTTAGCTGCAGCACACGGGATCCTCCATCTTCATTGTGGCACACAGGATCTTTTAGTCACAGCAGGCAAACCCTTAGTTGCAGTAGGCAGGATCTAGTTCTGTGATCAGGGATGGAACCCGGGCCCCCTGCACTGGGAGCACGGAGTCTTAGCCACTGGACCACCAGGGAGGTCTCTCTCGTAAGACATTCTGATTGCCACAGTTTAGAGGGGAGGAGGGGACTACTGGCGTCTTAACGTGTAGAGGCTTGGGGGGTGATGCCAGGAGACTCCTAAACGTCCCACAAGGCACAGGAAAACCCCCAGACAAAGAATTATCTGGCCCCAAAGTGTCAACAGCCTTGCCGTGGACTGAATATTTGTCTGCCCCCAAGTCCATGTGCTGAAGTCCTAATTCCCAGTGCCATGATATTTGGAAGTAGGGCCTTCGGGATATAACTAGGCTTAAATGAGGTCATGAAGGTGAGGCCCCATGATGAAATCTGTTCCCATAAGGAAGAGGAGACTCTCTGCCATGTGAAGACACGGCAGCAAAAGGACATTTTTTGCAAAGCAGGAAGAGGACTTCAACAGATACCAAATCTGCCCGGACCTTGATCTTTGGACTTCTCAGCCTTCAGAACTGTGAGAAATAACTACTCATTGTTTAAACCACCATGAACATTTGTTATTTTGTTGTACTAGCCCAAGCTGGCAAGTGCTGAGGTTGAGAAATCCTGCAAATTGCTAAAGGAAGCAGGCACCAATCTCCTTCCTTCCCCAGGGCCTTTGCACAAGCTATTCCCTTGGCCTGGAATGCTCTTCCTCTTGTCTCTGCACAGCTCACTCTTTGGCCTCCAGAGCCCACCTTAGGTCTTATTTTCCCAAAGGTCTTTCTGATCATCCATCCTGAAGTAGTACCTCCACCCCCCTCACTCCCTATCATAGCCCATGTTTGTTTTCCAAAGGGACTCTCTGATTTGTTGTTCAGTTGCTCAGTTGTGTCTGACTCTTTTCGATCCCATGGACTGCAGCATGCCAGGCTTCCCTGTCCTTCACTGTCTCCCGGAGTTTGCTCAAACTCATGTCCATTGAGTTGATGATGCTATAGTTTTCTTATTGTATCTGTTTGTTTACCATCTGTTTCCATTAAAATTGTTTCTTAAGAGGAATCTTTTCTGACTTGCTCACCAAGGCCAAATAGTGCTTGTTGCATAGTTTGTATTCAATACTTGGAGAACAAATCATTTTCCAGCTGATTAAAGCTTGATTTGAAAAATATGTTTATCAAGTATGTACACTGTATAAGCAATACATACTACATGACGTTTAAAACTGATGGCACACAGTCACCTGACTCAAGCAGCTTGAGAAGGATGAAAATGTGATTTACACACCTCAGACATAATAGGAAACACACTACAAGGAGATGGTATAGCATCATGTGATAAAGGGCATTCATCGCCTTGTAAGATAATGCATACAAGATGCCTAACTGTCTAAGGGTCGAAAGGCGGTATCATGTAAGGGTCAGGAACACAGACTCTAGAGTCTAAAGTAGACTCTAGAGAGTCTAGAGGTCCGAATCCCCGCTCAGCTATTTCCAACTGTGTCACTTTCAACTCGCTTCTTAATCTCTCTGTGCTTCAGTCTCCTCATCTGTTACATAGAGATAATGAAAGCATTTGCTTCATGTCCTTGCCATGGATTTAAATGAGTTATATTAAGTAAAGCATGTGGCTACAGAGGCTCCTAGGTCTGGCCACTAGAGAAAGGAGTGATCACGTCACACAGGACTAGAGACAGAGATGATGGAAGGGCTGACTTTTGAGATAAGCTGCATTTCCATGGAAAAGATGATGAGAGCCTTCTTGGTGGAAGGATTATCTTGCACATTAATAAAGAAGATACACCATGGCCAGAGTGCTGCTTAGGAAGAAGTTTGGGCAAAGATCCATTTTTTCTGTTCATTCATGTGTGTAAAGAAGGATGCTTTTTTGAAGGAGAGCAGTGGATGGAACTATGCGAATACATTGATTCTGTTATATCAGAAAATGTGAGAGATCTGGTCACTAAATCGCCTATCACTATCACTTTCTTTTTTAAAAAAATTTATATCCATTATGTTTTGGTTAAAAAAAAAAAAGTGAACTTGAACTCATTTGGGCTTTCCACTTACTACTGTGTGAGCTTAACCTTCTGAGTCAATTTCCTCACCCCTGAAACAAGAATAAACAAATCCCACCCACTCTACTTTAGAGAGGTAGTTTGTTCATCAAATCAATTCATACATGTGCAAGGCTTAAGAGTGTTAGGTAAATATAGTAACAGTGATATAGAATATTTTTATTACTACTCAGAAATATTATATGCATTTTAATGCCAAAGAAAAGAATGAAAGAACTTTCAAAAAAAAAAAACCTCTTTCTACCTACATGTTTCAGAAAAGAAAGCAGAAGGTAGGACTAAGAGGGCTGCATTCCCAGACTCGAGCAGAGGCAGCCACAAGTCCTACTGCAACAGACCCTGGAAAACTAGACACTGCTTCTATGACACCCTACCTTGGTGACATCTGTGTTCACCCTTTTAAAAAAGCCAAGCCAGACACAGGATCTACCCCCAAAGGGAAATGCCAACAAAATAGCTTCTCTTTCTTGAAAGGAAAAATGGATTTCTTTTAGAGTCTAATAAGCAGGAATCTGGGCAGCTCTGGCTCTATCCTATGCATTGTGATGTTGGGGGAAGATTTAAACTATCAAAATCCTAAAATCATTATCCCAGAAAGGCAAACCTGGGGTGAAGTGTGACTGTGAATCTCTTTAACTTGTAGACATTTCAAGACACCTTAATCCATATTTTCTTAATCCCCATAGTTTTCTTTCTCCTGGAAGCTAGGACTAAAGGAGACACTCTCCTGGAAGAGTACCCGGAGAGCGAAGAGATTGAGCAGGTACGAAGGGAAGACTTCGGGCCTGGCCACGGATGCTCCTGGTCTCTGCCTGCGGCAGGAAAGCCCGGCAGAGCCGGACCGAGGCAGGAGGCAGGTTTCCAGCCGGAGCTGAGCCCGCTTCTTCCAAAGCCTTGTAGCTGCGTACCCCTGACACTGCCTGAGTCTGGTCTGGGGCAGGTGCGGCGGGGGTGTCCCCGAAGGAGAGGGGGGCGGAGGGCAAAGGTCAAAGCCAAGCTTCCGGCGGGCCGGGGAGCCCACACCCAGGGCAGGAGGGAGGGGTTAGGGCCGGCCGGGGCCGAATTGGGCCCCCAGGGCGGAATCGCGCCGACGGAGAGCAAAGCCTCTGTTATCTAATCGAGAACCAGATTAAGAGCCGAGGAGGAAAAAAAGGCAAAAAGGTACCGCTCTCGCAGCTCTGGGAGGCGGAGATGATGGGGGCGGGCTGCCCGAAAAGATGGGAAACCCAGAGAGAGAGAGAGAGTTGCAAAACAACAACAAAAAAATGCAACTGAGTCGGGAGGGGAGGAGAGCGGGAAACGGAGAGGGAAGCGAGGCCCGAGGGCCGTGGGGGAGGGGCCCTCCCCCCAGCTGGAACCCCAGGAGCCAACCGACCGCCCTGGACCCTGGAGAGGAGCGGGGGCGGCCAGGCCCAGGGTCCCGGGAGGAAGGCGCTTTGTGTTGGAAGGGACTCCCGTCTTGGGCCGGTTACCCAGTTTTCTGGAGTTTCGTTCCCGGTTTAAAAAAAAGTTTTATGTCATCCGTGAGAGTCTGCATTTTTGTGGGATTCAAATATTCCTTAATTAGGTGTTGTCTCTTTACAGAAAGAAAAGACGCCTTTTATTTCATTTTACTTTGCCGTTTTAATTTACTCCCTTTCGTGTTTAATAACTAGGTAGGGAAATGTTAAACAGCTGCTGTAAAATATTACAAACCCCGCTCCCTGGGAACGCAGAGAGGGAACTTTCTAGTGCGGTGTCCTGTCCCAGAGAGGGGACCTTAGGAGGAGACCCACAAAGCCCAGCTTTGGGGTGGGGGTGCAGGGGGTCGGTGTGCTCTCGCCCTCCCCCAACCTCGCGCCCCTCCCCCACTTCCGCCCCTCCCCCCACCGCACAATGCCATCTCCTCTTTCGGTGGCCACTGGGGGTGGGGTGGAGGTGGCACGGGTTGGAATGGGGAGCTGAGCGACACCCATCCGTCTCCTCCAGGGGACACCTTAAGCACCTTCCCCCACGGTTCTAAGCGGGGCTGAAACGACTTCCCCAGATCTAGAGAGCTTGCCCAGTGAAACTGGCAAATCAAGGGCAAAATCAATCTAACGGAAAAGTAGAGGCGGCCAGGAAAATGTCTGGCCTTGGGCTACTGGATCCTGGCTTGCTTCTTGAGCTTTGAGAGAAGTGAGAAAGAGAAAAAGCAGCCATAGTTTTTCTACGGCTAAAATTGCAAGAGGGGGTGGAGTTTGCTATCTGGTTCCGGGCCGACCCTTTAGCAAAGGGTCAGTATTTGTCTGCAAAGTGCAGAAGCTCCCCAAGGAATCTGGAACACGAATTTGCAGGGCAGTGGTTTCCGTCTACTGAACTGTGTGTGATGCCGGAACGCTCATTTTGCTGGCAAAAGAGCCTGTCATAAAATGTAATACTGACTATAAAACAAATCAGCGCTTTGAAACGACTTGCTTCAGATGTTTTCATAAATCCCTAATGGTTCAGGCACTGCCTGCTATTGATAATATTAATGTGTTAATAGTTCCTCTGAAGCAACAGCACTGGGTAGGGCCAGACACACACACACACACACACACACACACAGATGGGAATACCACGGAACTGGAAAACAATGCTTTAATACTCCTTGAGATCCAGCTGCACTTTGTTGACCTTAGAAAACCAGATCCAAGTGAGAAATCAGATATTCTCAATTCTTGGCTGAAGCTCCCCTTTAAAGTGTTTTCCTTCTGTTCACAGAAAAGTATAATACACAGGTGCATAGGTACATATAAAGGCCTGTGAGGACACCCATGTTCCTAGCAGCGTTATTCACAATAGCCAAAAGGTGGAAACACCACAAAGGTCCATTGACAGGTAAACAAAATGTTATGGATCCATGCATTGGAACACTACTCAGTCATGTAAAGGATTGGAGTCATGAAAAGGAGGAGAGGAAGTGCAACAGAGGTTATCAGTGGCTGGAGGGGGATGGGAGGTTAGTGCTTAATGGGGACAGAGTTTGTTTGGGAAGATGAAAATGGTCCAGAAATGGATGATGTTGACAGCTGCACACCAGTGTAAATGTACTTAAGGTCACAAAACTGTATATTTAAAAATGGTTCAGATGGTAAGTTTTATGTCACACGTATTCTACCAGCATGTTTTAAACAGGGAGAGAAAAGCACGTGAGAAATGGACATGAGTTCTCCGCCCTCCGCCGTCTCCACAGGCCCACAGCGGCCTCCCAGGGCCTTGGAGGGAGGCTGCCCCCAGCTCCCCCAGGGCCCACGCTGGCTTCCTTTGCTCTTAAAGAAATGGGAAGTTTTATGTCTACAATTCTCCAGACAGGCATGCAGTCCACGGAAGCCTTCCCATTAAAGGAATGTAAGAAGCCGGAAGGATATTTTTCATGATACCATTCCTCTGCCCCTTCCTAACAGGCATTCTTCAGATTGGAGGAATCTAACTCAACACCCCAGTCTCCTTGCCAGTGGCCAAGGACGCTGGTTCTTTTCAAGGCATGTTTCTACCTCTGGACCACCTCAGCCCTTGGATTTATGCGGTCGATAGAAAGGTCTAGAAAGTAAAAGGTGAGGAAAATGGCGTCAGCGGGGGGCCGGGGGGGATGGCACTTGCCGGACTGCAGCGTTTGCCTGCACTTGCCGCAAATCACATCATGATTTTGCCCCTCACAGATACACAGGGGACCACCCATGCCGTCAGGTCTGAAGGCAGAAAGGGGTGCCCAGATACTTCTCAGTAACACAGCAGACACTCGACCTTGAACACAGGTTTTCTAATGCTTGCTGCTTTGGGATCAGTTTATGTAAGACATGGCCAGGGCAGTCAACAAGGAGACAAACAGTTGGCATAAGCTCCGCAGTTCCAAGTATCCCGTGGCCTTCCCTTAAAATTCCCTGACGTCCCATTACCCCAGAGCAGGCTCCCGGGAGCTTCCGGGTCAGTCACACGGGCCTCGGTCAGCTTTGCATCTACAGTCTGTCACGGCCAGCTCTCTTCTCCCTGCAGGTCAGGAAGAGGCATCCTGCGTCTGGTGAGGGACTAGCCTGTTCAGAGCCCTCCACGGGGACAAGAACACAATGTGAGCAGACTTCTTTTCGTTTTCAGGGTGATGGGCCCAAGGGCGAGGGACCCCAGACAAATAGGGGAGTGGGCTTGAAGGGTCCTATACCTGCCAGAGAAGGCCCACTGGAAGGAGGTGGGGAGCAAATGCAGGGCTCCCACTGTGAAGCCAGGGCCTTGGATGGGGCCGGGTGTCCATGACACGCGACCGAGCAAAGACAGAAGCAGAACAGAGTGTGCAATGTGAGCCAGCTGATGGGCTTGAAACTGTCAGGACCTGGAGCAGGCAGAGAGAAGCCAGATCTGCCTATCTAGGAGAACTTTGCAGCCCAAGCATCCAGGTTTTTTACATCAGCTGCTTCACCCAAGTCACTGCCAGCTCATAAAGTGCTTGCCTGACTCACTGGCTTTCCTCCCTAAGATGATGCTGTTTTATTAAATGTTGTTGAAGCTGGGGGAGGGTGGGGGAGGGTCGCCACAAGGTTGAGGGGAAGAAGCAGAGAGAGACAAGTCAGGGGTGAATTCCATGTTACTGTTAATTTCAAAAGGAGTCTCTCTCAGTTTTGCTTCCTTCAAGGCTGTGCCAAAATTTGGTTAGATGGGATGGGTAGGCCCTGATCATATGCAAGGTTGGATTTAAACGTGCTGGAACTCTGTGTCTGTATGTGTATAGTCTTGAAGGATCAAACATACATTTAACCTGCATAAGTATTCATTATATCAGAGCAGAAACATGGCCAACAGGTTCTAAGGAGAGCTGGTGTTTACAGTGTTTGGAGATATGTGTGAGAAGATTGTGTTTTGCTTTATGCATACATATTTGCTTTGGCTGGTAATCCTTCTGGAAGCCTGACCGTTTTGACTACTTCAGCGTGGATCGCCTTGGGGGGTGGGAAGAAGTATGCCAAGTTGCAAAGTGCTCTTCTATTTTAAAAGGTCCTTCTCCCCATGGCCACCCTGCCAGGGGATGGCAGGCTGTTTTCTGGATACACTTCCTGTTTATCGGGCTGACCCAAGTTCTCAGATAATCCAGGGTGGATCAGCATCAGTGGGGGTGGGGGGGGTGGGTGTCCGTGGGGATCTCTGCACCTCAAGGTGGTGTCATGAGTACAGGCTCTCCCAGCTGGAAGCCCCAGGAGAGCCCACCTGTAGGTCCCAGGCAAACAAAGCTGCCACTCCCAGGAAACCACCACAGCCAGGCCCTGGGGCCACCCTCAGCCTCCCTCCCCACTCCCCCCAGGACAGATCTCGTCTGTCACCAAGCCCCCACCCACTGACTCACCAGGTTCTCTCTGCGTCCACACTGAGCCAACGGTAAAAACCACTGCCTTCACGGAGCCTCCAGATACCAACCTGGATTAAACAGGCCTGGCCACAAAAGCCGGTGGAGAAATTCAAGACCCTCTCCTCAAAAATTCAGACAGGAGGGCCACCTGGGAGACGAACCTCAGGGACCCTCTGGGATCAGGGCTGCTTCTGAAAGCCCACTCCTGGGGTGGGGGGAGGGAGGGGGTACCACGAGCCGGTTGCTAACCTCTGAGCTGTGCACACTGGCGGGCTCCTGAGAACCCGAGCCAGATCGTCAGTGACCCCTCGCCTCCCCCGCCACCCCCCCTATTTCCTGCGCTGGGATCTCCCGCTGTAGTCAAGCGTGAGCGTTTCCTGTGCCGGAGGGACTTCTGAAACCGCGAGCGGAAATCGGGTGCCAGGCGGGGGACGCGGCGACGTTTCAGCGTCGCCCACGTTTCTGGCCCCGGCAGCCAAGACCCCCACGATCCGCCGGCTTCTCGGCCGGCGCCGCGACGATGGGGAACGACAGTTACACCCGAAACGAATCAACAACTCCTCGCGGGGCCACGACTTGCGTCTCTCCGCACGCGCAGGTTCGGGCCCGGCTTTCAGCAACACCCACCCCACCCGCTCCCGATCGCTAACCACTCGCTCGTTATTTGTGGGCTGCGATGGAGCTGCGCCCCGGGCTGCAGTCTCCCCCAAATGCAAGCCCTTTGGCAGCTCGGACACCCAGCGAGCTGTGCCCAGGCACGCCAGGCCGGCACCTCCCGCTGGCGCTCGCCTCTCTCCGCCCTGTCCCCAGCAGTTGAAATGGATGTGAGTTCACGCACACCCTGCGCGCGCACACACGTGCACACACGCACTCTCCCGCCGACGCCGCCGGCACACGCGCACGAGCCTGGACGTTTCTTTACTGCGCTCGCTTTGCGGGACGTGCTTTCCGGCTCCGGGTTCCCTCTTTTCGCTCCTTCACCTCTTCTTCCTTCTCCACTTTCTTTCTGAGCTTCCGCCCTCCCAGAACCCTGGCCTGCCTCATTCCCCTCCAGCTGCCCCGTGGGGTCCCTCGCCTTCTCCGCGGGATGGAGAGGGTGCGGCGGGGACGCGCCCTGCGCGCGCGGCCGGGACCGCAGGGCTGGCCTCTGGCCTGCGCCCTGTTTGTTTTCCTTTCGCCCCCTGAATGCTAGATTAAGACGTAAAGATTACCGGGGCCGAATAATGCCGGGAGTCAACACTCGAGCAAACAAAAGTCCTTGCACAACTCCGCCAACCCCGCTGGGACCCGGGCTGCGGGGCTGGGGGAGAGAACGCGCTCCTCGCTGCTAATTACAAATAAATGATGATGTGCTCACTAAGTAATTGATTTAATGAAGTTCCTATGAAACTATTAAACCCGGGTGGAGGTCAGGCTGGAGGCGCCCCAGAGCGCCCATTGTGGGCTGTTTAACTCCACCAGGCTCCTCGGAAAGACATCGGGGCTAATAGGTGAAGTCACAGCTGCTCGCGCTGACTTCTCGGAGCGCCCGGTCGGCCGCGGGCACCCTCGCGCCCTCCTCCTGTCGCGCCCTCGTGCCCCGCCGCCCGCGCCCCGCGCCGGCCAGCTTACCCACGCCACTCCCAGCCCCGCCGCCGGCTCCCGAGGGCCTCTCCAAAGGGATCTCGGGTCTCATTAGGAGCGGGAAGTTAAGCACTGAACTTGTGCGCACCCGCCAGCAGTCGGCGGCGCCCACCGCCGCCCACCCCCTCCCTCCTTACCCCACCCCCGCCACTTCGTGGAGGAACTTCAGCCAGTGTGCCACGCAGGGTGCTCGCGCGTTCTTGGCAAGGTGCCTGGAGCCCGGGCGTGTGCCCAGTGCCGGGGCGGGGGAGGGGCGCGGGGGGCTAGTTGTGCCTGAGCGAGTGTGTGTGTGTGTGTGTACGCGCCGCCCTGGACAGTGTGTACCGGGCCTAAAGGCCACGTTTTTGCATCCCTTGCCCTGACCTGGGACCTGTTTGTGCAAAAAAAAAAAAAAAAAAAGTAGAGTCAGGAAGAAGGGGACCGAAAAAAAAGAGATGAAGAAAGACGTCCCAGGTCAGCGGCTGAGCACGTGAGCCCCCGTGTCAGGTTTTGCAGACCTGTTGCGCGAGGGGGCGGGGGGGCTGGTCTGGCCCAGCCCCTCTCCTCCCCACCGCCCACCTCGGCCCCCACCAGGCGGCTCCCCACCCTAGAGCAACGCCTCCAGCTCCCGAAGAGGCGGAGGGTGCAGGCCGCAGGCTCGAGTCTCCAGGCAGACAGATCCCAGCTACCCATACCCGCCCCCTGGCTCGAACTAATTCTCCTGCAGCATGGCTTTCTGGGAAATGTGACCTCGCCTTACTCGGAGGACCCAGGGAGCTCTTGAGGGGCACATCCCCAGGAGAATCAGATAATGCAAATGAATCCAGAGTTAAGGGTGCTAGACGCCTGTGCAGGACATTTAGGGTCCAAACCCCTCTCTCTGTCTCTCTCTCACACACACAGACACAGGAAAGACCACTTAACTGAGTTTCTTCCCACCTCCAAGGGTGGGATATCTCTTGTGATAAAAGAGAAGGTCCATGTCCATCTGGAGCCCCACATCAGGAACTCATGGGCCCTCATGGGGGCAATCTGGCTGCAGAAATCAATCCCCCAGAGTCTTCTGCCCCTTTCTCCGCAGCCAAGTCTCGTCTCTCCTCATGGAGAACTGATAGAGTTTCTTAAAACATGCACTGCGTTTATGCCACAGTTAGTTGGCAGTAAAGGTTCTTTTTTTTTTTTTTTTAGTGTTAGGAATTTCCAGCTGCTGAAACCAACTTCCATTTGCTTTCAATCAAATGCCTGGGACTGAGGAGAAGGGGATCTTTGGCGTGGATGTTGGCACCCTTAAACAGAGCTCCTCCCTTGTCTGGGTCTTCGGTCTCCATGAGGGTCTTGCTTTCCACTCTTTAGCGGGAAAACGGACAAGAAACCCTGAGCCTGGCCTGAGGTCTCAGTTTGACCGTCTGTAAAACTGGATAGGAGGTCCTGGGCCGAGGCCGTTGGGGGCTTTATTTGTGATCCGCGAAGGGGCGGGAGTGGGGGAGGAGGAAGCCGGGAAAGAAGCCGGTTTGCGCCAGGCCTTTGTCTTTCTTTGCAGAAGCTACCCCGTTCGTAAGAGAACGCCCCGCCAGACTGCCTACTCGAGTTTTGGAGGGCTGAGGTGTAGATGGTCCCCACACAAGAGGAGACTTTGGAAGAGAGCGTGGGTGTCCCGGCCCAGCGAGGCCCGCGCGGCCGGTGTTTGCCGAACAACCCTCTCTGAAAGGTGCCCAAAGCCGTGCACACCGGCGGCGGGCGCTCGTCCCTGGCCCAGGGCAGCTGTTCCCATTTCGTCCCCGCCTCCCCGCCCCCGGCCCCCAGCCCCTCGTATTCCTTTAACGCCTGCTGCCGACTACATCCCTGCCGCCCTTAATGCAGGATGGGCCCTTCACTTCAGCCTCCAAATGAGAAGTGACATTTGCACTCGGCCCAGCCAACGCGTGAGCAGAGCGCGGGGACACAGGCCCATTGACGGAGGGCGGCCGAGGGGCCGGCGGGCTCGGCGTCACCCGAAGCCGCCTTAATTAATACCATCTTAAATAGTCCAGCAGCCAGCGGAGACAAAGTTGAAGAAAGACTTTAAGGCTGAGTGCCCCCTCGACAAGCTCTTTTTCCCCATGTCATTCAATATTTAATGCGCCCGCTTCTAATGCTACTACTGGTGTTCCTTTCTCAGCAAGGACATTATTTTTTCACGGTACCCATAGCCAGGGAAAGCCCTTTAGGCAAAGAAAATCAAAATGTTTGTTGTTTGGGATGACTTATAACTCTTGTTTAACACAAGCACTTTCAGGAAAATGTAACAGGCGCAGCCTCCAAAGCAAACAACACAATCCTTGTGACAGAGTCAGACACAAAAAGCACATTGTCTTGCGGGCTCCCTCTTTTCTCTGGTGCTAGATGGGGGCCTGTCTCTCAGTGAACGCCGCGATGCCATTTCACTTTTGAACTATTGTTTTTGAGTTATGCCATGTGGTCAAAAGGAGCGAGAAGGGGGTTGTTTCCAGGCTCATAAGACAAACGAGTTGCCTTTTCATTGAAATCCCCCCGCGAGCCTTGAAAACGGAGTTTAAATGTCACCTCCGCCTTTCTAATGGGCGCAGGGCTGGAGGCGACCCTTCAAAGCGCCTGGGTGATAAACGACCCTTATTAAATATGGCCCGGGCCGCTGGGAACGTCCCAGGCCCGGCCCGCGCGCGGGAGAGCGCCCCTCGCTGGAGTGCCCGGGTGAGGCCGGAGCTTCCCCGGCCGCCGGGGGTGGGGGGCCCGGGCTTGGGCTCAGGGGTCGGCGTTGGGTGGGGGTGGGGACCGAGGATGGGGGCCGTTGTAAGACAACTTATTATCTGCCGCCCCCATCCCGCCCGGTGTGCCCCCGTCCGCGGAGACCCGGCGTGAAAGGTTGGTGCGTTTCCCCCGACTTCTTTTTTGTCCGTGGCCCAGTGGCGTCTTCAAGTCTGAGCTGCAAGGTTACTGATTTGCAGGCTGCATGTTAAGGCAGCCCATGTAAGTAATTTCTGCGGGCACCCCAGCAAAGGAGAACAAATCGCTGACAAAGGCGAGCGCTTTCGATTCAGCGGCGTCGTTAAGGCAACCCCGAAGTATTCCTCCTATAATAAGTTCCACTTCAAAGGGTTTCTCATTCAGCGGTGACTGCTTCGCACTTTTATTAAGTCCGGGCTTTTTCACTCGGAGGAATCATCTGTTTGGTTATTTTTCATCGTGTTTATTTTTCACCATTCACACAGTACTTGTATTAAATAAACAAAGAACAATCGCTCTGCAAATAAAAGTACTTAGGTGGAGAGAGAAGGAAGAGGAGCCCGGGCGGAGGCGCTCCTGGCCCCCCCCTGCCCCCTCCCTGCCCCCCTCCACCCCGCCCCCGCCTCTGCCATCACCCACCCCCACCGGCCTTTCTCTCCTCCTCTCATTCTTTCTCCTTTCTCTCAAGCTGGGAGATTCTAAGGGGGAATCTTAACAAACAAAGTGGATGGAAAGATACATATATGTCTGTACATATATAATGTTACATCTAGGCAGTGCGATATGGAATATGTATTTCTGATCAGGTGAAAATCGAGGGAGCTAATTTGGCATGAAAGGAAAGGTCACTGCAACTGTATCTTAATAGAGTGTCTCCAATACTGTGGACCCTCCTGCCAGACTCCCCTGGCCCTGCCCATTGCCATAGCAATGCCTACGCTCAGTGTGGATGTACCATAAAAGCAGTACTTTGAATTTCAAAGAACACGCCTTTGAACTTCTCTGTGCCTGCTTAGGCACTCGCCTGTGTGAATGTGTGCTCCGAAGTGTGAGTGGGCGTGGGAGATGACAAGAGTCTGAGTTTTTTGCAAGATTTTCTTCACAGAGGGCAAGTGTGCTGGCCACCCCAGGGCCCTGTCACCGTGGACCTCCTTCCCAACCTTCCATCCCTGGAAGGATGGCTTTCCTGGCCATGTGTCTGTTTCGGTAGACTGCTGGTGGAGGGACCAGTGGGCAGTGTGGTGTGACCGGCTGACAGTATTACTGTATGTCTGGGTTGTTTCGTTTCTCTGTGCAGCTTGCTTTTCCTGTGACTTAAGGTGACCACTTGAGAAATCAAA
The DNA here is from genome assembly GCF_014754425.2 of Oryx dammah. Lineage (NCBI taxonomy): Eukaryota > Metazoa > Chordata > Mammalia > Artiodactyla > Bovidae > Oryx > Oryx dammah. The sequence goes on from NW_024070208.1 coordinate 74,983,255, forward strand.
TTTTCTCTGCAGCTGCCACCCCAGTTGTAGTTCCCAGCCAAACTGGAATAACAAATAGTTCAGGTGAACATCTCTTGTTGCTTTTCATAAAGAGATAGATGATAGATAGATGGATAGAGAACCGCTATGGTCTCTGAAAGCTTCTAAATGTGGTATTTGGGATAAATGGCAAAACTGTGATGTCACAGATCAGTTCTGACTTGGCTTTCAAGGAATTTGGGCCTCCTCTTTTCCTATCCCCCTTGTGTGGTCATCTCCATCTCTTTAAAAGAATATAATGCCTGTCCTCCAGCTCTTACTCTGTACTTCAGCATTTAGGAGCATTAGCTTTACCAAAAAGCATCCTAAATGGGGGGAAACACACATAAACAGCAAACACTCCTGTGTTTGAAGAGCCTCCTAGCCTGGAAAACAAAGGTAGATGATTTAAACAGTGTTTGCGAGGGCCTCGAGGGCCACGTTTTGCCTAGGAAAGATAAAGTCTTTGATGATAGCCAACTTAGTGTCAATAGTGGCTTTCTTTGAGACATATTCAGATGGGAACCTCTTGCTTGCCAATTGCCATAGAAATCTTAACACACCATGAAGGTTGTCCAAGCGCCAAGCCTTCCGTTCTGGACTAAATTACTTTGAAGTGGCGCAGGACGAGCAGTGGTCAATTTCAACTCTATAGACTGGACAGAGACGCTGGGAGTGGGAGATTGTGCGTTTTAAAGCAGAAAATAAGAAGGGGAAACTTGTTTTATACACTCTATACAAGGTTCTGCTCATTGTCAGATATCTTTTATCTTTTATATTTCCCATGAATGATTCATGTCTTGGTGGCTTTGTGTCACCCCTCTTTTCAAGAGAAACTTCATTAGAGAGCTGTAAGTTTTTCCATTGATTGGGGACTTCATTTGAGTGTTTTTCTCCTTCGTCTTCTGGTTATTGTCATCTGGCTTCAAATAACCCTTTGCAACCTGTTTTCCCCTTTACGTTTAACTGAACCCGACTTGAAAAAAAAAACAAACCCACTATAACCTTTTGGAGAACTGTTTATTGACATTACTACCAATTGTTTTTGACTAGTTGCTTTTTATCAGTTTCGTATCAGTCAGCTTAAAAACAAACAAGGATGCAGCCTTGTTAATATGGACAGCCAATCTTATTACTCTAAGCCACTTGGGCATTTTGTGGCAATGAAGCAAATTTCTTCATAACACCTGCCGCAAAAGACTGAATTACTTATCTCCACTCAACTTCCAAGTAAACCACAGTACAAGTGGGTTCTGATCCCCATCACCTAATAGAAGAGGTGTTTGGTGCCCACTACTGAGCTTCATTCAGGATGTTTTGAACTCCATACCCACCTTAGCTCTTGATTCTTTCAGCTTCTTTGTGTCTGCAAACATCTCACTTGTGCTTTTCTCCATCTTTTCCTCATTGTACCCTTTTTCTTTAGAAAGAGGCTGGACAGCAAAGAAACGCTAAAATTTGCTTTTCAGCTCTCCACTGAGGAGGATCACTAAGGCTATTATTAATTTTAACAAATGCACGCAGTAACCCCTAAGATTTATGCCACTGTGCTGTGCAATCTGCAGGGCTTAGTCTTCATAAATATACTGTACTTTCTAGATTAGATTGTAAATTAGACCAAGCTGTAAACATATTTTATTGCTTGGGGAGGGTAAGGAAATAGAGATCGAGGGAAGAGAACCAAATGATTACTACATGAGCAACCTGTTCTGTTTGGAAGAGAATGGCAGAGATGTGCCATCATGTAAAACATAAGCAATACATAGGAAGAATACTTTTATTAAACTCTTTACTTCATAATCATTCTTGCTTTCTATTGGAGGTACACATTTTAAGTTTTTACTTTAAGTGTATCAGGAACCAATAAATCTGTGGCAGAGTTAACCTACGCATGGCAAAATACATAAAATACATATTCCTTTGTTTCATAATAAATAAACCTGTAGCATAATAAAGAATAGTGCAAACTACCATTGAAAAAGTTGTATAAATAAAACAACTCATTATAAATCAGGAATATTTTGTTTGAATAAGTTTACGACACATAAATTATCCCCCCAAAGTTCATACCTCATCTTATTTTGTCTATTTGAAAAAGCTTTGAAAATGAATACGAAAATCAAATAAACTTTAAAGATGTAGAATTATTTTCTGTTCAAGTTTTCTGGTCTTTTTCTTAATAAAGGAGGGTCTGCATGTTTTATATTCACCATAACAATCTGAAGACAACATTGAAAGGCTTTCAAAGTGACAGCACCATGCACTGTACTAGTAATAGAATATATCTATAAACTATATATCATCTCATCAACACAATGCAAAAAAGACACATGCAGGAAGAGTCCTGGTTTTCACATTACGTTGTTCATTCAAGTAAGCTTAAAAATATATTTTTCCCATTTTCTTTCTTTTTTTTTTAAAATAAATCATAGGTCATAAATGACAATCTCTCACCAAAATGTATAATATAATTCTTTGGTGTGCTTTGAACTCTTCCAGGGGAAAGAAAAAAAAAAGGATGATGTCTGAAAATAAATTAATTCAACTGTACAAATAATAGTGTTCACATACAAGTTATTAACAATGACAAGACTACATCAACCACTCACAGCACACAAAACAAATTTCTACAAACCCTGGGGAAGGGGTGTCTTCAGGGTCTCTGAGGATAAATTAGTGCTCTTTAGTCTATTTGTATGATGTTTATGATGGACTACGTTTTGCACACGAGATGTGTTGCACCACAACCAAAAATAAATTGACTAAGAGTTATTGTCCTAGGTCCTTGACCTTTTTTGTCCTAGCTTGACAGCTCTGGCAAGGGTCACACATTCATCAGTGTTTGGTGGTAGCTATAAACCTTTTAACAATTTTAATATGTATGGCAACTCCCTCCCCTCTTTTAGTGTAAATCATACAGTGTCATTTTCAAGTGGGATAGAGTTTTGTATGCTCAGGTGGAAGAAAATGCATTAAAATGCAGTTTCCAGCGTTGAAAAATAAAGACTTTTTAAAAGGTTGATAAACAGTATAAAAGAGGGGTTGACCTTTTTTAAAACAACAGCTTTCCTAAAAAATAGGCATGTTGCCAACATCACCCCTCCTTACACGTGCCTGTGAATTTTGGCATCCCAAGACCTTATGACCTAAAACATAGTATTTTTATTACACAGGAAGTTTAGACAGAGTAAAGAGGCAGCATCTGAGATTTTTGATTTAAAAAAAAAAAAGCACTTGAATTTCTTCTATTTTATAAAATATCACAGTTTCACAGTTGTCTACTGCAGCAGTTCTCTCCAGCTGCTTGAACAATCACAGTAACACAATACATGGAAATGTACTAGGTTGCTGCGTCTCCTTTTTTTAAAAATCATACAAGCAGGGTACTGAAGGAATAATCCTGTATAAAAATACTGTGTTATGATGAGATCAGTAATAAAAGAGTGGGAATGAAAAATTACAAGTATTAGAACTGAAAGGGTCTTTACAAATATTTTCGGACACAGGTACAGTCCAGGATCTGTTGGTGATGCAGCAAGTGTGTGTGGTTTACAATCAAGAGGTCTTTGCAGAATTAGGGTCCAAGCGGGAAGCAGAGGGGCTTCATTATGGTGTCAAAGGCGGTCTCGAGGCACTCCGGGAAGTGCAGAGGGCCTTGTTGCTGTGTTGAGTGCTGACTTAACGCTCTTTTTCTCACCCTTGTAAAGAACTACATATATTGCATTGGCAGTGTGTCTCGATGAATTATAATCTCTCCATTTATCTTCCTTGGTACAGTTTGCTCCCAGTCCTGTCCCCCTGCAACATACAAGTCCAGCTTGGTTGGGTTTGTTGTTGTTTGTCTGTTTGTTTTCTAAGGGGGGGAAAAAAGCCCAAATATCTTAATTAAATTAATTGAATGTACCAACACCATAGGGTTTCATACTAAATAAATAGGGCTAATTAGACCTGGTGGCAAGTCTGAGTCGGGTTTGTCTCAGGCTCAGCATTGTCTCAGGTTAGGATGCGGTCCAAGGGCTCCCACTTATTACTTTACTGATGGTGATGGCGACTGATCGAATCTAATGTATCGTCCGCACGACTTCAGGGTTCGCGTACATGTCCTCGTCGTCAGACTCGGAAGTGGTTCCGTTGCTAGAAGGGGCGTGCAGGTGGCTGGGGGCCCCGCCAGCCTGGCATACGTACCACTCATTGAGGTTGGTCACCTGAGGGGACAGAGTGCGCGAGCGACTCCTGGTGGGGTCTAGCACAGGGGACACGGGGGCGCCCACTGGAGTCCCCGCTGATGAGTAGCCCAGGGCTCCCGGAGAAGGCGGCGGGGACTTGCAGTGGATCTTCATGTGTTTCCTCAGGGAGCTCGGGTGGGTGTACGACTTGTCGCAGCCCCGGACCTTGCAGTAGTAGGGCTTGTCGCTGGTGTGGACGTGGGAATGTTTCTTCCGATCGCTGCTGTTGGCAAACTTCCTGTCACAGCCATCAAATTCACATTTGAAAGGCTTTTCCCCTGCAAGAAAGCACAGGGGAGGTTAACAGGGGCTCTTCAGAGTCCTCTGAACTTGAGAGAATAATCTTCAAGCACATAGGAGGATGCAACTTCCCATTCTCTTGAAGACCGACTCCCAGCCTAATAATTCCCAATTCCCAGGTTCCAGAATGCTACAGGGAAGGGATACTTCCAGAATGGGCCTGGTGTCCCCTGGCCTGGAGGCTCTCCTTGGACTTGGGTTTTGCAAGAGGCTGGATGTCCACCTGAAGTACCATAGGGGTCAAGGCGAGAAGGGCTAAGAGCTTGGATCAGGCAATAATGCTGAAATCCAACGGGGACCCAAATACCTGCATCCTGTCCCCCTCAAGTCTACACACACAAAAATTCAAACAGATCCCCCGTCAAGGTCAATGCTGTTGAAGTAACTTCCAAAGCCACAGCTTAGGTGAAGACCGTAAGAAAAGGAAAAGGAAAATAAATAGATACTCAAGTAAAGGTAAACTGGGATTGATCGGTAAAATTATAATAATGGCATTCTGTTTCAGAGCGTTGCCCAGGATTTCACTGATGGAAAGGAAAGGCAATACACCAAAACCCCGCTCCTCCCCAGAAATAAAGACATCTGTGAAAACCACGATCCGACCACTATATTTTTTTACAAGCCTAGCTGGGCACAGAATAGGCTCTTGGCCTCTTCCTTCTCCCAGCTCTTCTCACAACTTACTGGGCAGTTAAGACCCTAGCGGAACAGAACCTTAACAAGCATTAATAAAGACCACAAACCTCAGCCAGAGGCTTCTTCTAACATACTGTTTAATAGTAAACAGGGAAAAAAATGCTATTTATCAGAGTCTTTGGGCCCACTGCCCCTTTAAGCTGTCCTACCCACCCCAGGAACACAGCGCCTTTACACACAAGGCCTGGGTGCAGGCAGTAGAAATGCGAAGACAACTAGATAACCCAGCCACTCTACACCTTGGTCTTAAAAAGCAAGGACAGAAAGACAGCAGGTAGCAGTTATGACGCCCCCCCACCTTAGTATCCATGAACTTGATGTATTTGAGTCCATAATTGAATGTTATACATACTGTGGTATAGTAATATATTTATTCCTTATATTTAAATGATTTTAAAAGGAGTTCTCTACATTTCAGCAGCTACTCTGCTGATATATAAGATACAGTCTTTTCCTTGTTTTTCAACAAATTGTTTTTAAAAAGCCAAACAACTATTAAGACAGCTTAGTGTACATAAATTTTCTGTGGTGGATTCTCCTATACAAATATTTCAGTGTAATTTTCTCTCTTTTAACTTCATCAATGAATATACTTCAGTGCCAGAATATATTAGTACATCTGAAAAGTATTCAGATGCCTGTAACATAACTTACCCTACCTGGAAGTATTGTTTAAAAATTGAGTTATTATTCATTCCTACATTGGCCTACAGAGAGGGAAAAACACAACATAATGCGATAAGCGACACCCTTTAAAAATTCTCTGTAGAGGGGCTGCAACAGAAATCAAGTTTTATCAAAACACTGATTATTTGTCCTGATTTCTATATTCCACTTTAAGTTGGAGATAATACTAACTTAATATAGCATTCTTCCCTCTAAAAAACATAATCAGCTTTTCTTCAACATGGAGGCTTAAGTGGATTTATTGGCCCTATGCAAATGTTGCTTTTTAGAACATTGTGTTTCTGCACAGGCTAAGCATTTATTGTGCAGAATAAACGGCTTGGACGTTGCAAGCTTCACCAGTGCTCACGATAAAGAGAAGCATTAAGAATCAGGCCCAGAAAAGGCAGATACCGTGTGGAAAGAAAGGTAGAAAAGCCAGCACAAGGGGAGATGGAGGAAGAAAATAGAAAAAAAAACAAAAGGGTGATAGAATTGCCTATTTTATTCGCGGGGTGGGCAGGTGGGGGAGAGCAAATTCTACCTAACTAGGAAGGGTGAGAGGTCCCAGTGTTTACATTTCAGACGCTGACAGTGGGGTCAAGTCGGAATTTAACTACTTATAGGGTTTTAGAGAGTGAGGGAAGCTATGTGTGAGAACTCTGAGTCCAGCCCCAAGAAGGGTTATAAATGGAATTGGGGGCACGTGGGTCAGGAAACGGGCCTTCTGGAGTGGTCGGGGGATTATTCCCTTTGATCAGCATGTCCCGGGATCCCCGGATAGCTGCCCGCCCCCCCCCCCACCGCCCCTCCAAAAAGGGAGAGCATTGCCGTGGGGAGGGGAGTCCGGGCTGGCCCCCGCTGGACACAAGGCTCCATGGCTGAGCGGCCCAGGGACCGCCAAGAGCACCCAGCGCGGATCCGAGCATCAACGCGCGGGCGCTCGCATCCCTGCCGCAGGGATCTGGCGAGGCCCACGCCGCCGCCGCCGCCGCGAGCCGGGTGGGGACGCAGTCCTGCGCGCGGGGAACCCGAAAACCAAACGGCCCGGGTCCCTGCCCCCGGGGGCGCGTCCTTGAGGCGAGGGGCGGGAAGCGGCCCGTCCCGGGGGAACCGGAGGGCCGGCACGCGCGCCGTCAGCTTCCAGCTCCGTGCGGGACCCGGGCGAGCACGGCCTCAGCCCGGGGCAACCTCCGGGCCGCCGAGGGAAGGTCCCCTCCCCTCGGAGGTGAAAAGGCCCCAAGGGCCCGAGGTCGCGGGGGCCCGTCAGGGCGTTCCCCTTGAGAGAGGTGCTTCACCACCACAACCCCAGGCCTCCGTCTGGTCGGGAAATGCTGGGCCCCGGGGCCAGCCGCTGGCTTAGCGGGGCCGGGGAGGTTTTATGCGAGCCTGGTGGGAAACCTCCTTTTGGAAACATCACTTAAGGCGGGCCGATCCCGATGAGAAAACACCGTGGCTGGCAGACCGGCCTCTGGGGAAAACGGGCTTCTAGCCTGGGGTCATCGGCCAGGCCACAGGAGGCCTGGCGGGTCCCGGCGGCAGGAGCGAGGCCTGGGGCTCCAGCCTCGGGCCCCCCGGGTCTGGCTCCTCGCGCAGATTCCCCGCCCCTCCCCGTAGCCTCGGCCTCGGCCGCTGGCCAGGCGTTGGGGCCCCCGCCTGGCGGCTGCCTCCTCGCCGCCGCCGCCACCGCGCCGATAAATCAGCCAAGTAATTGCCGAACGTAAACTCCAGTTACTTAAGTGTCCTCCGAGGGGTAATCTCCTCTGTCCCTATAAATCCCGACCGAGCTCGCGCTCATCGGCGCTCCGGCCCAGCGCGCGCGCCCGCTCCAAGGGGGCGCACGGCCCACCGGAGCCCACCCGGCGCCCGAGGCCGCAGCCGCCCTCACCCCAGAAGGGGGCACGCCCCCCCACCTAAGGCAGGGGCGGGGCGGGCGGGAGGGGGCCCCACAGCGGGCGGTGGGCCTCAAGGAGCCTCTGCAGCCCGCCCCGTCCTCCTCTCGGGAGAACTTTCTCCAAAATGACGGAAACCAATTTCTCAGCACCCTCTAGGGCCCGTGTGATAAAACGTGTGACGGCGCGTGTGAGTAGAGGTGTGTATGAAGGCGTGTGAATGAGCAAGTGTGACTGTGTCATCAGGGCCCAAGGGTGTCCCAGCTCTGAGGGTGCGGGACAGAAGTTACACGGCTGTGTGAAGTTGTTGCTCGTGTGATGTGTGCGCGCGTGTGTGTGTAGGGGGAAGGTCTCCGGGGGGCGCATTCCTTTCGCACTCTACACTCCGCCCGGAAGGAACAAGACCCCCTTCCCTGTCCCGTCCCGGAAGGGCCACACCGAGCTGGCCCCCCTGCGGCCTCGATGTCACCGCTAACCTCCCCCGCCCCACGCGCCCCAAGCACGCCCGCTCTTCGGAGCGCGGACACCGCGCGGGGCCTGCCATCCGGTGGGGAGGCAAGTGCCGCCGGAGCGGCTCCGGTTCGGCGCTCCTTCCCCATCGCCCTCCCCAAGTTTCAAGGGCCGGGCGGATGGGGGCTGCCGACCGTCCTGGGCGCCTTCCTGATCCGGCGACGGCGGCGGCTTCTGCTCCGGGGTGGCGGCGGCTGCGGGGGCTGGAGCGTGTGGCCGGTCTCGGCGGAGGGGGCTGCGGGGAGCGCTGGAGACTCGACCGCGTAGGAACGGAGCGCGGGGGCCTGTGTGTGTGCTATCGAATTACTTATTCATAGAAAAAAAAAGGGGGGGGAGGGAGAGAAAAACAAGAAGTCACATGTCCGGGTTATACAGATGCGAAGAGAAGCAGCGGAAGGAGGGGAAAACAAAAAAATGAAGGCGAGCAGGAGACGAAGGAGGAAGAGAAAGCGGAGGCAGAAGCGGCAGCAGAAGCGGCGGCGGCTGCGGCGGCCGGGGACAGACACCCACCTGTATGAGTGCGCTTGTGGATCTTGAGGTTCTCAGAGCGCGCGAAGACCTTGCCGCAGCCCGGGAAGGGGCAGGGGAAGGGCTTCTCGCCGGTGTGTACGCGGATATGGTTGATGAGCTTGTATTTGGCCTTGAAGGGCTTGCCCTCGCGCGGACAGTCCTCCCAGAAGCAGACGTGGCTGCTCTGCTCCGGGCCGCCCACGTGCTCCACGGTGACGTGGTTCACCAGCTCGTGCATGGTGCCGAAAGTTTTGGAGCAGGGCTTGGAGCCGCCGGCCGGGGGCGGCGGCGGCGGCCCGGCCAGCTCCTCGGGGTCGATCCACTTGCAGATCAGCTCCTGCTTGATTGGCTGCCGCATGTAGCGCAGGAAGGCCCCGGCCGCCCCCGGGAGGTGGGGGGGCTGCTGCGCGGGCGCTGGCGGCGGCGGCGGCGCCGGGGGCGGCGCGTGGTGTTGCAGGTGGGGCCCAGGTCCGGTGGCTGCGGCCGCTGCCGCCGCCGCGGCGGCAGCCGCCGCCAGGTTCAGGTTTAAGTTCACGGCTCCGTATCCGTGCAGGGCGGCGGCCGCTGCGGCCGCCACCGCCCCGTAGTGCGCGTCCCCCGAGCGCGGCGCGAAAGGCGGCTCGGCGCGGCCGTATAGCTCCGCCGCCGCTGCCGCCGCAGCGGCAGCCGCCAGCCCCAGGCGCATCTGGCCGTTGAGCGGGTGCGGGTGGCCGCCGGGGCCTCCCGGCGGCTCGTGCAGCGAGGGGAAGAGCGCCGGGCCCCCGCCGCCGCCGCCGCCGCCGCCGTCCGGGCCCGCGTAGGTGCCGCTGGCCGAGATGAACATGCCGCCCGAGGCGGGAGGCGGGGCCGGGTGCTGGGGGGAGCCGGGGCCCGAGCGCGGCTCCCCTCCGAGCGGGGCCCCGTGCATGGCCGCCGCGGGGGCCGTGGCGGAAAGGTCCCTCCGGAGGACGAAGTCCCTGCTGTGGCCTTTGCCGCTGCTGCCGCCGCCGCCACTGTTGGTGGTGGTGTAGCCCGAGAGGGCAGGAGGAGGAGGGGTAGGAGGAGGAGGGGTTGGGGGAGGGGGCGAAGGGGAGGGGAGAGGAGGAGGAGGGGCCGGGGGCGGGGGCGCGGGGGACTGCCCGCCGCGGGCGCCCCCGCTGCCAGGGGCGGTGCGGGCGCCTGGGTGCACGGCCGAGGCGGCGGTGCGGGCGGCGGCCGCCAGGGATTCGGGCGGCGCCGGGAGAGCCTGGGAGGGAGGGCTGGGGTCGGGCGCGCTCGCCTGGGCCATGTGTTCCGGTCTGAGCGGAGCGCCGGCCACGCCGAGGTCAGCGCCCGGATCCCGCGGGCGGAGGTGCGCGGCCGCGGCGCGGACCAGGGAGTGGGCGGGCGCGCTGGCCAGCGCCGGTAAGCCTGTCATGTTCTGCAGCGGCCAGGCGCGAGCCGCGGCCGGATCCGCTAATCTCGGCGCGGGCGGGTTCCTCTTGCTCAAAGGGGGATCCATCAGAGCAACACAGTCAGACCCACGGACCCTCTCTGGGGTACCTTTTTCCCCCTCGGCCCGCCCTCAAAACCATGTATATGTTAGGCGCTCTTTAACTTCTTTGTCCTGGCCTCCTAACTCCGCTCATTCCCGTTCCCACTCGGTCCTCCAGCGATTGGCCGAGCGGACACCACCTCGGAGCTGCACAGTGGGACCGAGATTTTGGAAATGGCAAGGGTGGGATTGGAGGAAGCCGCGTGATTGGCAGCAGGCGCGGCTGCCCGATTGGCTCCCTTTCCGGCCTTCGGCCCAGCGGGCACCCGCCCCCGCGCTCGCGGCCGCCTTCGCTTTCTCTTCGCGCCCCCTCCTCCCCCGGAGCCCCGCGTCCCCGCCTCCCCGGGGATGCCCAAGTTGCACTTGCAGAAAGTTTGTGGCCGGCCTGCGCGCGCAGCGCCCCGCGTTCCCAGGACGCGCCTGGCGGAGAGCGTGCGCCGGCACGCGGCCGAAGGGCGCCAGGCGGCTTTGGGTTGGGGGACACCTCCGGGGAGCAAAAGGCGAGGGGAGGGGGAGCCCCCAACTTCAAAAGCCTTCGCTAACTGCACACCGCGTCCCTTCCAGCATCCAAACACTTTCTTACCTCCTCCCTTGGAAGAGCGCCGGGCTGCTCTCTAGGGGAGGAGGGGGTGAACAGATGTATGGCCTCCATCGTGCTCGAGGACAGGATGGTGGAAACTTCTTATTTGGGAAGGCACTCGATCTGCAGAGCGCTCGCGGAGGGCTCACAGACAGTAGATGGAATGAGAAAGGATATTAAAATCCTGTTGGTTGCAAAATACCAGGTGAAGTCAAAATACATCTTTCCCCAAAGGAACCGTCTTACCTCGACTTTTTAGCTCATGGAATCCTTTTCAGCATGGTTCAAAGGAGTCAGCTCGAAGTGTAATCTCACTGCTCATCGGTTCTAGATCTGCCACTTCCAATTAGATCTACGGAGGGGGAGGGGCATCGGGCAGTGACTCTAACTTTTGCTTCTCCGAGATACACTGGCAGGGCAGGACAGACAGCATCTGTCCAGGGGGAAGCGGCTAAATAAACCATATCTTTAAAACAGAAGTTCTCCTTCCGGTGCAGAACGCAGTCCATATGGGTGCCTCATTTTCTCCGAAAGGACCACAAGTTAGATTGAAGATAATAAAATAATTATTTTAAAAGCAAGCAGTATCTTTGTACTTAATGTGCTAATAGAATAACACTGTTACCATTTTTCTAAAAAGTTCATCAAGCAGGAGAGATGCTTTCCTTGAAAAACCATAAAAACTGGCTTTCAAAAAAAGTAAGCCTCACCCCCTTTCAAGTGATTTGCTATCAAATCTTTTTGAAGAGAGAAATAGGTCCTTGCATCACTTGGGAGGGGGCAGTGAAATGTGACATCCCTCGCACTTAAGGGTTCTTATTGCCCTAAAGTGTGATTCAGCTTTTAAAAAGAAAACATCTTAGAATTTTGCCATATGCCATGGTGCTCAAAAATTAAAGTCAGGTTTTTAAATTGTTTTTGCTTCCCTACATAAAATTATTAAAAAAAAAAGAAATCATGACTAAAATTCCCCCCTCCCCGTTTGGGATACAGTAAAACATGTTACCCACTTTATTCATTTGCTGTCCAAGTTAAAAAAAAGAAAAGACTCCATAAAGCCACCATCTGTGAGATCATCCTGAGAAGTGGGAAGAATTATTTTGAAAAGAGCTGATTCCACACTGATGTGAACAGTGTTTAACAGGGAATTTCCCTGCGAGCTTTGAGAATGTCATTACTCATATGAAACTGACAAACCAACAAAGAAAATAGTACAATCAGATTTCAAATGGGTATTTTCTTTAAGCTTCAGTGAAGCTCAAATAAGGTGAAATAAGCAAGGCTTGAGTGCAAACACAACGGAAAACAATTTAATAAACAACAGAGACAAAATCCACATCTGTAGTTGGAGAGGAAGAAGTCTTTCACAATGTTTTTTTCCAAGACTTAAAAAGTCTCAAGCCACCCAGGCAAGGTGAAGGAAGGACTGTGTCATCTTTATGAATGGTTTATGAAGAAAGCATCTAATTTGGAATTGTCCACCGTCTTCACTTCCTCTCAGAACCTTGCAAATGAGGCTCCTCTATTTGAATATTTTTAGCAATAGTCATCAACAAGTCCATAATGGCAGCGTGGCGTGCAGTCCTGCAGGTTATAAGTAAAAACAAAGCAAGAAGAATGAATAAAGAAGAAAATAAGCCTTTAATATAGACTGTTGAGCATTTTTATTGTGCAATAAAATGGGTACCTCCACCTCTTTCAAAATAGCTTTTCCTCAAAATTATAACTGCTTTGTTTTATTGAATTGCTGAAATTTAATGGTTTAATGGGTGAAGGCATGAAGGAGAGGCTGTAAAAATGTGAATAATGGTGCAGCAGAGCCTTGCCGGAATCTGGAACCCGCCTCCTTGTACAACTCTTGTTAAACACAGCGTGATATGTATCTGTCATCGATTTAATATGTCTTAATTCAAATATAGCTCCCTGATCAATTTCTTTTTATGGGAAGCTTTAAAAAAGAAAATCTTCCTTAGGAAATGATAGAGGTTTGGATAGCAATGAGAGAGATACTTGCGAAATGTGTTTAATGAATATTTGCAAACTTATGACCAAACTCAGACCCTAAAAAAGATAATTGACTCAGGTAAATCGACTTGAGATGCTAATTCTTAAAAGAAAGAACTGGAAGCAAAATTTCAATCAACACCAATAAGGCGCCAATAAACCGCCTGCCAATTAAACCTGAGAATAGGCCTGGCTAGATGATCATCAGGAAGGCTCGCAATGGATTTCCGGATTGCTTTTCTTTATAAAAGAGCTTTTTATTTTGTAGAGGCGCTTTTTGTTATTGTGATGACCTGCCTGACCCCAGGTGCTCTGGTTCTTTTTCAAGCCATTTTGGGAGCCAAATCAAAACCCCTTCACATCCCGAGTTTCTAAGGACCCAATAACTGTGTCACACTTCCTAAGTAAACACCAACAATTTCCAGGGCGTTGAAGAAAATAAATACTAGTGTGGGTTTTTTTTTTTTTTTTTTTTTTAAGCAAAAGGGTGTAGAAGTCGTTATGCCAGTTCCCGTGCGGATTTAGCCCCATTTCCGCATTGGTGCTGGTCGCCAGGGCATAGCCTCCAAACCCTTGCTCCTCTCTGCGCGTTTGCAGCGGAGGTGGTGGTGTGGAGCCAGCAACGTGGCGATCCATGGAGGTGTCCTTTCTAGGGTCAACAGGTGCTCCTTGGGGAACGTCGATTTCCAGACTTCTCTGCTGCACCCCGAACCCCAACCGGTTCCCGGCCCCAAACCAAGGCGCGAAGAGGGTGGGAAGATGCCGTCTACGCCGAGCCGGCCGGAACCCGGCGGCCACGCTGCGCTCCGCTGCCCGAAGGCGGCCGAACCCGGTCTCGGGGTGCCCAGACGGGCGCTCACGGCTCCTCGCTGCTCCGAGGGCCGGGGAGGGGGTGTACTGAGGCTCCCCGGTGCCCTCCGCTCGTCCCTGGACTCAGCCAAGTCTCCTCGCGATGGGTGTGGGCAATTAATAAACTCTATGGGAAGTGAATTGGACATTTCCTGGCTTTTGAGCCTTTGTCTGATTGTTTCGGCAGGCGGGGGTAGGGGGGTGGGGAGCAGGGGTACGCTGGGGACGGGGAGGTGGACAAGAAAGGAGTTGGGGGACCCACTGAGCTGGCCTTTATTGCCTTTGCAGTTGCTTTATGGCTTGCCCACGCCCTTGCCCGTGGTTTCCGCAAGGGCGGCCTCCTTGCAGAAGGGCTGGGTGCCCAGCGGTTTGGAGCACCTTGCGCCATCTGGGCTGCACCAGAGGCAGGTTCAAGGGCGGAGAGGGTGGTCGGAGCCCCTCGAGGGGTCAGAGGACTTAGGTAGCCCAGCCCAAGGGCTCCCCAGTGGGTGCTCAACTGGGAGAAGGGTTTATTAGCAGGCTGTGGCGGAGGTGGGTGCGGGGTACGGGCGGGGGGGGGGAGACCTCTCAAAAGCTGGGGCGAGGGGAGCACGAGGACCCGCAACACTGCGTCTCAGTTGAGCTCTGTCGTGGCCGGAAGTGATGAAGACCGGATTCAAGGGCTTTTCCCGAGTCAAGCTCTCCAGGCCACTAGGCAGTGAGGTATCCGGCCCCTTGCCCTGCTCACACTCGGCAGGTACCAGTTGCCCAGCCCCCAGTCCTCACCGCTGGCGACCTGACTTGGTGGGACCTGGGACCCGGCCCTGGGGCCTTGGGTGCCAGGAAGCAACGCTCAGGTCTCAGTTTTAAGAGTTTCTCCGAGGGTTCCCTCCGTTTCTTGTCCTTCTGAGCCGCAGCTGAATCCTCAGACTCCTGGGACATGTGTGAGGCTGAGAGTAGCCAAATACATGCTTCTTGCTAGTTTTTGATCCCTGTCCCATGAACATGGACTTCATGAGGATTCAAAACCAAACCAAAAAACCCAGAGGCCAGGGGTGTGAAGCCATCACTGCAACCTTGGGGTTTATTCATTTGTTTTGGATACTCAAGAACTGGACTCATCCCATTTACACCTGACCTTAGTACTTAAAAGCCTTAAAAAATTCTGCCTCTCTTCACTTCCCCACTTCGAAAAAAATCAGTAAGATTGACCTGTCATCAAATATTATCACTTGGTTATCATTTGTTATCCTCAGGGGTGAGCGTTGTTGAATGGCCTTTGACCCACATTCAACCATTAAGATTGGTAATTTCTTGCAAAATCCCTAATTGTTGTCTTTTAAAATATGTTTAGAAGGTCTAAACGGTAAGCAGAAACCCTCTTACCTGTTCACAGTTCGTATAACCACCCAGTACTTCTTTATGTTGGCTCCAAGATTTATTTCTCCTCCCCCCACATGCTTTACTCTTTAGAATGTTTTTGGATGAGGAATAAAAGAGAAGCAGAAGTTCTTTTATTTCTAATCTCAAATTTTGTGAGTAGTTTCCCCTCACTCCCATACCCCTTCCAATATCTATACTTCAATATTTGAAGAAGCTGTTGAGATAAATCAAATAGTGACACGTTGACGGATTTACTTGTGTAAGCAATATGGTTGACATATGGCATTGTTATTTATGAATGACAGCATAAATTGTATTACAAAGTCTATTGCAATAACACTGCAGTTTATTGGAAAGCTGCTCGCCTGTCACCGGTATTCAGCCTTCCTGGCTGTAGTTTGCCTGGGAGCCCAAAGGATAACTGCCCTCAAAATAATCAAACACATTGATATAAGTCATTGCCTTCTGTTTTGGGGGGTTGGTTTTGTTTTTGTTTTACGGCAGTAGAAACTCTCTCATCAGGAAAGGAGACAAAGTAAAGACAGTTTGTCCTCTCATTTTGCAAAAGCACAACCACTGTCACCCAGAAATGTTGGATTCTTTTTTTTTTTCCTTTTCTGAGTCCCTAATGACAAATACACAAACATTTGCATCTCTATCACTAAACTGCTGGTGAACATATATTTTATAGAGAGACTTTTAATAAGCCTGGTTACAGAACAGTAAATTTTAACTGTAGAAAGAAGTTCTTTGAGCAGGCTAGAGAGGGCCTTATGCCCTGATACTCCCTGCTTCCACTAAATCTCCCCCTTCTTAAAAATGGTATTTAAAAGTTACAACGTTGGCTGAGATTTTCACAATTTCCCCTTCTTTTACATTACACTTCTCTAAACCTCAGACAAAGCTCTTTTATTCTAGGTGGGTTTTACAGGGGAGGGGGGGTCCCCCACCACACATGTGGTCCTTCATGGGTCAGGGGTCGCCCAGCCCAGGAGTGACTGAGAGGCTGAATCAAAGGTGACCTGCAACTTAATATCCTGTTGATGATCTTGTTGAATTTATGAGTGTCTGTGATACAGAGGACAGTGCTGAAATCCTGTGAAATTCGACCCCCCCCCTTTTTTGGCCCAGTGTATATGGACAGTCGATTCCACATTTTTTTCTCCCATCTCTTCCTCCATTTCCATCTTTTCCCTTAAGAGGAAAATTAGAAGTTTGAGTGGTATGTTCACCCACTGTTTCTGCTTTCCAGTATAAAGATCCCTTTTGTCTGCTTGTTTGGTTTTGGCTTCTCTGGGCCAACAAGATATACCTGAGCATGTGAGTACCCTGTGTGAGCCTCCGCATTGTTCGTAGGCATATGTACACAAAATAATCAGCATACTACAAGAGAAGCCAGTCACCCGTTTACAGAGGCCCACAAACCGCAACGAGGTGTTCAATGAATGAGTGCCCGGGTGTTTGATGGGATTTACTGGTGTTCTTGTGGTTTTTTTTTTTTTTTTTCTTGAAGACAATCCGAATTCTCTACTACACTGCCACTCTCTCCACTTGTTCGGGAAAGGGTCACCAGCCCTGGGATCATCCATATACAGAGAAGCCTGGAGTCTCGCTGGCCTAGCCCTGCACTGGCCCCAGGACATCTGAAAAGCCCAATTTTGGAAAACTTACAAAGAGAGCAAACGTTTGCCGGATGGAGATGGTTGGGGGTCCCTGGGTTCTGACACCAACACGGCGGGCCCTTCTAGAAACCTGTTGAAAAACTGAATTTCACTCCCAGGGCGCGGAAGTCGGCTGGCTTTTTTTTCCTTCGGCCAAGGACCTCAAATGTACTTTTGAGGCAATGACTCTGAAAGCCTTTGCAGGTTTTTTATTTTTCCTTTCTCTCTCTCTGTCCCTTGCTTTCTTGATCTCTCCCTCTTCCTCCCTCCTTCCCTTAAAAAACAAAAAACAAAACAAAACAAAAAACTGTCTTGCAGCGAAGAGGTTTTGCGGTTTGTGGAGAAATAAAGCACTTCTAAGAGGAGACGGCGACGTGACTTTGAACTTGGCTCAGCTCCTGCGTGTCCTGCAGAGAGAGAGAGAGGTGAACTGGAGCCGAGAACGAAGAGCCAGGAGCGCCCAGGCCGCGGGGTCCCCGGCGGGGATCAGCCGTCCATCCCACCACCCGGCCGCGCAGCCCCGGGATCCTGGGCCCGCGAGCGCCCAGCGGCTTCGGCCCGCAACGGGCGCTGCTAAGGGGCAATTCAAGCGAAAGGAGAGAACGGGGCGGGGAGGAGGGGACAGAGGAGGGCGGCGGGGGCTAGTACGTGGGAAGGAAGGAAAACTTGGAGAAGTCTGATGGTTTGGAAGAAGGAAGAAGAGTGAGGTTTGCGGACGTGCAGGATTGTTATTCTCACGACCATTATTTCTAAGAAAATATTTTCTTTGGGAAATACTTTCGGGGTAAGCTTTGCCAATTCTTCTCCCACCTCCCACCCCCCATACAAATTAATGAATACAAGAAACAAGTGTGACAGGCTGTGCATTGGGCAGATTCACTGTATCAGGGCAGCCTTTCTGCCTGGCGTATTTCTGTCTCTGTCTCTCTCTCCATGGTCCCTTTCTGCCTCGAGGGGCAGTTTGGCATTTGCCTTCCCCTGCCCCCCCGACAGAGGGAGAGGTGTGCCCAGAGGAGGAACATTTCCTTCTTTCAGAAAAGTCGAGAAGTCCTAACTTCCGAGCAAAATCCCGGGCTTTCAGACAAGATGCCCGGGCCTTCCTCCTCCTTGTCCCCAGCCCCGGGGCAGGGACAGGGAAGGCGGGCAGCGGGAGGGCACCGGGCCCCTTGTGCGCAGGGCTGCGGTCAGCTCGGATCTTTAGGGACACGCTCAAGCCGGGAGAGGCTGCGTTGGGCGAGCGCAAGGGCCCGGTTCTGCCCCCGATCGCCTGCTCGAGTTCTCTTCCCGCGTTTTCTTTTTCTGTGGCTTTAATTTCAACTTCAAATTTTGAAAAAATGCGTGTTCATTATTTTCTTCCTTGAATTTTATTTTAACTCCCAGAGATTTTTTTTTTTTTTTAAAGCAGTTCTCTCTGCTAGCTAGGCGAAGAAAGGCGCTGGCCTCGGGCCTTCCATTCGCACCTCCGCAGCCTCCGGGGCCCGTCGCTCCCTCTACCTCCAGAGCGCAAGCTTTCGGCCTCGGGACGGGAAACGTCCTCAGCGGCCAACCGGGGACTTGGGACCCAGAAAGCAGCCTCGGGCCCCGCTATCGCCTAGAGCGGAGGGCGGCGGGGGTGGAGGTTCTCGCTTCTGGAGAAGGATTTATAAGTATCTTCTAGGTTTGAGCCCTACCAGTCTGGAGATCTCTTTTCCCGAGACTCTGGTGAGCCTGACCCTCGGCCGAACTACAGCCTGAGCCTGGCTTGGCCGGGCGCCTCCGGCGTCCCCACACCTCCCACCCTACAGTGGCAGAGGCCCGGGCTTCTGGGCACCCACCCCGAGGGTGACAGTCTTTAAACCGCTTCCAAACAATCCCCTCCCTCGCGGGGGCCGCTGCCCAGTGTTTACAGCGGTAATCAGAGCGGGACGCGAGCGGCGGGAGGAGTGGAGCGCGCCGAGCACCGGGTGGGGGCCGTGGCCGGGGAGGGGGCGGCGTCTGGGTGAGTGTCCAGAAGGGTGGGAGGGAAGGGCACGTCTGTTTTTCTCTAGACACCCCCCATCGTGCACCTGTGTGTTCACTACCCCAGGACAAGTCGACAAAAGTGTGTGTTGGGGAGGTGGGCGCGGACCAGGAGCGTGCCAACACGTCGGGAGATCTGCTCCTGGGCCGCGCGCCCCCCGGCGCCCGGCGTACAGAACCTCCCACCTCGCGGGCCCGGTCGCTAGCCGCGTTCTCGAACAACCAGGGGTGCCCGCTTTCGGTCCCCGGAGAAACGGTGGCCTCTACAGGAGGGCATGGGCGCAGGGTACCCAACCAAGGGCACTGTGACCCCACCCCACCCCCGCGGCTCAGGCCCTCGCTCGGCCGGCCAGCGGGCTCCGGGGAGCGCTTCCGCCTGCAGGACGAGGAGCCGTCGCGCCCAGGCGCACGGGGGCGCGGAGCGGGAGGACAGCCGACCCGGCGGGCTGCCACCATGCGCGGCGGCTCGGGCGGCTGGGAGCTGCTGCTGCGTCCGAGCGGAGGGGGCGGGCCGGCCTCGGGGCGGGGGGGCTGGATTGACGGCGCGGCAGCGACCAATGGCGGCGCCGGGCGGGTGGCAGGGCGGGGCGGGAGCCGCCGCTAAAGGGGCGGCGTGAGCAGTAGGCCGGGCCGGGAGCGCGAGGGAGGGAGGCTGGGGCGGGAGACGCGGGGCGAGGGGGAGGGGAGAGGAAAAGGAGGAGACAAAAAAATAAAAAAATAAAAGGCTGCGGCTTTGGCTGCACCCCGTGAGATAAACAGAGGCGGAGGCGGTGGCGATCGGAGCCCACCGCAGCCCAAAGCGGGGACACGCACTTCGCCCTCCGCTTGGACACTCGCTCCGAATTCCGCTCGGTCCTGGCGGGTGCGGCCGCCCCTCCGGGCCCGGGGTTCCTGAGCCGATAGGCGAGAAAGAGGGAGGGAGCGAGCGAGCTGGAGAACACTTTTTTTTTTTGGTATTGTTGTTATTGTTTTTGAGTCCAGCCTCCCCCTCCTCCCCTCCTTCGCCTTCTCCCCTCCCACAGCCCCCCTTCTCCTCCGCCTCCTCCTCCCGCACAACTTAAAGAAAGACGGAGCAGCGCGGCAGCCTCCTTCATCTGGGGGAATCCGGGGCCACTAGCAAGTTTACTACGCGAAGCGCAGCCAATGCCAAGCGCTGAGGACGCGGAGGGCTAAACACCGCGGCCGCCGAGCCAAACAATACCCGCCGCGCACCGGGCGGCGCGGGCAGGGCCGCGGGGGAGGGAGCGGCCGAGCGAGCGCGCCGCGGAGAGGGTACCCGGCCTCCGTCCGCCGCCCCCAGCACCCCCGCCGCGGCCAGGTGGAGCCGCGGGCCCCGCCGGACTGGGCCGCCGAAGCGCCGAGGGCTCCGCGGTCCTCGCCTCGCCCGCCTGCCCGTGCCGCGCGCGGCCGGCGCGCTCGGGCACCTCGGCCCCGCCGCGGCGGTGATCGCAATCTGCAGGCGCCGCTTGGCGCTGCCGAGCCCCGGGACCGCGGGGCGGGCGGTTGAGCGAGCGAGTGAGTGCGTGCGCGCGCGAGTGCGCGCAGGGGTGGGGGCCGCGGCGCGGCGCTCGCCCCCCGCCGACCCCCCTCTCCGCTCGGTTCCCCACGCCTCCCTCCCGCTCCCTCCTCCCGCCCGCCCTCCCCTGCCCTGCCCGCCCGCCCCCGCCGCAGCTCCTTTAATACACTTTGGTTCTCCGGCTGCCTTTGGACTCTTCTCCACCACCTCCTCCTCCTCCTCCTCCTCCCGCGCCTCCTCCTCCGCCGCCGCCGCCTCCTCTTCCTCTCCGCGCCTTCGCTCCGCGCCCGGCCGCCCGAGGCACATCCAGGCGGCGGCGGAGGCGGCGGGCGCAGGAGCGCCGCTCGCGGGACTGAAGCCGCCGCCACCACTGCAGCCGCCGCCTGTGCTCGGAGCCGGGCGGCCGCTGGACGCAGCCCCGCGAACGGGGCGGGAGTGGGAGCCGAGGAAGCGCGGGGTTCGCCGGGGCGGGCGGGCGCGCTGGCCATGCTCCTGGACGCGGGGCCGCAGTTCCCGGCCATCGGGGTGGGCAGCTTCGCGCGCCACCATCACCACTCGGCTGCGGCGGCGGCCGCCGCGGCCGCGGAGATGCAGGACCGCGAACTGAGCCTGGCGGCGGCGCAGAACGGCTTCGTGGACTCAGCGGCTGCTCACATGGGCGCCTTCAAGCTCAACCCGGGGGCGCACGAGTTGTCCCCGGGCCAGAGCTCGGCGTTCACGTCGCAGGGCCCCGGCGCCTACCCCGGGTCTGCAGCGGCCGCCGCGGCAGCCGCCGCGCTCGGGCCGCACGCCGCGCATGTCGGCTCCTACTCCGGGCCGCCCTTCAACTCCACCCGGGACTTCCTGTTCCGCAGCCGCGGCTTTGGCGACTCGGCGCCCGGCGGCGGACAGCACGGGCTGTTCGGGCCGGGGGCCGGCGGCCTGCACCACGCGCACTCGGACGCGCAGGGCCACCTCCTCTTTCCCGGCCTCCCGGAGCAGCACGGGCCGCACGGCTCGCAGAATGTGCTCAACGGGCAGATGCGCCTCGGGCTGCCCGGCGAGGTGTTCGGGCGCTCGGAGCAGTACCGCCAGGTGGCCAGCCCGCGGACCGACCCCTACTCGGCGGCGCAGCTCCACAACCAGTACGGCCCCATGAATATGAACATGGGGATGAACATGGCAGCGGCCGCGGCCCACCACCACCACCACCACCACCACCCTGGTGCCTTTTTCCGCTACATGCGGCAGCAGTGCATCAAGCAAGAGCTCATCTGCAAGTGGATCGACCCCGAGCAGCTGAGCAACCCGAAGAAAAGCTGCAACAAAACTTTCAGTACCATGCACGAGCTGGTGACCCACGTCTCGGTGGAGCACGTCGGCGGCCCGGAGCAGAGCAACCACGTCTGCTTCTGGGAGGAGTGTCCGCGCGAGGGCAAGCCTTTCAAGGCCAAATACAAACTGGTCAACCACATCCGCGTGCACACCGGCGAGAAGCCCTTCCCCTGCCCTTTCCCGGGCTGCGGCAAGGTCTTCGCGCGCTCTGAGAACCTCAAGATCCACAAAAGGACCCACACAGGTAACCGCGCGGGTCGGGTCGGGTTCGGGGCGCAGAAGGGAGAGAAGCCGTGGTTAGCTGGCTGGGAGAAACGCGCCGACCGCCAGCCCCTGCCCTGGAACGGGAGATGTTTTCGTATGTGCGAGAGCGAGCCAGCGGCTTGTTATTGTTGGCGAATGAAAGAATATTATTATTGGGCTGGGTTTTTTCCATGCGCGGAAATTGAGTTTTAAATAATCGAGGTAACATCAAATGCATGCTTTGGGTGATGCAACTGCTTCGTTGGCTCAGCTTCGGTGAATAATTTCCGTCCTAAACAGAACGCAGAAAATAGAAGTACCCTCCAACTCGGTGCCCGGGAATCGAGCCTAGAGAGGATTTTGCCAGCTTGTCTGAATGTGCTTTTCTGCTCCGGCTGTGCGTCTGCGTTTTGAGTGGCTTGTGTGTTTTTCCACTTTTTTTTTTTTTTTTTTTAAACTACGGGCCCAAACGTCCTTACCCGGACTGTTTCCCATTAAAAAATGAGTCTGGTGTGAGCCGAAGTTGTAAAGCGTTTCTCGTTTTTAAAGTGTTTTTAAAGCCCATCTCGAGGTGGGTCGCGGAGCTTTACGGTGGGTTCGCAGCAGTCTGTGAAATTCTCTTAAGAGGCACCAGAGGGTTTGCGATTCCAAACTTGGACCGACAGCCGGGTCAACGAGAGCCCGGGGCGGCGCGGCCCCGCGGGGCAATCGCGTGAGAAGAGAGCGCGGAGAAAGAACGCGCCTCTCGCCTCATAGATTATTCATCTATGACCAGGTCCCAGCCAAAATCGTGCCAGACGATTTCCTAAAAGAAAGCCAAATGTTTTAGCAACTTCCCCCGTCAATATTTACTCCGAAGTGGGGGTGCGCCAGCGGCCTATTGTTCTCTTCCGGGAAGGGAGGCAGCCGAGGTGCGAGACAAGCTTTTAACAAGGTTTAAAATTTGAGAAATTTATTTGCATGAAACGCTCGCTTTCGAGTCCTGCGTCTGAGCGGATGTCTTTAAGAAACAATTTAGGTGCTAATGGAATTTAACGTTAAATGATCCCCTCTCCAAGTGGAACAATGTTGGAGTTCTCACACCTCTAAATGACTTCAAGCATTTGAAATTCTAGCAACAGAATGCTGGGACCGCCAGAAAATTCAAACAGGGAAATTCTGAAAGCCTTGGCTGATCCCCCACCCCCACGGCCTAGCCTGCGCTTCTCTGCAGTCCCTCTCAAGTGCTGCCTTATCTCATATTTATCTCTTCTCCCAAGTTGTCTTCAAAAGGCCGGGAGTGCGACCGAGAATTACTAGTTAATTCAATTTGCAGGATTTTGGATGGGAAAAAAAGAATGCTGGCTCAGTCGCTATCCCACAGTACAGTCCCCAAACAACACACAGCATCTCCAAATGTAATTGCCTACTGGCCCCAGAGAGAAGCCGAGAGCAGCCTGTGTGATTCTGATAATGCCCCAAATATTTTGTCATAATAACAGCTTCTCCATGGCGAGACCAACTTGTTAGAAGCCGCGAGTCCAAGAAGCCCTGTAAGAAAGGCAATTAGGCAAGGCTGGGGGCGGTGGTGGGGGCTACCCCAACTTGATCAGAGATGTGAGGAAACGCAAGTCAGCCTGGAAGGAAAGTAAAATAGGAAATAAAAGCGCGGCGGTCAGGTAGGAAGGCGCAAGGGAACCCCAGGCCCCTGTCGCCCCTGTTTTCTCCTCCCGGAGGCCTGGTCCCCTTCCAGGCCAAGGGGTGGGGTGGGAGGTAAGGGTTCCCCGGGGCGCGGGTGGTGGTGGTGGGGGTCTCCGGGCGCGCCGGGAGCCAGCGCGCGTGTTCGTGTCCACAGGGGAGAAGCCCTTCCAGTGTGAGTTCGAGGGCTGTGACCGGCGCTTCGCCAACAGCAGCGACAGGAAGAAGCACATGCACGTGCACACCTCGGATAAGCCCTATCTGTGCAAGATGTGTGACAAGTCGTACACGCACCCCAGCTCTCTGCGGAAACACATGAAGGTACCGCCGGGCAGGCGCGAGGAGGGCGAGGCGGCCGGGCTCACCGCCGGCCCCGGGGTGGTGGTGGGAAGCCGAGGGTCCCGGCCCGGCCCC